>NW_006772681.1:948713-979912 GCF_000442215.2 Lipotes vexillifer | reverse complement strand
GCTCCTTTTTTTTTTTTTTTTTTTTTTTTTTTGGCCATGCTGCGCGGCTTGCAGGATCTTAATTCCCCGACCAGGGATCGAACCTGGGCCCACTGCACTGGAAGCCCGGAGTCCTAACCACTGGACTGATGGGGAATTCTCTCCCCAGCTCTTAATCACAGGTTGCGCGCACTGCGGCAAGTGGGGAAGGCTTTGCACCTCCCAGCCGTGGGCCCTCAGGCAACTCAGCTTTTCTGGGCCTCACTTTTCCCCATGTGTCCACAGGTGGGGACAGCAGGACCCACCTAACAGGGCTGTGGTGAGCCATTTAGCCCAGTGCCTGGCTCATAATAAATGCCTACTAAACATGAGCTAGTCTATTGTGATTGGAGGGCTCTTTTGGTAAAAAGTGGGGTGGTATTAGGTATCGATTAATTACACAGGCTTTGCCTTTTAGGTTCAATTTCCAATTTCCAGAAAATACAGAGGACTGAGGAAGGTGTAAACACAGAACCAGGAAGCAATCAACAAAATTCATACTCTGGGAAACTATAGGTAAAGTATTCGGTTTCTTTAACCAATAAATTACAAAAAAAAAGAAAAGAAAAGACAAGAAAAAAAAGTTGAAGGGATAACCTATAGACTAAGAGAAACCTAAAACACATTACAACCCACTATGCTGTGTGACCCTTATTTGGATTTTGATTTTAAAAGCTATTTATTACATGCATGAGGCAATTAGAAATTTGAATACTGATGTATAATGGTGATATTAAGGAATTTTTAATTTGTTTATGTCTAAAAAGGAGTCCTTATTCTTTGGAGAGATATATTGAAATATTTACGGATGAAATGATGTGATGCCTGGGATTTGTTTCCAAATAATGGGTGTGGGGTGTGAGGGCAGGAGGCAACAGTAGCCATAAGTTGGTGGTAGTTGGGACCAGGTGACGAGAACATAGGCATTTATTCTACTGTTCTCTCTACTTATATGTATGTTCAATATTCTCCATAATAAAATTTTTTTTTCAATGACAGAGGTTTTGGAGTCTTCTGGCCCTGAGTTTCAGTTCTTCTGTGCCTCTGTGTGATCCTGGAGAAGGTGTCTCTCCCTCTCTGTGCCTCCTTTTCTGAAGCATCAAAGGGCTGCTGTGAGGCCTAGCAGAGGACACCCTTTCCCCAGGGCCGAGCCCAGGGCAAAAGTTTGATATGTGAAAGTTCTCTTTTCCCATATTTTCAGAGGGAGCTGAAGACCAGGGCAGGGATTGGGGTGATGGGAGAGTGAGGGTCTAATCTCATAAACCTTGGCAAACTCAATTTGACCTAATCAAGGTCAAGATTAGGGGGACCGTAGGGTGAGAGGAGTGGGCAAGGGAGATGCTCAGAATTATAGGGCCCTTAAGAGTATGTGGTCCCACTGAGGCCCAGAGGCAGGGATTTTCCAAAGTCACCCAGCAAGTGGGTCTTTCCACAGGGACATACATGCAGGTCTCCCCCCTTCTGCCATGGAATATCCCTCAAATGAGGCGCGAATTGCCCAGCAACTGCCAAGGGCTTTGACATGGATCATCTCCACTTAAACCTCACAACTACCCACCTACACAGCTACTACCGCTACCTTCACTTTGTAGACAGAGACATCACATGGCCCCAGGTCTCACGGCAAGCACAAGCTGAAACTTTGGGCTTTGAATCCAGGGCTGGAGATTCGGGAGCCCCCGCACTGGTAACAACCTCACTCACAGCTCAGGATTTGTTGTCCATCCCCCTGACCCCCTCCACCCCTCCCATTCCCCGCCCACATCCTCCTCCCCAGGAGGAAACCTGGGGAAGTTGAGGCCCCCGCAATCACAGCAAGAGAGACCTCCGCTAGCCACAGGGAAGAACTTCCTGCTGGCATGCTGGGGTGAAGAAACACTGTTTTGGGAAACTTCAACTCCAGAGAGCTTAAGCAAGAAAGGGGCCACTGTTGTCCCCCTAGGAGACCTTAGAGAGATGGTCAGTCCCTGGTCTGGGGCAGATGCAGCGGTTTCTCACTCTATTGTCTGAAGAAAGATTTCCAGAAAGCATGCCCAGCTCTAGAGGTGCAGAAACACTGGGGTCTAGGATCTTGGGATTTCTGCACTGAGAAAGGACCCGAGGTCTTCCAGGCCACCGGGACCCCTGTAGGAAGTGGCCACTCTGGCAATGGGGCAGGGGGCTCATCATAATTGGCATCTCCAGAGTCCCCCAGATCTACTGAGCCCCACTCTTGGGGACAGGGTGGGAAACTGCATGGGGCACAAGTGGCTGCCTAGGTGACACATCACAGCCAGCCCTGAGCTGGCTTTCGATAGCATATGTTTGGGAGCTGGGTACCAGAGAGGGAGGGACAAAGGTGGCCCGAGATCACACAGCAGGTCAGGCACGTCGGTGGTTCCTCCTGCTTGTTCCTGCTCCATGTGCCCCGGGTCCCTCTCCATGTTCGCTCTGCCCACCCTCCTTCCTGGGGGCTGCGGTGGTGCAGAGGCCACCTGCAAATGGATTTGACCCAAGAGTCAGCCAGGATGCTGAGTCCAGCAGCATTAGTACAGGCACATCTCCCATCGTAGAAATCCCTCCTCTGAAATGGTAGCCCTGCCCGTGTGTGTTTGTGTGTGTGTGTGTGTGTGTGTGTGTGTGTGTAGGAAATGAATTGAGCCCCTTCTCCAGTCCTCTCACAGATGTACCGAGGACTGGCATTACTGTCCATCTTTTACAGGAGGGGAAACTGAGACTCAACCAGTGGCCAAGGACCAGGGTTGCAGAACTTGAGGGCAGGGAGGGACCTAGGAGAGCAAGTCTGCTCTCAGGCCTCTCCCCCATAGGATGCTGGGAGCTCCTCTCTGGCCCCCGAGGCCAAGGAGACAGCCAGGCTTGTGTTACACACCACCACGGACTAACGAAAACTAAGTACTTGAGTCCAGGCCAGCACCCTCTGTACAGCTTCACGCCTGGCATGCAGCAGGGAGCCAGCTCCCACTAACTGACGGAGGACAAGTGACAATGGTCTGCTAACACAGTACTTTACCGTTCATAACACGCCTTCGTGTTCCATTGCCTCATCTGATCCAGGAAGGCAGAGGGTTAATGACTATGCCCTGGGGATGGGGAAGCTGAGGCCCCAAGCAGAGCCAGGACTGGGAGCCAGGCACCCCTCACCCAGCCCAGCCCACCTGTTGCGCTCCAAATCGGGGACTTAGGGATTGAGCCCAGCCCGGTCCTGACCCCCACTGCACCGGTGGGACCACAGAGACCAGGTAAGGATGGCTGGACCCGGGACCCCTGAGTGGTCGCAGCGGCGCTGACCCTGATACTCACCCTCGGCCATGGTCGGGTGGTGGCTGTGCTCTTCAGACCGGTGGCAGGACTCTCCAAGTGCAGACCACTAGCGACGGGCAATGCAGTGGCTGAGACCGACGGTGAACTTATAGCCCGCTTAGGGGCGGGCTAGGGGCGGGGCCTCGCGGGAAGGCGGGGACCTGGCGGGGAGGCGGTGTCCTGTCTGGGTCCACACTCCTCTCCACTAGCCGGCTGGGGCGCACCCGGGGGTCAGGAGACGAGGGAGGAAGTGAAGGTTGGGCAAGGGCGCCCCCTGGGGAAACAGCGCAGGGCTGGGACGGCAGCCACGGGGACACACAGACCAGAACACCCAGACACACCTGGATACATAGAGTCAGATCTTGGGTAACGGAGACACCTGGATACAGAAACACACACACAGATACAGACACACAATTGCACCAGGACACACAGGCATACTTGGATACACAGATATGGACCCGCAGTCAGGTCAGACCCGGGATCAAGAAGACACACACACCGTCAGATAAAGATACATATGGAACAGACACAGACACACAATCAGGGGCGTAGGGTTGTGGACGCACAGAGACACAGACACACTGTGACAGATACGGCAAATAAACCTGGACACACAGACACGGTGATATGGACAGAAAATCAGATTAAAATCAGAGACATGCCTGTACATAGCCACAGCCAGACACACACGGACAGGTACCCACCAAGAACCACACACAAATAAGCAGGTGTCCGGATGCACCCAGCTCATAGACACACAGACCACACACCAACAGAGGTAGACACAAAATCAGATTGGGGCACTTACAGGCACACAAAGGTGCAGATACTGGGAGACGGACACACAGACAGACATGGCCTCATGTACAAACATGCAGACACACCCACAAAGACAGACACAACACACCTGTCTCTGTCGCAAAATCCAGAGACATCTCTCTATCTCATCCATCCCTCTATCCATCTAATCGTCCATCCATCTAATCATTCATTCATCCATCTACTCACCCATCCATCCATCCATCCATCCATCCATCCACTTACCCCTCCCAGACTCCCTCCCTCTACTGATGATGTTCCTTCAGGTCCAGCCTGTGCCAGAAGGAAACAAAGCCAACGTCCCAGAGACTCAACTTCTGACCTCTCACTCCTAGCACCCTAGGGGGGGAAGGGATCACCCATTCTTCTCCCTCTGATCCCCCAGCCTCCTATGGTTCTTAGCCACCACAAGTCCTGAACAGGGAGGGTCCTTGGAGAGGCAGGGGCCTGTGAGCCTCCTCCAGCCCTTTTTCCAGAATAAGTTCCATATTTATTGATAGATTAGGCTACAAAGTTGGCCCCAGTTTCCATTCCTGTGTGACACAGTGCAGGGAAAAAACCTGTGTTGTTTTAGTAGATGTGTGTCCCTGAGTCAAATGGACCCTGCCTGAGGTCTTAGTGAACAAACTTACAACAGTTTGGGGCCCTGCTGACCCATAAAATAGCCCAATGGGTGAACCTTGTACAAGGAAGGAGTGGGGTGCACGAACGTCAGTCAAGAAGCCAGGGTTTGAGATCACACTACGTAGCCATGGGCAGTTGTTTTGGCTCTCCAGGCCTCAGTCTCCCCCTCTGCAAAATGAGGACAAGAATTCCTCCCTCACAGGCCTGGAGTAAGACTCAACCATAATGACTGAGTTTGGGCACCTAGTACATAGTGATCACTCAATAACTGGGGCCTCTGAGGTTTGGAGCAAAAATGCCATGTGTCCCAGAACCTGGCTCTGAGAGTAGGGACCTCAAAGACAAACAGGAGGCCCGGAGACAGTCAGGCTCTGCAGAAGGAAGGTTGCAGGCTCAGCGTTTCTACAAGAGTCAGACAGGCCCCACATGAAAGGATGGGTTTTGCCTTTGTCCATTCTTTTCCGTTTGGAAATGACATTTCTTCTCCACTTGGCACTAATCTCCCTTTATCACCCCCACTTGGGAGCTCCCTGGAGGGCAGGAATACACTGGAAGCTTTTTACCCATCAGGTTGTTTCTGGTGCCCTGCATGGGGCTTGGTACAGAGCCCCAGAGCCGTCCCTGACCACGCCAGCTGCCGCCTCCTCTTTCCTCTCCCTGTTTCTGTAGAACTGTGACCACCTAAGTGATTCAGGCCCTTGAGCAATCCCAGGGCAGTCCCAGTCAGAACTGGCTTCCTAGAAGTGACAGATAAAGACCAGACCACACACTGAGCCCAAAGACCTGGATTCCAGGCCTGGTGACCAGGGGGCCCTTGCCTCACTCTGGGCCACAGTTTCCCCATCTGCTCAGAGGGGTTGGGAAACCCTGCCTTGTCTTACCTCACTGTGCAAGTAAAAATTCAAAACCATTTTACTGAGGGGGAAACTGAGGCCCAGGGAGGGTGGTTGTGAGCTCAAGGTCCCCAGACAGTGCAGGAGGTGACCCTTCATCATCCCTTACAGGGGAAGTGCAGGGCAGGGCACAGCTGAGGTCATTCTTGACTGTGATCCTGGGTAATTTACTAGACCTGACCAAACCTCAATCTCCTTATCTATAAAGCAGGTACAATAAGAATCACCACTTCTGGGAATTAGAGATGATGTCTGTGCAGTGGGGGACACATAGTAAGTGCTCAGTAAATGCCACCTAAAACATTTTTATGATGATGTCATCAAGAGTCAAGGCTCCCCTTCCCCCACAAAAGGGAGATTCTGACGTGCGTAGGTGAAGCAGGTTGCAAACAAGGTAGAATATTTGCATATGCTATAATATTTGGGGGTTTCTTAGAAGAACTACCTGCCTCGTAAGTAAGTCTTGGACCCAGGGTCACTGAGTGATGCCTGAACTCCCCCATTCGAAGGATCAGTCCTTCATTCCATAAGGATTTCCAGGCCTTGAGGTGGAGACAAAGGTGAATTTTTAGAACTTTGGAATAACGCATTACTAGTCAGATATTCTGCTTAAATCTCACAATATGATTTTAGTCATTTATTTATTTATTATTTATTTATTTATTTTGTGGTTCGCGGGCCTCTCACTGTTGTGGCCTCTCCCGTTGTGGAGCACAGGCTCCAGACGTGCAGGCTCAGCGGCCATGGCTCACGGGCCCAGCCGCTCAGCGGCATGTGGGATCTTCCCGGACCAGGGCACAAACCCGTGTTCCCTGCATCGGCAGGCGTACTCTCAACAACTGCACCACCAGGGAAGCCCTAGTCATTTATTAAATGGGGAAACTGGGGCTCAGAGAGGTGAAGTGACTTGCCCAAGCTCACACAGTCAGTAAGTCGGGGCATGGAACTTGGGCTTGGTTCAAAAGCCTGGGCTGGCTCTTCCAGGGTTCAGAGGTCAGTCCTATCCCACACCCCCAACCCCATTCCTGCCCACCCAGGGATGGGGTCTCAGGGGCCTGGGGCCTGTCTAATCTTTCAGCTCTTGGCAAGTGAGGCCTCCAAGAGCAGTGGTCCATGCTTGTGACCCATGGGTGTCTGGTGTACTGTAGATGTTCAATAAATGTCTATGGCATGAGAGAGGGAGGAATGAGTCAGAGTAAAAGGAAGAATAGAAAGAAGGAAGGAAGGGAAGAAAAGGAAAAGGATTAAGGTTCAGAGAGGTTGGGGAAACTGCCTGAGGTTACAGCGCAGCTGGGCTTCCAAGCCCTGGCTGGGCTCAGCTATTCCCTAAGGACAAGGGACTCCCAGACCAGAGATGGCCCTGGATGGCTGAGCTGGGAGGGGAGGGAGGGCTGGGCAGTAGTGGGTGGGACCGTAATAAGGACATGGTCTCAGCTTTTCTACCAGCTGGTGACTAATGGCAAATGAGCAGCGTCTAGCATGAAGCCCAGGGAGGGCAGGGCCAGAATCCCCTGAGGTGGGAGGGGCTGAAGTAGGGGTGTTAGGACAGGGGACCTAGGGAAAATGTCAAGGGGCAGGCATGACCTTTTAGGCCCTTTGAGAGGGAGAATGGTGGGTGGCCTCTCCGAGGCAGGACCTGCGTGTCCCAGGCTGTGGGGAGCAGAGAGCAGGGCACCTGACTGGGGAGGGCCCTCCTAATGTGTCCATTTTGCAGATGGAAAAACTGACCTGGCCATGGTGTCCTCAGCTCCACCCTTACAATGTGGCCCCCTCCCAACTCCCTGCCCCCAGCATGGGGTCTCAGCCCCAACTCTGCCACTTAAGCTCTAGGGACCATGAGTACTTTAGTTCATTTCTCTGAAACTTCAGTTTCTGTTTCTGTAAAAGCAGGAATCACAGCTCAGCCCTCCTGGGGCTGATGTGAGAAAGAGAGGAGGTATGGGGCCAAAGAGAGCCTCCTGAGAAGTGATCTGAGCTTGTCCCTCTCCTTCTGACACCCCTGGGGGAAGGTATGAGCTCTTTAGCCTGGCATCCAAAGCCCTGCAGCTCTGGCCCAGCTTACCCTCCAATCGCATCTCCCACATTTGTATCCTCCAGCCTCACCAGACACACTACCGGCCCCCAAATGCACCCTGCAATTATCTACCTCCAAGCCTTTGCTCAAGGTGTGCCATCTGAGATGCCCTCCCCTCTTCACCTATCAAAATATCACCCAGGCTTCACACCCCTCCAAAGGCCACCTCCTCCTAGAGCAGGATTTCCCTTCCCTCATGCCCAGTACCTGCAGGACACAGTCACAGTCTGCGTTGTAAAAGGACCAGTGTGTGTGTGTGTGTGTGTGTGTGTGTGTCTGTCTGTCTTTCTGTCTCCCACTGCCCACCTGGCTCTTAGTGGCTTCTCAATAAATGTCTGTTGAATGAATAAGTGACCTGTGGCAGAGAGAGAGAAACAGAGAGAGACAGAGAGAGAGAGACTTATTCAAGCTTTGGCCAGACTCAGGGGGTTACCCCAGAGCCTTGGTTGGCAGGATTTGTGGTGCCCGGGGCAGGACCAGGAGCCAGGGCATGGTGCTGGGGCATCTTTCAATTCTTGTTGCCTCCACCAGAGATGAGAGGTCTGGGCCCAACTTACTCTCCAGTCATATCTCCTACAATCCCAGGAGTAGGCAGACTCACTGCTGAGCCTCAGAGAGGGCAAATAGCTTTCTCCAGATCACACAGCAAGTTAGGGCAGAGTCAGGGTGGGGCTTCCAAACACAATAGAAAAACAAGTCCTGGCCTGTACCTCTACTCTCAATTTTGAAAAGGTAGAAAGCTGCTTTTATTTAACTTGGCAACAGGGCATTGCGTTGTAACTGGGAATGGGGTGAAACATGAGACTTGTACAATGGAACTGGCCTCTCACTGTTGTGGCCTCTCCCGTTGCGGAGCACAGGCTCCGGACGCGCAGGCTCAGCGGCCATGGCTCACGGGCCCAGCCGCTCCGCGGCACGTGGGATCTTCCCGGACCGGGGCACGAACCCGCGTCCCCTGCATCGGCAGGCGGACTCTCAACCGCTGCGCCACCAGGGAAGCCCCTGGCCTCAAGTCTTAATCTCCCATAAAAAGGGACAACTCTCTTCCACCCCCAGCTCGCTGGGCTCAGAGGAGGAAACCCAAAGACGTGAAAGCCCCTCCCAAGGAGAGTAACTTGATTCTATTATTGTTGTCACCATTATGTGGTTACAGTTCTTAACTCTCAGGACACTCCGGGGAATGGCGAGTTTTAGGATTTGGGGGGAGTGGAGTCCTGACCATTTCAGGCAGCAAGATTTGCTTTAATCATAGGAAAACCCACTTCAGACCCTTACTCACAACCAATTATCACTTACTTGGCATACAATCCTAGCAAAGACGTAACACCATCATGGAAGTAACAGCCCCTAAAGGTTAGACGTTAAGACATTAGGACTGGAGAGAATAAACACTAGAGGTGGGAAGTGCCAAGAGAGAGGGAGATGGCAGAAAAGCTGCACAAGCAGGAGCAGGAGCTCTGACATTGGTAAGGTCTAGGGCCATTTGGAGTTGGGTAAATAGTCCAGCCTCATGGGGCAATCATCAGCGGTCATGATAGTGACCCAGAGGCATCCTATGAATAGAAGGGACTTTGTACTCTGCCCACTGAGCCCCTGAGACACTTTTCACTCCCTCCCTGCTTCTTTTAGCAGCAGTGCAGTTCAGCTGCAAGGACACAGGTATGGGGGCTCAACACGCCTGGGTTCAAAGCCAGCTCTGCCATTTACTTTCCTGTGTGTGATCTTGGCTAAGTCACAGCATTTCCAAGCCCCAGTTTCCTCATCTGTAAAATGGGTATGATAATAATCATGCCTACTTCTCAGGCTTTTTGTGAGGATTAACACCATGCCTGGTAGAGAATAAACACTCAAAAAAGGGTTATTTGACAATTAAAAAAAAATGAAATAGTGATGCATCTACAACATGGAGGAACTTCCAAACCATTACGCTCAGGAAAAGAAGCCAATCTCAGAAGACCACATATTCTGTGATTCCATTTATATGAAACGCCCAGAACAGGCAACTCCACAGAGACAGAAAGTGGATGAGTGGTTGTCAGGGACTGAAGGGACAGGGGGATGGAGAGTGACTGCTAATGGGCTTGGGGTTTCTTTGGGAGGGTGAGGAAAATGTTCTACCATTAGATTGTGGTGATGGTTGCACAAATATGTGAATATACTAAACACCATTGAATTGAACATTATAAATGGATGAATTTTATGGGTTGTAAATTATATCTCAACAACATGGTTTTTTAAAACGAAAGTGGATTTAAAAAACAAAGCACAAGAATAAAGCTCTGAAAGCCTTTGCAAATATTGTCCCATTTTCAAATTAATTTCAAATTAATTTCAAATTAAACCGAAGAGAAATACTTGCACGTGTGCCCAAAGGGTCTGTAAAGGGAGGGTCTTTACATCATTATTCCTTCTTGTGAAAACTGGCCACAACCTAAGTGCCCAGCAAAGGGGGATGAATAAATAAGCCATGCCTGGGAATATTATATGGCAGTTAAAAATCAGAAGGAGTAGTCATCTGTGTATGGACAATGAAAACAATTCCAAGTCATAAATGTTGAGCAAAGAAAGTAAATTGCAGGACATTAGGTTATGATTCCACAAGACTGTTCATTTCCCATGAGAACAAATAAGTAAATATATGTAAAATATGTAAACAAGTATACAAAAGAAGGTTTGGAAAAATTCTCTCCAAATTGCTGACGGTGATGGGAGGAGCACTGGGGCCATAATTAAGGGGTAGGTAGTGGTGATTAAAGGTGGTTTCAGTATTTCCTGGAAGGTGGAAAATTTTTAAGAGGGTATTTTTATGTATCCCTTTGGTAATTAAAGATTAATTTTTCAAGAGAAAAAGAATAACCTGTTTACATTTAGAATTGAGCTTTTATAAAAATGGAAATACTCCAAAATAAAGAAATTCTGGCAAAGAAGGTAGAAAAAATATAGACTGAGAAAAAAAAAAGAAAGGAAATCTGCCCGCCGCCCCCTTCCAAAAAAAAAACAAACAAACAAAATCCACAATCAGCCCATAAAAAAAAAACTTTTATTAGTACTGGCACAATCTTACAAAACCAAACCCACGATCACAGCACATGAGTAAAGGAGAAATTCACAAGTGTTCCCACATCTGAAATTCGGAATTTTGAGAATGGTACACTGAGTTTCTGTTTACTTCACAATCCTGTTTATGTCTTTAAATGCTTCTGGAGCACTTAATCCCAGTGAAATCCAAGAAAGTGCTTGAAAAGTTTTTACGGTGTTAAAAGGAGGGTCAGAGAGGTGAAGTGACTAGCCCAAGGTCACACAGTTTAGAAGTGGCAGAGCGAGTGCTCTGAAGTCCATACCTGTAATCCATACGGCTGGAACTTCATGCCAGGGGAGTTAAGCCTTGGCATGGGGGCCTGGTTAAGCCCCCATGGCCGTTTGGGGCTGTGAAGACATGGGGGATGAACCACTGGATTCTGTAGCATTACCCTGCATCTCCCCCACTGAGGCTAGGTCATTGGTTGTGTCTGCTTGACACACCCCGCTCAGTCAATAAGAATCAAACACACTTTCTTTCTTGGAAATAAATGACCGTCTAGGGCAGTGGCTGAGCTTGTCCAGCTAAATTGAACACTTGTGTGGCTGAACTAATCATTGTTTCTCCCGCCTGTTTGATGAGCCACACAAGAGATTGTGCGAACCCAGTGTTTGTAGGTCTGAAGCAGCACTCAGTTCGACCCCATTAGTCTGAAACCCAACTTTCACATCTGAGGGGAGTCTGCCGTCACCATGTCCCATCGTCACAAATTGTCACAAAAGATGCAAGTTTTAGTCTCATTCCTGCAAAGGCAGAGCTCAGTATCCAGGATAATAAACCCCAAGGTTACAGGCCTCTGCAGTGGATGGAGTCCTCTTTGTAGACACAGCTCATTTGCCTCTGGGTAAACTGCCCTTTTCTACAGGCTTGATGGGGCTGTCAATCAAATGGCCCTGCCCAACTTTAGTTAAGGTGGGCCTGGGACCCAAACTCAGCCAATCAGATGCTCTCCTGGGACTTAGAATCTTCTGGCTCTGACACAAGTTCTAAATTATGGTTAAAGTCCGCTGGTTCATTCCTAAAACGACTTCACTTTTTGTCTTTTCTGAAGTTAGGCTTTTTTGCTTTTGTTTGACTTTTTTTAAAGTCAGATTTATTGAGTTATAATTTACATGCAATCCATTTCACCTTTTTGAGTGTACAGTTCAATGAGCTGACAAACATATACTGTCCTGTTACTATATCACAATCGTGATATAGAACATTTCCATTACCCCCAAAATTTCCCTCCTGCCCTTTTCCTGGCAATTCTCTCCCCACTTCCTCTGTCCCCAGCAACCACTGACTGATTACTGTTCCTACTCTTTTGTCTTTTCCGATTGCTGTATGAATGAAATCATACGATAGATACCCTTTTGAGTCTGGCTTCTCTCACTTAGCATAATGCATTTGAGATTCATCCAGTTGTTGCAAGTATTGGCCGTACCTTCCTTTGTGTTGCTGAGTAGTAAATTTTCCATTGAATGAATACATCACAGTTTATTTCTACATTAACCAGCTGAAGGACATTTGGGTTGTTCTGGGTGGTTATAGATAAAGCTGCTATAAACATAGAGGTACAGCTCTTTGTGTGGACATATATTTTCATTTCTTTTGTGTAAATACCTGTAAGCCATTCCCATGTCCGTCCAAGTGATTTTTTGGGAAATTGTTAAGCTGCCCTGAGTCTGTGCCTGTTCATGTAACCAAAGACTGGAACGGATATTTCTCTTATTTAATTCTCCCAATGACTCTATGGGGTTTAGGGGTTGTTTTCCTCATTTTACGGAGGAAATCGAGGCTCAGAGAGCCTAAATAACCTGCCCTGGACCACGGAGCAGAGACTTGAATCCAAATCAAAGTCATGAAGGGAGCCATAGCTGCCTTTCTAAATCCCTGGTCACCTTGGTGGGAGGGGAACAGACAGCTTCATAATGCAGGTTCTAACACCTGTTGATTGACTGATGGTTGGTAGAATAAATGCTTTACTCCTTTTCTCTGGCCTCAGTTTGCCCATTTGAGAAATGACAAGGTTGGACCAATAATGAATTTCTGATGCTCTAGATTCTGTGATTTTGACATGCTGTGACTAAGATGGAGTCGTCTGATAAACCATTCCTGGGACATGGAGCTGGTAGGGGAGCGGAGCCCAGCGCTCACCCCACAACAGCCACCCCAGATGGCTTCCTGAGCTTGCACCCCAGCTAGCTGACCCCCAGAAGAGCAATTTTCACTCTCTGCCTTTCTGGCCTGAGAAAAAAAATACCCCTGTCACACTGGATTAGCATCACCCCTCTCACTGAGAATCTTCTCATGGATGCAGTCCCCTCTCTTCGTCAATATTTTCGGAACATTCAGGTTTCTAAACAAGACCTGACAGCTTGAGTTCTTTTTTTTTTTTTTAAGCTTTTAAAAATAAAATGAATCACCTTGTGCATGGTCTGGAGGCTCAAATTAGATTAACCCTGTCCTTTCCTAAGCGACAGTCAGGCCGTTGGCCTTGCTGGAGTGATGGAGAGGTGGGAGGAGGGAAGTGGCTGATGCCTCATCACAGATCAAGTCCTGCATGAAGACCCACCTTCTTTCCAGGTCCCCATTCTATCTGGGTGGTACCCAGGCTTATCAGGAAACCCAGAGACAGAGTGATGGAGAGCTTCTGGGTGCCATACCTGCCCAACCTCATGCAAGTAACTTCATGTCTCTGCACCTCAATTTTCTCACCCAGATAATGGGTATAATGACAGTTCCAGCCTCCCAGACTTGAGAATAAATGCACTATTGCATGGGATAGCACAGGTCACAGCGAGAGCTACACAAGTGTTGGCTGTTTTAATGACTCATTATTATTTTCAAGGGCTTCAGGCGCCTCAATTCCATCTGTTCCTGCAAGTCAGCTCTGGGGTGTGGATGAGAGGGGATGCTAGCATCTTGTGCACCTACTGTGTGCCAGCTCTGTGTGAAGAAGACTTATGCATGTTCTTGCTTTTCGTTGATTTGTTTGCAGTCCCATCTGGCCCTACAAAGACCCTAAGTTGTCATTCTCTCCGGTAATTCTCTGTCTGCATGATGAATGGCTCCACCTGCCAATTTCCAATGAGAAGAGTGAGGTTGAGAGACAGCAGCAAGGTTGCCTGTAGTCACTGGATGGAAATTCTGGAGCTGGGCTGGACCCTGGGGTCTGTCGGGCGGTTTCACACTTGGTCTGCCCATTCCCTGTGGATCCCAGGATCCCAGCCCCATGTTTTGTTTTTTGCCATGGCGCACAGCATGTGGGATCTTAGTTCCCTGACCAGGGATCGAACTCGTGTGCCCTGCATTAGGAGCGCGGAGTGCAGAGTCTTAACCGCTGGACCACCAGGGAAGTCCCCGAGCCCTGCGTTCTGATACATCCCGCTAGCTGAACACAATGGACCACCTCCACGCGCCACCCCCCACTCCCACCCTTTCTCAGCTGCCATCTGGCAGCCCTGGAAAAAGTGCATCTTTCCAGACCAGCAGCTCCAAGACCCACTGGGACTGCCTTGCTGGAGCTCAGACAGGGCATTCACTGTGGTACCCTGAGGACCCAGAAGCCAGCAGGACTTTGGCCTTCATTAACCCTCCCTCCCAGGTTCACAGGGAGCAGCCAGCACCAGCTTAGCAGCTCAGCCACCTCCAATGGCTTTTGTTAAAGCCTTTCAGTGCCAGCCCCTCACCCCTCCCGTGCCTTTTACCGATGGGGAAACTGATACACTTGCCCAGGACCAGGTCTGCCCAGCTCTGAAACCCATGCTTTTTGCAAAATACCTTTCCCCTGTCAAGGGGCCAATTGCTCACTGGGGTGGGAGCAAGGACGTGGGGAGAGCAGAGAAGAGGCTAGTGTTACAGTCCAGGTAGGAGAGGATGGAGGCCCAGGCTAGCGAGGTGGTGGGGCCCTGTTCACGCCTTGGTGCTTTTGCCCTCTGTTCTTTGTGCTTGTCTACCCTTCACATCTACCCCAGGGTCACATGTCCCAACAATGGCTGCCACATCAACATCTGCATGGCCATCATTCGCTAAGCGCTCGCTGTGTGTAAGGACCTGCACTTTCCATCCACCATCTCCATTCCCTTCCTGCTCACTCAGCTCCTGTCATGCTGGCCTCCCTGCCACTCCTTCAGCTTGCCAGGCATGCACCCAACTAAGAGCTTTTGCACTGGCTGTTCCCTCTGTCTGAGGTGCTCTTCCCTGGTGTGGTGACAATGTGGATGCCGAGAAGGGTGTGCTGTATCTGAATGGGGGGTGGTGATAAGCTTGGAGGAAACTCAGTGAAAGAAGAAGTGAAGAGTTGGCCCTAACCCTAACCCTAACCCTAACCCTAACCCCAACCCCACATTAGACGCTGTAAGACCCTGGAGATTGCTTAACTCTCTTCTGTCTCAATTCCTCTTTAGTTCTTAAGTGAGCTGACAGCATCACTGGGGTCTCTGGCTCATCACAGCTTGTGGGGAGAGAAGAGGTCATGTCCTCAGAAGCCAACCAGTTCAGCCTTGTCATTTTATAGCTAAGGACACTGAGGCCCAGAGAGGGCTCTCTTTGTCTTGAGACCCATAAACCATTAGAGACGAAGCTGTGGGTTTTTTTTTTTAAAGTGATTACTTTACTTATGGGATACTTTATTTATTGAGCACATACTATGGGGTGAATCATGAATAAGACACAGTTCCTGCTGTCAAGGAACTCAGGTCAGTGAGGGAAACAGGTTAGAAGACACTCACTGTGTAAACATTCATTCCCATGTACTATGTTCAAGGCTGTGGTGGAGGAAAGCTTGGGGCCTCAGGGAACCTAGATGGGAGATAAAGTCTCTCTGTGTGGCAGATCAAGGCAGGCTTCATGGAAGAGGTAACACTTAATCTGGGTTTTGCAGTATGAATAGGAGTTTGTTGGGCAGATATAGTAAAGAGGAGCATTTCATGCAAAGGGACCTATCTGTGCATACTGGGGCAAAGTCATAGGGGTGAGGAAGAGTGTGGAGAATTCATGGGAAGGAGATGTCAAACAGAGTGGCTGGAGTTTGGGGGTACTTGGAAGGAATGTTAAGGCTGAAAAGCATGGAAAGGCCCAGACCACATGGAAGGGCCTTGAATTCCAGGCTCAGTTTAGGCCAAAGGGAGCCATGGGAAAGCTTTTAAATGGGGGACTGGTGTGGTTAGGGCTGAGTCTGGGGAAGATAATGAGGTAATCATTAATCATGGAATTTTAGAGCTTGAATTGAGTGATTATCATGATCCCTGGGCCCTATTTTATTTATTTTTTGGAATTTTGGATTTTTATTTTATTTTTTTATACACCAGGTTCTTATTAGTTATCCATTTTATACATATTAGTGTGTATATGTCAATCCCAATCTCCCAATTCATCCCAAAACCACCACCATGCCCCCAGCACTTTCCCCCCTTGGTGTCCATATGTTTGTTCTCTACATCTGTGTCTCAATTTCTGCCCTGCAAACTAGTTCATCTGTACCATTTTTCTAGCTTCCACATATATGCATTAATATACGATATTTTTCTCTTTCTGACTTACTTCGCTCTGTATGACAGTCTCTAGATCCAAGCACATCTCTACAAATGACCCAATTTCGTTCCTTTTTATGGCTGAGTAGTATTCCATTGTAATATATGTACCACATCTTCTTTACCCATTCGCCTGTCAATGGGCATTTAGGTTGCTTCCATGACCTGGCTATTGTAAACAGTGCTGCAATGAACATTGGGGTGCATGTGTCTTTTTGAATTATGGTTTTCTCTGGGTATATGCCCAGTAGTGGGATTGCTGGGTCATATGGTAATTCAGTTTTTAGTTTTTTAAGGAACCTCCATACTGTTCTCCATAGTGGCTGTATCAATTTACATTCCCACCAACAGTGCAAGAGGGTTCCCTTTTCTCCACACCCTCTCCAGCATTTGTTGTTTGTAGATTTTCTGATGATGACCATTCTAACAGGTGTAAGGTGATACCTCATTGTAGTTTTGATTTGCATTTCTCTAATAATTAGTGATGTTGAGCAGCTTTTTATGTGCTTCTTGGCCATCTGTATGTCTTCTTTGGAGAAATGTCTATTTAGGTCTTCTGCCCATTTTTGGATTGGGTTGTTTGTTTTATTAATATTGAGCTGCATGAGCTGTTTATATATTTTGGAGATTAATCCTTTGTCCGTTGATTTGTTTGCAAATATTTTCTCCCATTCTGAGGGCTATCTTTTCATCCTGTTTGTAGTTTCCTTTGCTTTGCAAAAGCTTTTAAGTTTTATTAGGTCCCATTTGTTTATATTTGTTTTTATTTCCATTACTCTAGGAGGTGGATCAAAAAAGATCTTGCTGTGATTTATGTCAAAGAGTGTTCTTCCTATGTTTTCCCCTAAGAGTTTTATAGTGTCCAGTCTTACATTTAGGTCTCTAATCCATTTTGAATTTATTTTTGTGTTCGGTGTTAGGGAGTGTTCTAATTTCATTCTTTTACATGTGGCTGTCCAGTTTCCTCAGCACCACCTATTGAAGAGACTGTCTTTTCTCCATTGTATATCCTTGCCCCGTTTGTCATAGCTTAGTTGACCATAGGTGCGTGAGTTTATCTCTGGGCTATCCTGTTGCATTGGTCTATATTTCTGTTTCTGTGCCAGTACCATACTGTCTTGATTACTGTAGCTTTGTAATATAGTCTGAAGTCAGGGAGTCTGATTCCTCCAGCTCCGTTTTTTCTCTCAAGACTGCTTTGGCTATTCGGGGTCTTTTGTGTGTCCATACAAATTGTAAAATTTTTTTGTTCTAGTTCTGTGAAAACTGCCATTGGTAATTTGATAGGGATTGCATTGAATCTGTAGATTGCTTTGGGTAGTACAGTCGTTTTCACAATATTGATTCTTCCAATCCAAGAACATGGTATATCTCTGCATCTGTTGGTATCATCTTTAATTTCTTTCATCAGTGTCTTATAGTTTTCTTCATACAGGTCTTTTGTCTCCCTAGGCAGGTCTATTCCTAGGTATTTTATTCTTTTGGTTGCAATGGTAAATGGGAGTGTTTCCTTAACTTTTCTTTCAGATTTTTCATCATTAGTGTGTAGGAATGCAAGAGATTTCTGTGCATTAATTTTGTATCCTGCAACTTTACCAAATTCATTGATTAGCTCTAGTAGTTTTCTGGTGGCATCTTTAGGATTCTCTATGTATAGTATCTTGTCATCTGCAAACAGTGACAGTTTTACTTCTTCTTTTCCAATTTGTATTCCTTTTATTTCTTTTTCTTCTCTGATTGCCATGGCTAGGACTTCCAAAACTATGTTGAATAAGAGTGGCGAGAGGGTATATCTTGTCTTTTTCCTGCTCTTAGAGGAAATGCTTCCAGTTTTTCACCATTGAGAATGATGTTTGCTGTGGGTTTGTCATTTATGGCCTTTATTATGTTGAGGTAGGATCCCTCTATGCCCACCTTCTGGAGAGTTTTTATCATAAATGGGTGTTGAATTTTGTCAAAAGCATTTTCTGCATCTATTGAGGTGATCATATGCTTTTTATTCTTCAGTTTGTTAATATGGTGTATCACATTGATTGATTTGTGTATATTGAAGAATGCTTGCATCCCCGGGATAAATCCCACTTGATCATGGTGTATGATCCTTTTAATGTGTTGTTGGATTTTGTTTGCTAATATCTTGTTGAGGTTTTGTCCATCTATATTCATCATTGTTATTGATCTGTAATTTTGGTTTTTTATAGTATCTTTGTCTGGGTTGGTATCAGGGTGATAGTGACCTCATAGAATGAGTTTGGGAGTGTTCCTTCCTCTCCAATTTTTTGGAAGAGCTTGAGAAGGATGGGTGTTAGCCCCTCTTTAGATGTTTGATAGAATTTACCTGTGAAGCCATCTGGTCCTGGACTTTTGTTTGTTGGAAGATTTTTAATCAGAGTTTCAATTTCGTTACTTGTCATTCGTCTGTTCATATTTTCTATTTCTTCCTGGTTCAGTCTTGGAAGCTTATACCTTTTTAAGAATGTGTCCATTTCTTCCAGGTTGTCCATTTTATTGGCATGCAGTTGCTTGTAGTAGTCTCTTAGGATGCTTTGTATCTCTGCGGTGTCTGTTGTAACTTCTTTTTCATTTCTAATTTTCTTGACTTGAGTCCTCTCCCTCTTTTTCTTGAGGAGTCTGCCTAATGGTTTATCAGTTTTGTTTATCTTCTCAAAGAACCAGCTTTTAGTTTTATTGATCTTTGCTATTCTTTTCTTTGTTTCTATTTCATTTATTTCTGCTCTGATCTTTATGATTTCTTTCCTTTTGCTAACTTTGGGTTTTCTTTGCTCTTCTTTCTCTAGTTCCTTTAGGTGTAAAGTTAGATTGTTTGAGATTTTTCTTTTTTCTTGAGGTAGGCTTGTATTGCTAAAAACTTCCCTATTACAGCTGCTTTTGCTGCATCCCATAGGTTTTGGATCATCGTGTTTTCATTGTAATTTGTCTCTAGGTATGTTTTGATTTCCTCTTTGATTTCTTTAGTCATCTCTTGGTTATTTAGTAACGTATTGTTTAGCCTTCATATGTTTGTGGTTTTTACGGGGTTTTTTCCCCTGTAATTGACTTCTAATCTCATACTGTTGTGGTCAGAAAAGATGCTTGATATGATTTCAGTTTTCTTAAATTTACTGAGGCTTGATTTGTGACCCAAGATATGATCCATCCTGGAGAATGTTCTGTGTGCACTTGAGAAGAAAGTGTAATCTGCTGTTTTTGGATGGAATGTCCTACAAATATCAATTAAATCTATCTGGCCTATTGTGTCATTTAAAGCTTGTGTTTCCTTATTACTTTTCTGTTTGGATGATCTGTCCCTTGGTTTAAGTGAGGTGTTAAAGTCCCCCACTATTATTGTGTTACTGTCTATTTTCTCTTTTATCGCTGTTAGCCATTGCCTTATGTATTGAGGTGCTCCTATGTTGGGTGCATATATATTTATAATTGTTATATCTTCTTCTTGGATTGATCCCTTGATCAGTATGTAGTGTCTTTCCTTGTCTCTTATAACATTCTTTATTTTTAAGTCTGTTATCTGAGAGTATTTTATTGCTATTCCAACTATCTTTTGATTTCCATTTGTATGGAATATCTTTTTCCATCCCTTCATTTTCAGTCTGAATGTGTCCCTAGGTCTGAAGTGGGTGTCTTGTAGCCAGCATATATATGGGTCTTGTTTTTGTATCCATTCAGTGAGCCTGTGTCTTTTGGTTGGAGCATTTAATCCATTCACGTTTAAGGTAATTATCGATATACATGTTCTTATTACCATTTTCTTAATTGTTTTGTGTTTGTTTTTGTAGGTCCTTTTCTTCTCTTGTGTTTCCCACTTAGAGAAGTTCCTTTAGCATTTGTTGTAGAGCCTGTTTGGTGGTGCTGAATTATATTAGCTTTTGCTTGTCTGTAAAGCTTTTGATTTCCCCGTCAAATCTGAATGAGATCCTTACCGGGTAGAGTACTCTTGCTTGTAGGTTCTTCCCTTTCATCACTTTAAGTATATCATGCCACTCCCTTCTGGCTTGTAGAGTTTCTGCTGAGAAATCAGCTGTTAACCTTATGGGAGTTCCCTTGAATGTTATTTGTTGGTTCTCCCTTGTTGCTTTCAATAATTTTTCTTTGTCTTTAATTTTTGCCTGTTTGATTACTATGTGTCTCAGCGTTTTTCTCCTTGGGTTTATCTTGCCTGGGACTCTGCGCTTTCTGGACTTGGGTAGCTATTTCCTTTCCCATGCTAGGGAAGTTTATCGACTATAATCTCTTCAAATATTTTCTCGGGTCCTTTCTCTCTCTCTCCCCCTTCTGGGACCCCTATAATATAAATGTTGTTGCGGTTAATGTTGTCCCAGAGGTCTCTTAGGTTGTCTTCTTTTTTTTCATTACTTTTTCTGTATTCTGTTCCACGGCGGTGAATTCCACCATTCTGTCTTCTAGGTCACTTATCCATTTTCTGCCTCAGTTATTCTGCTATTGATTCCTTCTAGTGTAGTTTTCATTTCAGTTATTGTATTGTTCATCTCTGTTTTTTTGTTCTTTAATTCTTCTAGGTCTATGTTAAACATTTCTTGCATCTTCTCGATCTTTGCCTCCATTCTTTTTCTGAGGTCCTGGATCATCTTCACTATCATTATTCTGAATTTTTTTTCTGGAAGGTTGCCTATCTCCACTTCATTTAGTTGTTTTTCTGGGGTTTTATCTTGTTCCTTCATCTGGTACAAAGTCTTCTGCTTTTCCATTTTGTCTATATTTTCGTGAATGTGGTTTTCCTTCCACAGGCTGCAGAATTGTAGTTCTTCTTTCTTCTGCTGTCTGCCCTACCCCCTGGATCCTATTTTAAAGATGAGCAAATTGAAGCCAAAATATGATACCCACAGCTGGTCGGGGGCAGAGCATTTTCTCCCACCTGGTCTGTAGGTGAGCTGAATCTGAGGCTGGGATATGTTTGCATGTCCTATGAGATAAGCTGTTCCCAAACAGGACCAGTTCCCATCCTTCTGTGACATATCTGTCCCTCTGTTTCTCTTCTTTGGTCCTTCCCTGCATTCTCCAAAGACCATGGTGGGTATGGGAGCCTCTTCTTACATGTTCCTTTTCTGTTTGTGTGACCCTGACCATGTTCTTTCCCCTCAGAAGCTTCAGTTTTTCCATCTGGCTAATGGGTATAATAAATGGAGTGATGGCTGGTGCTAACTATCAAACATTCTGGGGCCTCCCCAAGCCAACCCTCACTAAGGCCCCAAGGAGGAAGAAGGCCAGCCATGACCAGGTTTCCTGACCACTGGCAAAAAGTGTGAGGCAGAAGGTTGCTGTTAGTGAGATGGGGAAAACAAGGTTGATAATTTATATGATTAGCCCAGGCGTGGCTCTGGGTTGCACAGAGCCAATTGAATTCTCAGTTTTCTCATGCTGGTTCCTATACTTCTGTTAATGTGACCTACGACCTCAATAGCTGTGTAAGTGAAAGTGGTAAAAACCATTCTCTGATGGACTCCTCACAAAATTGAGGGACAGTCCTGGAGCAGGACAGACACCCCTCTTCCATTTCCCCCAGAGCTTTCCTGCCTGAGCCCAGCTGGTAACAGTGATGCTGGCTTGGCAGGCCAAAGCATCAATGGCTCCAGGGCCTGATGGGTGTGTGGAAAGGGCAGGACTGAGTCATTGATCTAGCCCTTTAAGACCCTTGAACATGACCTTGCTCTGGCACAGCCTCTGCAACACTCAAGAGTGGCACTTAGGTAGAGTGCCATGGCTTTGGCACTTGTCCAGTTTTAGCTGAAGGAAGCATACTGTGTTCGAGTCAGGTTTTTCCTAAAAGCCCAATTCTTCCCTCAGGCTGCTTGAGAAATACCCAGAAATCACTCAGGCAGCAAATAGAGGTGCAGTCACTTGGTCACCACCCATAGATTTGGGCCCACCCCTGTGCCAGGCCCTGTGGGAGACAGAAAAATGAAGCAGGCATGTTTTCTTTCTGTGGCTTTACCAGAACATCTGCATTTTTTCCTTAATTGATATTAATGAATGTTCACTGCTCAAAATCTGTAAAATACAGAAAAGCCAAAAGAAGAAAGCAAAAGTCACTTCAAATATTATCACCAGAGAGAACAACTGTTAACATTTTGCTGTATTTCTTTCAGGCTTACTATACCATATTTAAATATGCGTGTATATATGAATATGCGTGTATATATGAATATGCGTGTAAATATGCGTGTATATATGAATGCATATAAATATGTATTTAACTTCTAAAAATGGAATTACTTTTAATCATCCAACAAAGGTTTATTGAGCACCTACTCTGTGCCAACTATGTGCCAGTCAGTGGGATGCCCAGGAGGACAAGACAGATGTGGTTCCTAATGTCATAAAAGTTGCCATGTTTCAGATCACAGCATGTATTTCTACAACACATTTTTCGGTTGTCTAGAATTTCATCAGATAGATGAAGCCTAATTTATCAAACCCCTATTGTTGCACATTTAGTTTTTTCCCCATGTTTTCACTATTGCAAACAGTGGTCATCCCTGAAGCCCTTGGTTATGGTGGGTTGGCTCATTCTACAACCATTTCATCTTCTTTTGATGTGCCTTCCTGTACTGCAGGGGCTAGAAGGGTGAAGATTGCATCTCCCAGACTCCCTTACAGCTAGGGTTTGGAGACCAATTCAGTCATACCCATTAAACGCACATGTGTGAGATTTTAAAGGCAAAGCAAGGTGGAGACTCTCTTTCTGCTTTGGCTGTTTCCTGCTGGTTGTGAAGGCATTAAGATTTTCTGCAACTGTGGTCTCAGTGTCATCACCAGCTCATGGGTATCCAGAGATAGTGATGGGGGCAACAGCAACATCTGATCCCTAGATTAAAGCTGAAGTGACAAATTCCTTTTTTTTTTTTTTAATTTTTAAAGAATTTTTGTCCATACTGCATGGCTTGCAGGTTCTTCGTTCCCCAGCCAGGAATCAAAGCCATGTTCCCTGCAGTGGAAGTGCAGAGTCCTAATCAGTAGACTGCCAGAGAATTCTCTAAAGTGACAAATTTCTGAAGATAGCAGTTACCAAGCTTCCAGGATGTGGTAGAGGCAGCAGCTCCCATAGGTAGACAGTACGGTGGTGACTTACAAGAGTCATTCCCAGAGACACGGCCCACTCACCAGGTTTTTCAATAATTTTTTAAGAACCCAACTTCCGGGCTTCCCTGGTGGCGCAGTGGTTGAGATTCCACCTGCCGATGCAGGGGACACGGGTCCATGCCCCGGTTCGAGAGGATCCCACGTGCCGCGGAGCGGCTGGGCCCGTTAGCCATGGCCGCTGAGCCTGAGCGTCCGGAGCCCGTGCTCCGCAACGGGAGAGGCCACAGCAGTGAGAGGCCCGCGTTGCGCCAAAAAAAAAAAAAAAAAAAAAAAAAAAGAACCCAACTTCCAGTATTGTCTCTTTCTGTTTAAAGCAGAAAATGTGGTTTCTGCTTCCTGCAACTGAACTCTGAATGATATAAACTATGCTTTTGAGCCTGTTGACAATGATTGCCTCAGGATAAATTTCTAATCATAGAATCAAGGATTCAATCTTTGTTTAAATAGTTTTATTGAGATATAATTAATGTACCATAAAATTCATCCATTTAAAGTGCACAGTTTCATGGATTTTAATATATTCAAAGTTGTGGATTCATCACCACAATCTAATATTAGAGCATTTTCTTCACCTCCCCAAAGAAACTCCATACCCATTAGCAGTCATTCTCTACACTCCTTCTCATCCTAGGCAACTATTAATCTACTTTCTGTCTCTATGGATTTTCCTATTCTGAACATTTCATATAAATAGAATCATACAGTATGTGGTCTTTTTGATGGGCTTCTTTCACTTGGCATAATGATTTCAAAGTTTGTCCATGTTGTAGCATATATCAGAATTTCATTGCTTCTTATTGCCAGATCATATTCCATCAGTGGATATATCATTCATCAGTTGGTGGACAGCTGGGTTGTTTCTAGTTTTAAGCTATTGTGAATAATGCATCTGTGAACATTCGTGTACATGTTTTTGTGTGGATGTATATTTTAATTTCTCTTGGGTATATACTTAGAAGTGGAATTGTTGAATTACATGGTAACTCTTTAATTTTTTGAGAGACTGCCAAACTTCTTTCCAAAGTTGTTTCACTATTGTACATTCCTATTAGCAATGGTTGAATTTCTATTTTCTCCACATTCTCCCTGGCACTTAATATTTTCTGTTTGTTTATTATAGCCATTAGAGGCTGTCATGGTTTTGATTTACATTTCCCTAGTGACTAACTATGTTAAACATCTTTTCATGTGCTTATTGGTCACTTGTATACCTTCTTTGGAGAAATGTCCATTCAGATCCTTAGCCCATTTTTAAATTGTTATCTTTTCATTATTTATATAGTTCTTAGGGTTATTTATATATTCTAGATACAAGTTCCCTATAATACATGTGATTTGCAAATATTTGCTCCCATTCTTGGGTTGTCTTTTCACTTTCTTGATGATATTGTTTGCAGCACAAAAGTTTTTAATTGTGATGAAATCCTATCTTTTTTTTTTTGCCATTTGTGTTTTTGGTGTTGTATCTAAGAAGGCTTTGCCTAACCTAAGGTCATGAAGGTTTACACCTGTATTTTCTTCTAACAGTTTTATAGTTTTAACTCTTGGGTGTTTTTAATAAATATATTTATTTATTTATATTTATATATTTTTATTTTTGGCTGTGTTGGATCTTTGTTGCTGTGTGAGGGCTTTCTCTAGTTGTGGGGAGTGGGGGCTACTCTTTGCTGCGGTGCGTGGACTTCTCACTGCAGTGGCTTCTCTTGTTGCGGAGCATGGGCTCTAGGTGCACGTGCTTCAGTAGTTGTGGCGTGCAGGCTCAGTAGTTGTGGCACACGGGCTTAGTTGTTCTGTGGCATGTGGGTTCCTTCTGGACCAGGGCTCGAACCCATGTCCCTTGCGTTGGCAGGCATATTCTTAACCACTGTGCCACCAGGGAAGTCCCTATAGTTTTAACTCTTGCATTCAGATCTATGATCCATTTTGAGTTGATTTTTTTGGTATGGTGTGCATGTGGATATCCAGCTGTCCCAGCATCATTTGCTGAAAGATTTCTTTCACCTATTGAGTAGTCTTGGCATCCTTGTTGAAAATCAGTTGACCACAAATGGAAGGGTTTATTTCTAGACTCTCAGTTCTATTCTCTTGATCTATATGTCTGTCTTTAATGCCAGCAAGCATTGTCTTGATTGCTGTAGATTTGTAGTTAGTTTTGAAATTGGGAAGAGTGAATCCTCCAACTTAGTTCTTCTTTCTCAAGATTGTTTTTAATATTTGGTGTCCCTTGAAATACCACATGAATTTTAGGTTAGTATTGTCAATTTCTGCAAAAAAAAAAAAAAAAGCCAGCTAGAATTTAGATAGAGATTGCACTGAATCATTAGATCAATTTGGAGAGTATTGCCATTTTAACAATATTAAGTCTTCTGGTCCATAAACGTGGAATGTCTCTCCATTTATTTAGATCTATCATTTCTTTCAACAATGTTTTGTAGTTTTTAGTATACAAGTCTTGCACATCTTCTGTTAAATGTACTCCAAAATATTTGATTCTTTTTGATACTATTGTAAGTGGAATTGTTTTCCTAATTGCATTTCATTTGTTCACTGCTAGTGTATAAAAATACAATAGATTTTTGTATATCGATCTTGTATACTGGAACCTTGCTAAAATCATTTATTAATTCTAATAATTTTCCAGTTGGTTCCTTAGGATTTTCTCTATATAAGATTATGTCATCTACAAATAAACATAGTTTGACTTCTTCCCAATCTGGATGCCTTTTATTTTCTTTTCTTAACTGATTGCTCTGGTTGGAACCTCCAGTACAATATTAAATAGAAATGGCAAGAGAAGACATCATTGTCTTGTTCCTGATCTTACAATGAAAATATCTAGTCTTTTGCCAGTAAATATCATGTTAGCTGTGGGTTTTTCATAGATACCCTTTATCAGATTGAGGACTCACCGAATTTTTAAGACTTCTGCTTTGTTATATGAATCATGCTCCATTGACATGCCAATCATTTTCCTTTGGCTACTCTCTTGGCCACATCATTCCAGTGAAAACCTGAGTCACTATCAAGGGGTAACCTCTAGAAATGACCAGAACTCTCCAGGTGATGACTAATCAGCAGAGAGAGAGAGAGAGAGAGAGACTGAATGAATCACCTCCCTTGATCTAGTTACAATACTCCTATTCATGGAACTTAATGTAGAACTGGGTTTATGATTGATGACTGTAATCATACTGTGGATTTGTTTATGAGCTTCAGCTAAATTAGTGGCTCTCAACCCTGACAGTCCAAAGACACTGCCCCCAATAGCTTTTGATTGAAGTAAAACATTGTTATGTGTCAACTTGGCTGGGCCACAGTACCCAGATATTTGGCCAAACATTATTCTAGACATTTCTGTGAGGATATTTTTAGATGGGATTAACAGTTAAATCAGTGGACTTTGAGTAAAACAGATTATTCTCCATCATGTGGGTGGGTCTCATTTAATCAGTTGAAGGCTTTAATAGAAAACAACTGCCCTTCCCTGAGGAAGAGAGAACTCTACCAGCAGATGGCCTTTGGACGTGAACTGCAACATCAGCTCATCTCTGAGTCTGCAGCCTGCCAACCTCCTCTGCAGATGGAGGACTTGCCAGCCTCCACAATTGTATGAGTTAGTGCCTTAAAATACACCCCCCCAATACATGTAGACAATATAGAGGTATAGATCTCTCCGTCTCTCTCTGTCTCTGTCTCTGTCTCTCTCTCTGTCTCTCTATCTCTCTCTCTCTCTCTCTCTCTCTATATATATATATCCTATTGGTTCTCTTTCTCTGGAAAACTCTAATACAAGCATATATACAGAGAGTGGACATAAAAGTACAGCTTGATGAAATTTCACAAACTGAACATGACAGATCAAGAAGTAGGACATGACCATCTTCCTCCCTGTCTTGCATCCAGTCACTAGCCCCCCAGAGGTAACCGCTATCCTGACTTTTAATAGCATAGATTAGTCTATATTATATATATAGTATGTTGACTTCTAATAACATCAATTAGTGCTGGTTTGAGGACTTTATGGAAACAGCATTGCTCAGGACAACCTCTTTTATGTCTGGCTTCTCTCAGCCAGCTGCATGTTCAGGTAAGATTCATCTGCAGTGTTGCGTGTACTTGTAAATAGCTCATTCTTTTTGCTCTGGAGGATTCCATTGTGTGGCTCACCTCAGTTTATGTATCCATCCAGCTTTGATGGATATTCCATTGTTTCCAGTTAGGGATTACTAAGAATGTGCTGTTGCCAACATTCTTGCACATGTCTTTTGGTGAAAACTTGTAATATTCTAGTCGGATATAAACCTAAAAGTATAATTGCCAAAGCTTCTTTTTCATAGCAAATATTTTATGCTTCCTTTCATTTTAGTTTTCTGCAATGAAATTCACAAGGGATAATCTACCGAAACACATATATATCAATACAATGCCCAGTCTGTAATATAAAGGAGGTATAAAAGGGAAGTCATTTATAATAAAATCATGTGTATCTCCATATGTTCTTGGGCACAACTACCCAAAAAGACATAATAACCCATATCTATTCATAATGAGTAAGTTTGGATTCCAAAGATGTAAGGAGATCAGACATCCATAAACGCAAGAAGTGCAGGAAAATGACAGGGCAGGAGGTGCAGGTGAAAATTAAAATAAAAACGGTTGTTAGGGCAAGACACAACAGACCCAACTCATTTGTATACGAAAAGAGAAAGAGAGAAATAACCTTAATTGAAGTAGGGAGAACACACCAAGACACATCACAACCTGTCAGGTGGAGAGAAAAAGGAGGGTGAGCATCTGAGTGTAGTGATAAATAATTCCCATTTTATGGCACACAACAGATGAGTGGTGTGACCACGCAGAAACACATCTTCCTTAGAATCTCACTCCTCAACAGAGGAGTGAGATTTTTTAAAAAACTTAAAAAAAAAAAGCCTTTTACTACCACATCCATCATTAAGGATTAGCAGATGGATCACAAGAGGAAGCTTTCCATTCAATGCTATCAAGAAACCATGTGGTGCATCCATGGGGACAGTTTCTGAGTAAGACTGGAAAACGACAGGTAACCCCCAAATAAATCATCTCAATGTGTAATTTTCACAACATAGATTCAAAGCAACCGTCCCTAAAGAAACCCAGATTTCTTGCATCTCTAATTTATTAATATTTGGCTCTAAACCTGTAAAAAAAAAAAAGAGCTACATATCTCTTCTATTCAATATTTACAGTTGGTTTCACTGTCTTTGCTGTAATTGCATCTATGCCCTGGAAATTTTTCCTCTCAGTATGTAATTGGTGATAGTCTAATACATTGACTAGACAGACTGCAGAAAGAGAAGATTATTCAATAATTGAGTTACTGTCCTTATTCCATTTATGCTTCCCTGTCAATAACAACCTTCTCCTAAGTTACTGAGTTTTTCACATGATGTCTCATGAAAACCTTTCAGTATTGTGATGCACTAAAGCCTGACCTATTTATATTTGTCTTGGGTTTTCATCGGGTGGACATTTGAAAGTTTTGAAGGATGCAGGGCAATTATCAATAGGGTGAGACTGTTCTGTGCATTGTGAGATGCCCAGGATCCCTGGACCTTGCCCCTAAATGTCACAGGTGCCCCCCAATTGTTAGTGGCAGCCCAAAATGACCCCATGAATTTGTAAAATGCCCCCTAGAGAACTACTGGCTTAAATCTGCTTCATCTCAATCCTGTCCTCTTCATCCCAAACTCATTTGTTGGTATTTGGGTTCAAGTACAGGGTTTGACATTCACCATTATTATATTTCATCTTCTTATATTCAGCCCGTTGGTCCTGCTTGTCAAGGTCTTTGGACACTCTGGTTCTGATACTCAGTGTCCTATTGCCCTTCCCAGCCACACTGTAAAGGGCCATCTTTCCATTTTAAAATGATGGATAGATAGTTGAATGGGATGGGGCTGGGACAGAACCCTGTGACAATCTACTCTAATCCCCTCCTTGGGCCAGTGGTGAGCTGATATTTGACATCTTCTGGCTGCTGGTTATTTGTGGTCTCACAGGATGCAACCCACATTGCATCAGTTTCTTCTTAGAATGTTTAAATTTTACAACTTCGTAGGAGTGGAAAGAGCACAACTCAGAACAGAGAATTGACTTGCCCAAGGTCACTTGGCAAATGAGGGTCAGAGCCGGGGTACAGCTGGCTGCCCCAGGGCTGACCCACTCCAGGCTCCAGAAGATTTACATTCCTCTAATGGCTACTAAGCAGGCCAGTGTGGACCGTGCACTTCTCTGATCTGGCCTAAAAAGGGGTGGAATCCAGGGGCCTCTCCCAGCCAAGAGCACCGCGTCCACAAGTCTATTTTGGCATCTGGCTTGTCTCTGGAGAATGGGCAGGGAGCCAGTGTTCCATGGAGAGTGTGGGGTGAGCGCTCATCAGATTACAGACACCAGCAGCCGCCTGCTCAGGCATCCGGGACAGAGTGGTGGACAGAGTCCCAGGACACGTGATCCAAGCAGAGTCTCCATTCTCCAGTCCTTTATTTCCCTATCTGTAAAGTGAGAGCAATCCCTCCTGCCTTGCTTACCTCCCAGGGGTATTATAAAGAGCCAACAAGGAGGACCAGACTGTTTAGGCCTTCTAGAACAGACAAAGACATTGTCTTTTACTCTGGGTTTGATGGGAGCGATTGAAGGAATTTGAGCAGAAGAGACAAGTGATCTGACTTAGGTTTTAACAGGTGCTCTGGATTCTGCAGGAGTGAAAGTTTGAAGTCGATAGATGCGTGAGGGGGCTGCTGCAACATCTGGGCGAGAAATGATGGTGGTAGTCCGGGAGGTGGTGATATATCTGGATATATCTTGGATATATATATATATATATTTTTTTTTGGCCACACCACGCGGCTTGCAGGATCTTATTTCCCTGACCCGGGATCGAACCTGTGACCCCCTGCAATGGACGCGTGGCGTCCTAACCATTGGACCACCAGGGAAGTCCCTATCTGGATGTAACTTGAAGTTGTGCCAGTAGGATTTGCTAACAGATTGTGAGAGACAGGCATCAAAGATGATTCCAAGGGGGGACTTCCCTGGCGGTCCAGTGGTTAAGACGCTTCCACTGCAGGGGGCACGGGTTTGATCGCTGATCGGAGGGAGCTAAAATCCTACATGTCACGTAGTGCAGCCAAAAAAAAAAAGAAAAGATGATTCCAAGGGTTCTGACCTAAGGAAGGAGGAAGTTTTCACTGTCTGCGATGGGACGGCTGTGGGAGGAGCTGGCCAGAAGTTTGATTTGGGACGTGGGAAGTTTGAGTTGCTTCGAGTGGGAATGTCAAGTTGATCACCATTATATAAGTAAGCCCTGATGCTTCTCCCAGAGAGGCACTTGACTCTGACAGTGTGCACTTGATTTTGTGATGGTAGCTTGGTCAGAAATCGGTGTCTGTACATCCACCCCTCCACCCCTGCTTGTTTGCTCTCTTTGCTTGGCGCCTGGATACACTTGCCTCAATTCCCACCAGTCTCTTCCTGTGCCTCAGGTCCAGCCCCGCTAGATGGTAGCTGCTTTCTCCCTGAGATGCCCCAAGTAGACCTGGAAACCCCAACGTGTGTTCTGAATACTCTAGTGTGGCCTATATCTAACAACAGATTGTTCCAAACATACCCTCCCTGGTGTGTGAAAATCCACTCAGTTGTTTTCGTGTGATATGGTAACAGACAATTTATTTAAGTGGGCTGTAGTACATGCAGAAGGGCTCTGGAACCCATTCCTG
>NW_006772681.1:922724-948703 GCF_000442215.2 Lipotes vexillifer | reverse complement strand
TTCCTGCTGGTGAAAGGTGAGGAATTATTAGTGAGCTGCTGAGTCTCTGAGCCTGTTTCCTCATCTGTAAAATGGCCATAATGTCCTTTCCTGGGTGGAAGAGAAGAAATAATCACAGTGAGGTTCAGAACCGTGTCTTCCTGTCACTAGCTCAGAGTTAGACAGCCTCCCGAGTTAGGATTCTGGGATTCAGCCCCAACCGTCAATTGTACTGGAAGCAACCCCTTAAGACCATATGGTTCTAGCTCCCAGCCTCTAAGAAATCTAGGACCTACAAATGGGCAGTGGCTTTCTTTTGTCACTCAGCAGCACAGGCCTGAACTGGAGCTGGGACCCTGGCTCTCCTGACCCCAGTCCAGGGCATTGCCCTTACCCCAGCCTACCCCCCACCCTCCACCACTCCACATGCACACACCCTCAGGGTCTCTTAACCTAAAGTAAAGGAGTGCATCCTCCCAGTCAAAGAAAAATGGGCTCCACCTGCCACACGTTCTACCTTGCCCTGCAGCCTCCCTCTCTTCTCCTCCCTCCCTCCTTTGACACTCTCCCTGTCTGTCCTACTGCCCATCTGTTTGGTATTGCTCAGGTCTCCAGGAACTAGACTTTCAGGGAAGGGTCTGATCTTCGGGTCTCCCACAGGTCCCTGAATCTAAGTACAAACTTATTATGGTGTGTGCCAAGCGAATATAATATCGCTTATCCAACCTTCTTAGCAACACCAAGAGATGGAAACTATTCTTAGTCCCATTTTACAGATGAGTAAACTGAGGCCTAGCAAAGTTAGAAGGCAGAGCTGGGATTTTATTTTATTTATTTTATTTTATTTTTATTTTTTATTCTTTTGCGGTACGCGGACCTCTCACTGCTGTGGCCTCTCCCATTGCGGAGCACAGGCTCCGGATGCGCAGGCTCAGCGGCCATGGCTCACGGGCCCAGCCGCTCCGCGGCATGTGAGATCTTCCCGAACCAGGGCACGAACCCGTGTCCCCTGCATCGGCAGGTGGACTCTCAACCACTGTGCCACCAGGGAAGCCCCCATCAGGCCCTTAACCACCATGCTATGCTTGTCCAGAAATCTCACCATGGTCGAGCCCTATGGTCACTGCTACAGGCAGGCCCCTTGGCCCTCACCGTTGCTGGTCTCTGGTATGGGAGAGCCAGTCCCCTGAGGGTGGCTTCCAGGGGAGATATGCCCAGGCTGAAAAGCAGGAAATGCTGACGTGGGGCCAGGCCAGCATTGCCCCCTGGTACCTCCCGCCCAGCTGAGGCTTGGCTGTGCCAGGGGCTGGGCTGAGCCCTGAGGCTAAGGACAGGCCGCCCCCAGGGAAGGCCAGGCCCTGAAAAACAAGCCTCCTCCCTCTGCCCGCTCAGCCTGCCTAGCCCTGCTGGGGGCCTGGTGGCAAAGCTGCCCTCCCCTGGGCTGAGGCTGCGCTTGGCGGGACTTTCAGCCCCAAGAGTTTGAGGCTCCCAGCCCTGCCCTGAGCTCTGGCTTCCTCTTCTGAAAACAGACTCCTGTTCTCTCCCTGAGCACATGTTTTGGCCCTTCATTTTCCCCAGGGCCAAGAGACAGGGAGAGGAGCCCCAGAACGTCCACAAGGACTTCTACAACTGGGGAGATTGAGGCAGTGAGTGTGGAAGTGACTTCCCCAAGGTCAGTTAGCTAGCAAAGGAGCCAGACATCTGTCTGTCTGACCCTCCAGTCCAGCTCTCCACACACCACAGGGCCTCCCAGAGGAGGTGGGAAGAGACTGGGAGGGTACAGTGTGTGTGGGAACCCCCAAAGGGGAAGGTGTCAGTAGCTACCCCTAGATTTGCCAGATGCTCCCGTGATGCCAGGGCCCACAATTTCCTGGAAATGAGACAGTTAAGACAGGGCCCCTCGGGACTGAAACCACTTCTTTAGAAAAGGAAAAACCAAAAATGAAATGAAATGAAATGAAATCCAAAACCAGACAAACCCACAATGAGCAGTTAGACCCACCCCCAGCCCTGACATTTGAGCTACAAACTTAGATGATAAATCTGGGGGTGGCTTGATGTCTTCATTCATTCATTCACAAAACATTTGTTTGACTACCTACTGTATTCAAGGCCCTGGGCGTTTGGGATTCAGTAATGAGCAAACCAGTCCCAATTCTCCTGGAGGCAGACAAGTCAAGAGGCAATTACAAAAAGGCACATATGTGGCCAGCTCTGTATTGGGTCAGGAACGGGAGATGTGGGTGCCCAGAGAAGACGTTAAACCCCACCTGGGGAACAGCATGGTCAGGGAAGGCTTCCAGCAGGAGGTGACATCAGAGCTGGGCTTTAAAGGATGTGTAGGAGTTCACTGGGCAGGCAAATGATAACAGTAGGTGCAAAGACCTGGAGGAGCAGGAGATTGCAGCTTTTTAAAGAACAGGTAGGAGGCCAGGCATCCTGAAGTGAGGCTTGGGGAACCCATGCAGATCCCTGATGCTTAGGTCTTTGAGTACTTCAGGACCTGCTCTGACCCAGACAAGGGGCAAGGGGATGTTGTGGGTGTGCTGGAGACTGGGCCAACGACACTCAGCAGAGACAGGAAGCTGCAGGCCAGGCAGTTTCTTCGGAAATTTATAGAACACACCCCTGAGCTCCTGACACATGCACAGCTCAGGGCCAGGGTGGCTGCTTTTCTGAACTTGTATATCCCATCTGAGGCTTCAACAGGTGGTGGGATCCAGGATGTTTAGAGTTAGAACTTGCTGGTGACAGAGATGAACACTTACTGTCACTGAGACCCAAGATGGACTTGGACTGGATCAGGCACCCCACAAACACCATTTCTAATTCTTGCTGCTGCGTATTACAGAGGAGGCTGGGGAGGCGGAGGAAGGTGCCCAGGGCTGCACAGTTGGTCAGAAGCAGAGTTGGGGCTGGACCCAGCAGTGTCTGACTCGAGCTTCTGCCAGGTGTGGACAGGGTCCTGAGTGAGATGAAGCAGAGCCCGGGACAGGATTGCGTGCAGGTGGTTTATTAGGGAGTGTCTCCAGGAAACACCAGAGGCTGAGTGGAGGAGTGGGACAGGGCAGGCAAGGTAGGAGGTCAAGCAAATGTGCATCAGCCAGGTAAGTGCCCTGCCGGGCAGATGGGACAAAGAGCTGGCATCTTTATTACCCTGTATGCAGGAGGCACACCCCAGGAGTGGGCAGGGGGCCTCAGTTCCCAGGTACTCCCAGCTCCCCCCGCCCCAACCCCGGCATAGGCGATGGGAATTCTGGCAGCCCGAGGCAGCCCAGGACAGAGACCCAGGAGCAGGCTGCGGAAATGAGCGCACACCAGAAGCTGGTGTGCAGAAAACAGGAAAGAGATCCAAGGATGTGGGCAGAGCACAGCCCGAGAGCTTCTGAGGGAGCAGAGCCACGGTCCCAGTCCCTGGGCCAGCCCCCGTGGCCGCCTTGTCGTCTATAATACGCTCCTGCGCCAAGCGTCTGCATGTGTTGTATGTGTTCAGTCAACCAATGTTCATCGAGTCCCTGTAACATACCCACCATGTGCTAGGCTCTGAAAACGGAGGTGACTGGAATAGCACCTTATGGTCCCTGCCTGGTGGAGGTTAGAGCCTGGCTGGGGACACAGACACCAGACTGTCACTGCAAATAGATGTGGGTTCTGAAGGGAGAGTGTGTGACTCTCTGAGAACAGAGGAACCTGACCTAAACTGAGGGTATCAGTGAGGGCTTTCTGGAGGAAGTGACATCTGAGGAGGATCTGGAGGAGGAAGGGGCACAATACAGTCAGTGGGAACCGTGCCTGGCACTTCCCAGATCAGGGCCTTTCCACCCAGGAGCTCCTGTGGGAGATGGGCCCTGCTCAGGACACTTGGACAAGCCAATTCCCTAGGCTGAGCCTTAGTTTCCTCATCTGTACAATGGTGCAGAGGAGGCTTGGTTATCCAGCTCTGATCCTTGACTCAAAACATCCAAGTGGGAACAGCAGCCTTCTCAGGACTCTCAGTGACCTCTCTCCCTGTGACCCTCAGCCTTCCTCCCTGTGCCTGCTTTGGTTAGACCCTGACCTCTGGACTTATCAGTCTGACTGCTGAGTTCCACCACATATGACGCCTGGAGTTGTGAAACAACTGCCCAGTTCTCTGGAAGGCTGCCAGTTCAGACTCACTCTGCCCAGACCCCAGACAGCTGTTCTTACTGCCCAGGAAATGTCAGCCCTCAGGGGAAGCTGACCTGGGGTCATTGCTCTAAGGGACCTTCCAGAAACAGCTCCATTTCTGGAGAAAGCCTGGCCTCAGTGCTAGCAAACCTGGGTCCTGGACTCAGAGCCGACAACGGCCTGGAAGCCTGTGACTGTACAGTCATCACATCTTATCCTTTTAGGGCTTTTAAACCTTCAGTGTATGTTTCTTAATTTGACAAATACTTACTGCGTACCTACTGTGTGCCAGGCATTGTCCTAGGCACTTGGAGAGACAGCAGTAAACAAAAACCAAGCAGAAAAATAAAAACAAAACCCTTGCCCTGGGACTTCCCTGGCAGTCCAATGGTTAAGATTCCACGCTTCCACTGCAGGGGGGCATGGGTTCGATCTCTGGTCGGGGAACTAGGATCCCACATACCTCGCTGCAGGGCCCAAACAAACAAACAAATAAAACCCTTGCCCTTGTGAAGCTCACATTCTGTTAAAGGAGTTGACAAAAAATGGACCACAATGTTGAGTGGTGACAAGTGCTTTGCAGAAAAATGCAAAAAGGACAGAAGCTACTAAATAAGACAAGGAGGTCAAGGAAGTATTACCTGAAGCAACAAGATGTGAATAAAGTGAGAGAGAGAACTGTGCAGCTATCTGGAGAAAGGATATCTCCTCCAAGCAGAGGAGAAGGCAAGTGCAAAGGTCCTGAGGCTGGAATGTACTTAGTGTATGAGGAAGGGCAAGAGGCAGTGTGGCTGGAGTCCAGTGATGGAGATAGAGAATGTTAAAACATCAGGGTTGCATCTGGGAGTTCACTTTGTCTGTGTGTGTGTGTGTGTGTGTGTGTGTGTGTGTGAGAGAGAGAGAGAGAGAGAGAGAGAGAGAGAGAGACAGAGACAGAGACAGAGACAGAGACAGAGATGGCAGTCAGAGAAAGAGAAACCTAGAGACTCAGTCTCCTGTCTTTCTTTCACCTCCCCCTCCTCATCTTGGCATCTCAAGACTAAGAGGGGGGAAAAGACAGATGATTAAATGATTTAAATGTGCAAGTAAAATAACACCTCAGTGAGCACATTATGCAAATCTATGCAATTAACATCACAAATGAGGTGAAGCCCCGGGGGCCAAGGAGCTAATTTCTCTGGGAGCTCCAACTCCATTCTTGCCCCTCCCTGCAAGCCAGAAACTTCTCAGGGTGGAAGGGAAGAGGATGGGCAGCAGCTCACAGGACTGAGGGCCTGCCGTGCGCTGTGTGCTGGGCTTGTAGGCAAAGGGTCTTTACCCTCCTTTTTCCTCCATACTCCCTGCACCTATCAGGAGCAGGGACAGTTATTGCTCTATGTTGTAAAAGAAAAAAGTGAAGTCTGCAGAGAAGGAGGAGATTAGAACCCAGGTCTGCTGGGGTTAAACTTAGAGCTTTTGGCTGAAAATTTTCCGTTTCATCCCTTGGGGAGGTTTGAGCTTCTGGGAGGGGCTGCAGTTTCCTCAGGCCTTTAAGGAAGGCAAACATTCAGTAAAGGACAAGTTAGTAAATATTTCAGGTTTTTTGGTACTTCTTTTGAATTTTTGAATCTTATTTATTTTTTTGTACAGCAGGTTCTTATTTGTCATCCATTTTATACACATCAGTGTATACATGTCAATCCCAATCTCCCAATTCATCGCACTACCACCCCGACCCCTCGCCGCTTTCCCCCCTTGGTGACCATACGTTTGTCCTCTACATCTGTGTCTCAATTTCTGCCCTGCAAACCGGTTCATCTGTACCATTTTTCTAGGTCCCACATATATGCGTTAATATGCAATATTTGTTTTTCACTTTCTGACTTACTTCACTCTGTATGACAGTCACTAGATTCATCCATGTCTCTACAAATGACCCAATTTCGTTCCTTTTTATGACTGAGTAATATTTCATTGTATATATGTACCACATCTTCTTTATCCATTCACCTGTCAATGGGCATTTAGGTTGCTTCCATGACCTGGCTATGAACATTGGGGTGCATGTGTCTTTTTGAATTATGGTTTTCTCTGGGTATATGCCCAGTAGTGGGATTGCTGGGTTATATGGTAATTCTGTTTTTAGTTTTTTAAGGAACCTCCATACTGTTCTCCATAGTGGCTGTATCAATTTACATTCCCACCAACAGTGCAAGAGGGTTCCCTTTTCTCCACACCCTCTCCAGCATTTGTTGTTTGTAGATTTTCTGATGATGACCATTCTAACTGGTGTAAGATGATACCTCATTGTAGTTTTGATTTGCATTTCTCTAATAATTAGTGATGTTGAGCAGCTTTTCATGTGCTTCTTGGCCATCTGTATGTCCTCTTTGGAGAAATGTCTATTTAGGTTTCTGCCCATTTTTGGATTGGGTTGTTTGCTTTTTTAATATTGAGCTGCATGAGCTGTTTATATATTTTGGAGGTTAATCCTTTGTCCGTTGATTCGTTTGCAAATATTTTTTCCCATTCTGAGGGCTATCTTTTCGTCTTGTTTGTAGTTACCTTTGATTTGCAAAAGCTTTTAAGTCTCACTAAGTCCCATTTGTTTATTTTTGTTTTTATTTCCATTACTCTAGGAGGTGGATCAAAAAAGATCTTGCTATGATTTATGTCAAAGAGTGTTCTTCCTATGTTTTCCTCTAAGAGTTTTATAGTTCTGGTCTTACATTTAGGTCTCTAATCCATTTTGAGTTTATATTTCTGTATGGTGTTAGGGAGTGCTCCAATTTCATTCTTTTACATGTAGCTGTCCAGTTTCCCCAGCATCACTTATTGAAGAGACTGTCTTTTCTCCATTGTATATCCTTGCCTCCTTTGTCATAGGTTAGTTGACCATAGGTGCGTGGGTTTATCTCTGGGTTTTCTATCCTGTTTCATTGATCTATATTTCTGTTTTTGTGCCAGTACCATACTGTCTTGATTACTGTAGCTTTGTAGTATAATCTGAAGTCAGGGAGTCTGATTCCTCCAGCTCCGTTTTTTCCCTCAAGACTGCTTTGCTATTCGGGGTCTTTTGTGTCTGCATACAAATTTTAAGATTTTTTTGTTCTAGTTCTGTGAAAACTGCCATTGGAAATTTGATAGGGATTGCATTGAATCTGTAGATTGCTTTGGGTAGTACAGTCGTTTTCACAATATTGATTCTTCCAATCCAAGAACATGGTATATCTCTGCATCTGTTGGTATCATCTTTAATTTCTTTCATCAGTGTCTTATAGTTTTCTTCATACAGGTCTTTTGTCTCCCTAGGCAGGTTTATTCCTAGGTATTTTATTCTTTTGGTTGCAATGGTAAATGGGAGTGTTTCCTTAATTCCTCTTTCAGATTTTTCATCATTAGTGTATAGGAATGCAAGAAATTTCTATGCATTAATTTTGTATCCTGCAACTTTACCAAATTTCATTGATTAACTCTAGTAGTTTTCTGGTGGCATCTTTAGGATTCTCTATGTATAGTATCTTGTCATCTGCAAACAGTGACAGTTTTACTTCTTCTTTTCCAATTTGTATTCCTTTTATTTCTTTTTCTTCTCTGATTGCCGTGGCTAGGACTTCCAAAACTATGTTGAATAAGAGTGGCGAGAGTGTATATCTTGTCTTGTTCCTGATCTTAGAGGAAATGCTTCCAGTTTTTCACCATTGAGAATGATGTTTGCTGTGGGTTTGTCATTTATGGCCTTTATTATGTTGAGGTAGGATCCCTCTATGCCCACCTTCTGGAGAGTTTTTATCATAAATGGGTGTTGAATTTTGTCAAAAGCATTTTCTGCATCTATTGAGGTGATCATATGCTTTTTATTCTTCAGTTTGTTAATATGGTGTATCACATTGATTGATTTGTATATATTGAAGAACGCTGGCATCCTTGAGATAAATCCCACTTGATCATGGTGTATGATCCTTTTAATGTGTTGCTGGATTCTGTTTGTTAGTATTTTGTTGAGGATTTTTGCATCTCTATTCATCAGTGATATTGTTCTGTAATTTTGTTTTTGTGTAGTATCTTTGTCTGGTTTTGGTATCAGGGTGATGGTGGCCTCATACAATGAGTTTGAGGGTGTTCCTTCCTCTGCAATTTTTTGGAAGAGTTTGAGAAGTATGGGTGTTTAGCCCCTCTCTAAATGTTTGATAGAATTTACCTGTGAAGCCATCTGGTCCTGGACTTTTGTTTGTTGGAAGATTTTTATCAGAGTTTCAATTTCATTACTTGTCATCAGTCTTTTCATATTTTCTATTTCTTCCTGGTTCAGTCTTGGAAGCTTATACCTTTTTAAGAATGTGTCCATTTCTTCCAGGTTGTCCATTTTATTGGCATGCAGTTGCTTGTAGTAGTCTCTTAGGATGCTTTGTATCTCTGCGGTGTCTGTTGTAACTTCTTTTTCATTTCTAATTTTCTTGACTTGAGTCCTCTCCCTCTTTTTCTTGAGGAGTCTGCCTAATGGTTTATCAGTTTTGTTTATCTTCTCAAAGAACCAGCTTTTAGTTTTATTGATCTTTGCTATTCTTTTCTTTGTTTCTATTTCATTTATTTCTGCTCTGATCTTTATGATTTCTTTCCTTTTGCTAACTTTGGGTTTTCTTTGCTCTTCTTTCTCTAGTTCCTTTAGGTGTAAAGTTAGATTGTTTGAGATTTTTCTTTTTTCTTGAGGTAGGCTTGTATTGCTAAAAACTTCCCTATTACAGCTGCTTTTGCTGCATCCCATAGGTTTTGGATCATCGTGTTTTCATTGTAATTTGTCTCTAGGTATGTTTTGATTTCCTCTTTGATTTCTTTAGTCATCTCTTGGTTATTTAGTAACGTATTGTTTAGCCTTCATATGTTTGTGGTTTTTACGGGGTTTTTTCCCCTGTAATTGACTTCTAATCTCATACTGTTGTGGTCAGAAAAGATGCTTGATATGATTTCAGTTTTCTTAAATTTACTGAGGCTTGATTTGTGACCCAAGATGTGATCTATCCTGGAGAATGTTCTGTGCGCACTTGAGAAGAAAGTGTAATCTGCTGTTTTTGGATGGAATGTCCTACAAATATCAATTAAATCTATCTGGCCTATTGTGTCATTTAAAGCTTGTGTTTCCTTATTACTTTTCTGTTTGGATGATCTGTCCATTGGTTTAAGTGAGGTGTTAAAGTCCCCCACTATTATTGTGCTACTATTTCCTCTTTTATCGCTGTTAGTTGCCTTATGTATTGAGGTGCTCCTATGTTGGGTGCATATATATTTATAATTGTTATACCTTCTTCTTGGATTGATCCCTTGATCATTATGTAGTGTCCTTCCTTGTCTCTTGTAACATTCTTTATTTTTAAGTCTATTTTATCTGAGAGTATTTTATTGCTACTCCAGCTATCTTTTGATTTCCATTTGTATGGAATATCTTTTTCCATCCCTTCATTTTCAGTCTGAATGTGTCCCTAGGTCTGAAGTGGGTGTCTTGTAGCCAGCATATATATGGGTCTTGTTTTTGTATCCATTCAGTGAGCCTGTGTCTTTTGGTTGGAGCATTTAATCCATTCACGTTTAAGGTAATTATCGATATATATGTTCTTATTACCATTTTCTTAATTGTTTTGTGTTTGTTTTTGTATGTCCTTTTCTTCTCTTGTGTTTCCCACTTAGAGAATTTCCTTTAGCCTTTGTCTTAGGGCTGGTTTGGTGGTGCTGAATTCTCTTAGCTTTTGCTTGTCTGTAAAGCTTTTCATTTCTCTGTCGAATCTGAATGAGATCCTTGCCGCGTAGAGTACTCTTGGTTGTAGGTTCTTCCCTTTCATCACTTTAAGTATATCATGCCACTCCCTTCTGGCTTGTAGAGTTTCTGCTGAGAAATCAGCTGTTAACCTTATGGGAGTTCCCTTGTATGTTATTTGTTGTTTTTCCCTTGCTGCTTTCAATAATTTTTCTTTGTCTTTAATTTTTGCCTGTTTGATTACTATGTGTCTCAGTGTGTTTCTCCTTGGGTTTATCCTGTATGGACTCTCTGCACTTCCTGGACTTGGGTGGCTGTTTCCTTTCCCATGTTAGGGAAGTTTTTGACTATAATTTCTTCAAATGTTTTCTCGGGTCCTTTCTCTCTCTCTCTCTTCTCCTTCTGGGACCCCTATAATGTGAATGTTGTTGCTTTTAATGTTGTCCCAGTGGTTTCTTAGGCTCTCTTCATTTCTTTTCATTCTTTTTTCTTTATTCTGTTCCGCAGCAGTGAATTCCACCATTTCTGTCTTCCAGGTCACTTATCTGTTCTTCTGCCTCAGTTATTCTGCTATTGATTCCTTCTAGTGTATTTTTCATTTCAGTTATTGTATTGTTCATCTCTGTTTGTTTGTTCTTTAATTCTTCTAGGTCTTTGTTCAGCATTTCTTGCATCTTCTCGATCTTTGCCTCCATTCTTTTTCCGAGGTCCTGGATCATCTTCACTATCATTATTCTGAATTCTTTTTCTGGAAGGTGGCCTATCTCCACTTCATTTAGTTGTTTTTCTGGGGTTTCATCTTGTTCCTTCATCTGGTACATAACCCTCTGCCTTTTCATCTTGTCTATCTTTCTGTGAATGTGATTTTTGTTCCACAGCCTGCAGGATGGTAGTTCTTATTGCTTCTGCTGTCTGCCCTCTGGTGGATGAGGCTATCTATGTGGCTTGTGCAAGTTTCCTGATGGGAGGGCCTGGTGGTGGGTTCAGCTGGCTGTTGCTTTGGTGGGCAGAGCTCAGTCAATATTTCAGGTTTTGTGGCCCATGCTTGATTGTGCCCTTGTAGTGTTAAAGCAGCCACAGGAGATATGTAAATAAATGGATGTGGCTGTGTTACAATAAAACTTTATTTATAAACACAGGCAGTGGACCAACCCCATGGCTGTCATTTGCAATTGCTCTAAGATACCTTGTTTAATCAGAGCTTCCCTGCAGCAGGGCAGCTAGCCACTGAAGTCTGTGGTACCCTGGCAAGTCCCTGGTCCCCCTGACCCTGTTTCTTCACCTGAATAAGAGGGGATGTTCTGGGTGAGGTTCAGTAAGGAGAGGGAGATGAGACCCACATGGTGGAGGAGGCCTCAGGACTTTGGGTGGGCACCCTCTAGCAAGGCCACTGCTCTTGTACACTCTCAGCATTACAAACCACCCAAAACTTCATGGTCTAAGACAAGCATTTTATGATGCTCCCTCATTCTGTGGGCCAGGAATTTGGACTTGGCACAATTAGGCACAGTTTGTCCCGATCCATGTTATCAGCTGGGAACACTCGAAGGGTGATTCAGTGGCTGGAGGCTGGAATCACACGGAAGCATCCTCACTTGCACGTCTGGAGATTGATGCTGGCTGTCAGCTAGGGGCTCAGCGGGGCTGTCGCCAAAACACCTACATAGGGCCCCTCCTGGTGGTCCCTTCTATGTGGACAATTTTGGACTGCCTTACAGTCTGGTGGCTGAGTTCCAAGATGTTAGCAAGACAGTTATAAGGAAAGAATGGGGTTAACCCAGACCACATTGTATTTTGTGGAAGTAGAATACAAGGCAATAAGAGAAAGTGTAACAAGCTCTGGAACAGCTTAAATTAAGAACCAGAGTGTGAATTTCAGAACCCCTCTGTGTTCTCTTTACTGATGATTGGGAGAAAGGTGAACTATAGCCTCCTATAGGTCTTCACGTGGAAACGCAGAATAGGTCTCAGTAATTAATGATTTTTAAAAGAACAAAGAATGCAGGAACAAATGACAGTGATCAGGCAAGAGAAGTAACTATAGAAAAGGTAATAAGTCAATCGTGAAGACTCCCAGTTCTGTTTCAAAGGTAGAGATCAGCTTGAAGCACATTTTTGAGTTGTTTTGCAGGATCCAACCCCCTCGAGCACTCAACCACCAGACTAACTGGAGCCTAAGGAATGAAGATACTGACCTTTGCTGACCCTCGTGATTTCACTCAACTAAGTGCCTTGATTTTGTCAACCTAGAGTAAACCTTGCATTACTGGTGGTGCAGTGGTTAAGAATCCGCCTGCCAATGCAGGGGACACGGGTTCGAGCCCTGGTCTGGGAAGATCCCACATGCCGTGGAGCAACTAAGCCTGCAAGCCACAACTACTGAAGCCCACGTGCCCCAACTACTGAAGCCTGCCTGCCTAGAGCCCGTGCTCCACAGCAAGAGAAGCCACCGCAATGAGAAGCCCGTGCACCGCAACGAAGAGTAGCCCCCGCTCGCTGCAACTAGAGAAAGCCCGCGCGCAGCAACGAAGACCCAACGCAGCCAAAAATAAATAAATGTATTTTTTTTTAATTTCCATATTTTTTTAAAAAAAAAGAAAGAAAAGAAAGGCATATGAGATGGTAGAGGCTCTCGCAGCCGCCTTTGGGAAATGCAACCCGCCCCATACACGTGGTGTGAGGGCCCCCTAGTGGGGTCTGGGCCCAAGAGTTCCTGGTTCAAGGCAGCATCGGCGCTGTCACTGGGAGCCCATATGGCTCAGACCCCTCCCTCAGACCACATCATGCCTATTCTGGTCAAACCCAGCTCATACTCAGTCTTATATCTTCTTCCAGAGCTAATCCTGGGTCTCTTCCTCAGCGGGAACATCTTAACAGCCAGAGCTGCTAAGCCTTTTTCTTACAAACAACGAAGGAAACAAGAGCAAACACCTCCATGCACACAACAGCCCTGGTGACCCCAGCTTTGCAGGATGGTTGGCCAAGCAGGTAGGGAAATGTTGAGACAAAACCAGCTGGGAAATGCTTCCTTGAGCCACAGGATGTGGTTATGTGTTGAGGGCTGGAGGGTGGAGCTGGGATCCTGGGCTGGACCCACAGAGCAGAGACCCTTGGAGAGCAGATGGTAGAAATAGGGCCCCTTTAAGAGGCCAAGGGCACCCCTGGGTTACATGGTCATGAACAGATTTCAGAGAAAGAATCATTGAGATCAGGGTTGCTGAGATTCAGGGGCAAGATGTGAGAACCAGGCCAGCCTCCAGGTAGATTAGCAACAGCTCCCTGATCCAGATGATTCCAGACTTCCACCTCCTCCACCACCTGATTCTCTCCCCAGTAACCAGAGGAGAATCTGGGGCCTAGAGAATGGGAGGGACTTGCCTGAGGTCTCACGGTAAACCAGTGGCCAAGCTGGGGCTTGAACCTTGGACCCCATCTCCTTCCACTGAGGTGGTCCAGCAGAGGTCTCTTAGGGTTCAGAGTCCCTTGCAAATGGATCATCAATAACGATGCCACCTCCCATTTATAGCCCTCCGATGCTGAGCGTTACATGCATCTCTGGAATACTACTCAGCCATAAATAAAATGAAATTTTGCCGTTTGCAGCAACATGGATGGACTTGGAGGGTATTATGCAAGTGAAATAAGTCAGACAGAGGACAAATACTGTATGATATTATTTAAGTGGAATCTAAAAGATGTAACGAACTAGTGATATAACAAAAAAGAAACAGGCTCACAGATATAGAGAACAAGCAGCTACCAGTGGGAAGAGGGAAGGGATGAGGGGCAAGATACGCATAGAGGATTAAGAGGTACAAACTACTATGTATAAATAAATAAGCTACAAGGATATATTGTACAGCACAGGGTATATAGCCAATATTTTATACTAACTATAAATGGAGTACAATCTTTAAAAATTGTGAACAGCTATGTTATATGCCTGAAACATATAATATTGTAAATCAATGATACCTCAATAAAAATTTTTAACAAAGAAAGAAAAAGTCATAGCTCCTGTTTCTAAAGAAATTAATGATGCCCCCTTTTCTCGGTATAAACACCAAAGAAGAAAGTTCACTTAAGTTCTGCTCTCTATCTTCACAACAGCTTCCGTGCTCTTTTTTGAGACGCCAAGTATCAAATTCTTTTCCCTCAAAAGTTCCTTTTGGGGGACTTCCCTGGTAGTCCAGTGGGTAAGACTCTGTGCTCTCAATGCAGAGGGCCCAGGTTCGATCCCTGGTCAGGAAACTAGATCCCACATGCGGCAACTAAGAGTCCGCATGCCACAACTAAGACCTGGTGCAGGCTAAATTAATAAATATATAAATTAAATTTATTAAATAAATAAATTTATTTTTAAAAAACTTCCTTTTGGGATCCTTGAGCTCACATTTCATCTTCTGTTGTTTCATCCCAGTTTCAAGGAACACAAGGACCTAGGGCTTGCTGAAGCATGAAAAGAGACAGAGCAGAGGTGGTGAGTGCTGGAAGCAGTACTGAGCAGGGCAGCCAGGCCTCAGGGTTGGGACTTAGGGATGGGGGCTAGACCGGGAGCCAGGGCCTTTGCTACCTCTCGGTCTCTTGAGGCTGGCTCTGGGTGCATAAGCTTTGGTCCTCCACCCCCAGGACTACCTTTCTGCTTTCTATGTACACAGCTGGACACAGTGGCCCTCTGAACTCAAGTCTACACATGCTCAGTTCAGAAACTGCCTAGCATCTCTGATTCCCAAATCCAAATCCTGGAAGAGGAATCTTATTGGTGAGCTTGGGTCACATGTCTATCTTTTCATCCAACCGGTTTACGACTGAGGGGCTGTGGCATGGTATAAGCAGAGAACGAAAGGGGCGGATGTTGGACGTTCACCCTGTAGGAAAGGGAGAAGGCTTTTCCAGGAGGGCACAGCAAGGTCAAAGGCTTAGAGGTGGGGAATTGGAGGCTTCATGGGGACAGTCCTGAGTGGCTAAGTTTGTGGCAGCCCTCCTGTGACTGCTTAAACGGCAGCTCCCATAGGACCATCCCTGTCTCTGTGCCTAGTGGCACAGACATGGCCCAGAGAGGGAAATCACAAGTGAATCGGTAGCAGAACCAAAGCTCAAACCATTTCCTTCTCCCAGCCCAGGCTTGAGTGTCTGAGGCTTAGGAGGGAGTCAGGTTAGAGGAGCAGGGAGAATGAAATCAAGAAATAACAGGCTTCACAGGAGTGATAATGACATTTTAACTTGAAAATTGCAAGGAGACAGAGCTGTGGAGGCGTATGCAAATTTCGATGCAGATGAAATGCAAATGAGCTTGCTTGCTCCTGCCTGGTGCACCTGGATGTGGCTCAGTGACAAATCCTAATGGCACCGCATGGCTGTGTGATTGATTATCAAGGCCAGCTGGGATGACAACTGCACTCTCCTCCTGGGAGCTGGCGGAGATGAGACTGTTTCTAGAGTGCCCTCTGATGGGGGACCCTGAGGGATGGCCTTCTGTAATTCAGGGATGGCAAATTTGGGACAAGGCTAGTATCTCTATAGCGGCCCTCCTCCATGGCAGACATCATTAATCAGTCATAGAATTCCTTCTTACTGAGCCAACCAGGTGCTCTAGGCAGACCCTACTAATCAATCAAACTTGGCATTCATTCATTCATCCATCAATTCGTCTAACAAATTTTGTTGATTTTCTTCCCTGTGCCAAGGATACATTGAATAGGCAGGTTCAGTTCCTGCTCTTGTGAAACTCACAGTTTAGTGGGGGATATGAGCATTAACAAAATATTGCAAAATGGCAATTGAGATAAGTGCTATGAAAGAGAACTACATGGTCTTTATAAAGGGGAATTTTGACTCCTTCTGAGTGACCAGGAAAGCCTGGAAAGCCTGACCCTGTTTCTGATATCTGAAGGATAAAGAGGGCTTAACTAATTGAAAAAAAAGGGGAAGGACATTCCAGGTATTGAGACAAGAAAGAGCTTGTAAGCAGAAATTGATTCCCTATGATCATTTTTTGTTTCTGTGCATCCCTCCTCTGGCTTCTATCTGTTTTTGTTTGCTTGTTTGTTTAAAGAAAAGAAAAAGCTTTATTGAGATGTAGTTCAGATACCATACAATTCACCCATTTAAAGTATACAAATCAATAGTTTTACTATATTCACAGATACGTGCAACCTCTACCATAGTCAATTTGGGAACATTTTCATGACCTCAAAAAGAAACCCTTTGCTCTTTAGGGATTCATCTCCTCCCACCCCACACTCCCAGCCCTAAGCAACCACTAATCTAATTTCTGTTTCTATAGATTTGCCTGTTCTGGACCCATTAAATACTAATTCTTTATTCCTCCCTCCTCCCAGCCCCTGATATACTCTAACCTACTTTATGTCTCTATGAATTTGCCTGTTCTAGATATTTCATGGAATCATACAATATTGGTCCTTTTTGTCTGATTTATTTCATTTAGCAGAATGTTTTCAAGGATCATCCATACTGTAGCATGTACCAGAACATCATCCTTTTTACAGCTGGAAAATATTCCATTGTATGTATATACCACATTTTGATAGGCATTTGGATTATTTCCTACTTTTGGCTCTTATGAATAATGCTCCTGTGAACATTGGTGTACAAGTATCTGTTTGAGTCCCTGTTTTCAATTCTTTTGGGTATATACCTAGGAGTGGAATTGCTGGGTCATTCTATGTTTACCTTTTTGAGGAACCACCAAAATGGTTTCCACAGGGGCTGCACCATTTTACATTCCCACCAGCAAGGTACAAGGGTTCCAAATCTCTACCTCCTCACCAATATTTGTTATTTTCTGCTTTTTTGACTATACACATCGTAGTAGGTGTGAGGTGGTGTCTCATTGTGGTTTTGACTTGCATTTCCCTAATGAGTAATTATGTTGAGCATCTTTTTATGTGCTTGTTAGCCATTTGTATATCTTCTTTGGGGGCAATGTCTATTAAAGTTCTTTACCCATTTTAAAATTGGGTTGCTTGTCTTTTTTTGCTGAGTTGTAGCAGTGCTTTATATATTCTGGATATTAAACCCTCATCAAATATAAGATCTGTAAATATTTTTTCCCATCCTGTAGGTTGCCTTTTCATTTTCTTGATAATGTCCTTTGATGTACAGTTTTTAATTTTGATGAAGTCCTATTTATCAACTTTTACTTTTGTTGCTCATGCTTTTGGTATCATACCTAAGAACCCACTGCCAAATCTAAGCTCATGAAGATCTACCCTATGTTTTATTCTAAGAGTTTTATAGTTTTATCTCTTAAATCTAGGTTGTTGATCCGTTTTGAGTTAATTTTTGTATATGGCGTGAAGCAGAGGTCCAACTTCATTCTTTTACATGAAGAAATCCAGTTGTTCCAGCACCATTTGTTTAAGAACTTACTCTTTCCCCATTGAATGGACTTGGCAGCCTTGTTGAAAATCAGTTGACTGTAGACCTATGGGTTTATTTTGATTCCATGTGTCTAGATGTCCATTCTCATGGCAGTACCACACTCTTTTGATTACTGTAGGTTTGTAGTAAGTTTTGAAATTGGAAACTGAGAGTCCTCCAAGTTTGTTTTTCTTTTTCAAGTTGTTTTGGCTACTTGGGGGGCCTCTTGAAATTCTATAAGAATTTGAGGATTGGCTTTTCTATTTCTGCCCCGAAAAAAGGCTGTTGGAATTTTGATAGGGATTATGTTGAATCTGAGGATCCCTTTGGAAAGTATTGACATTTTAACAATGTTAAGTCTTCCTACCTATGATTACAATGTCTTTCACCTCCTTGGTTAAATTTATTACTAAGTATTTTATTCTTTCAGATGCTTTTGGAAATGAAATTGCTTTCTTAATTTCCTTTTCAGATTGTTCATTGCTGGTGTGTAAAAACACAGATTTTTGTGTGTTGATCTTGTAACCCACACTTTGCTGAATTTGTTTATTAGCTCTAGTATCTTTCTTGGGGATTATTTCTTATTTTCTATACACAGAATCATGCCATCTGTGAATAGGAACAACTTTATTCCTTCCTTTCCAGTTTGGATGCCTTTTCTTTCTTTTGCAGGGTAACTGCTCTTTTTCTTGTCTAATTGGATTCCTTTTATTTGTTTTTCTTATCTAATTTTCTTGTCTAGAACTCCCAGTACAATGTTGAATGGCAGTGGTGAAAATAGGCATCCTGTTTTGCTCCTGACCTTAGGGAGAAAGCTTTCAGTATTTCACCATTGAGTTTGATCTTAGCTGTGGGTTTTTCCTGAATGCCATTTATCATGTTGAATAAGTCCCCTTTTATTCCTTGTTTTCAGAGTAGTATTTTTTCTTGTTGTTCTTGTTTTTGTTTTGTTTTGTTTTGTTTTTAATCATGAAAGCTGTTGGATTTTGTCAAATGTCTTTTCTGAGACAACTGAGATGATCGTGTTTTTCTCCCTTCATGCTATTAATGTGGTATATTACATTGATTGATTTTCTTATCTTTACCCTTGCATACCTGGGATAAATCCCACTTGGTCACACTGCATAATTCTTTTAATGTGCTATTGGCTTTGGTTTGCTAGTATCTTGTTGAGGATTTTTACATCTATACTCACAAGGTATATTGTCCTGTAATTTTCTTTTCTTGTGATATATTTATCTGGCTTTGGTATCAAGATAATGCTTGCTTCACAGAATAAGTTAGGAAGTGACTTCATTCCTTTTCATGGCTGAATAACTTCCTTTTGTATGGATATACTACATTTTGTTTATTCATTTATTGGTTGACCAATATTTGGGTTGCTTCTTTCTTTTAACTATGATGAATAATTCTGCTATAAACCTTTATGTAGAAATTCTTGTGTGGACATATGGTTTTGTTTCTTTGGGGTGTATACCTAGGAGTGGAATTGCTGGGTCATATCGTAACTGGATGTTTAACCATTTGAAGGCCTGCCCAACTGTTTCCCAAAGCAGCTGCGTTATTTTACATTCCCCCAGCAATGTGTGAGGGTTCCAATTTCTCCACATCCTGCCAACGTTTATTATTGGACTTTTAAATTTTAGCCATCCTAGTAAATGTGTAGTGATATCTCATTGTGGTTTTGATTTGTATTTCCTTGATGGCTAATGAGGTTGAGCATTTTTTCATATCCTTATTAGAATTTTGTGCATCTTATTTGGAGAAATGCTCATTCAGATCCTTTACCTACTTTTAAGTTGGAGTTTTAAAAATGTATAATTTAGTGGTGAGAGCATTCTATATATTTGTAATAGAGAATATTATCTTGTATGGGCCCACACCAGCAACCCTCCTCCAAGCAAGCACTGCCCTAGGGTTCCTGGACCCTGCTTTGTGTGGCAGGCTTTTGCAGAGGCCTGCAGTGCCTCAGGAGGTATAAAAATACCCTCCAGCGTTCCCCATGTGATCAGGCAGAGGCTGAGCCTTGATCTGAAACTGTACATTGGTTTCCTTCCCTTCTCTGTCCTGTTTCCCCTTCCTGTGGTACCTCTCATGATCTCTTCTTCAGCAAATCACCTGTACCTGAATCCTTGTTGCCAGGTGTGCTTCTAGGGGAACTTGAAAGAGCTTGGAATGGCTGAAGAACTAAAAGGAAGTCAGTGCTGTTGGAACTCAGAGAACATGGAGACTGGGGTGTAAGGTGAGGCTAGAGTGGTGGGCAGAGGCCTGACCCCACAGAGCTTTGTAGATTACAGTGATGGGCAGGATGGGGGTTATCTGGAGAGCCATGGGATGCCACTGGGCTCTGTTAAGCAGGGACTGGCATTATTTTACATTTTGCAAAGGTCCCTCTAGCCTCTCTGTGGAGGATGGATAAAAGGGCCCAAGTGGCTGCAGGAGGACCACTGAGGATACTGTTATGACTGTCCAGGGGGAGAGAGGATGGAGACTGGGATGAGGATGGGAAGGTGGAGGGAGAAAGAAGAAGAAGATTAGAGAGAGATGAGGGGGTTGGATCTGGGGGCTCTGGGGAAGTTAGTTCAAGGACATCTTGCAGGTTTTCAGCCTGGGTGCCTGGATGCATGGTCAGTACACAGAGAGGGAGGTAGGATTGGGAGGGCAGATCAGGAGTTACACTGGCCAGACGACACCTGTTTGCCATCCCTGGTCTTGCCCAATCCCCCCACTTCACAGATGGAGAAAATGAGGCCTGAGGAAGTGCAGTGGTTCACCCAGGTCCCTGTCATGCCCCAGACTGAAGGGGATGGGATCCAAGGATCCTGCCGCCCAGCCAGAGGGCTTGTTTATTCTCCAGGAAGCCCACTGGCTCTGGCCTCAGACAGCTATTTTGCAGCTGGGAGCGGGTGGGGTTTAGGGCCTGATGGGTTTGTCCTGGGCTGGAAGCCAGTTCACAGCTCACAGAGAACAGAACATCTCTGTTTCAGGAGGGTAGCCTGTGCTGCCTGCTACCCTGTCAGGGTCTGATGTGGGTAACTTGAAGGCATGAGGGTGTGGGGTGCTCACCTCAGAGTGGCTGACATTTGCTCTCCTGGATTAGGCATGGACCAGAACTAGATCCAGATTCTGAGCTTTCCCCTTCTCTAGTCCTTCCTTTCCTTGCTGTGTGACCTTGGGCCAGTCACCTCCCCTCTCCAGTCCTCAGTCTTCTCATCTGTAAAATGGAGACACCCTACAGTGTAACTTTTGTGCCCTCAGGGTTGTAGGGAATATTGGATGAAGAAATGGATGGACAAAAAATACACCATAAACTGTAAAGTGCCTAAACTACAATTTGGGTTCAGTCCTACCACTGCCCCAGTGGGTTTCTCAGACTTTACAAGATGGCCAACCCTCTGGAGAGGAAGAGGCCTGGTGTGGAGCTCAGAGATCCCAGGATCTTATTATCCTGGCCCAGCAGGCTTGACAAACCCATTGGACAGATGGGAAAACTGAGAGGCGGCCATCTGCTCAGAGTCACCAGGCTATTAAGCCTGGATTCAAAGGCTGGGGTCTCTAATTACAAAGACAAGAAAGATCCTTATCCATTCAATGACCTGATTGTACAGATAGGGTAAACCAAGGGCCAGAAAGGGGAAGCACCCTGCCCAGGGTCACACAGGCAGCTGGCAGCAGGGCGAAAGTGTCACGTGAGGTCCCTGACTCCCAGGCCATGCTCCTCCTATCACCTCTTGCCCACCAAACCCTGGAGCTTGAAAGGCAGTTTCCTCCTCAGTAAAATGGAGTGAAACTAGTATTGGCTTCATTGGATTGTTGTGAACATTTCAACAAGCCCCGCAAAGCTTTTAAAGTGCTTAGCACCAAGTCAGGCACAAAGAAAAAGCAGAATAAATGTTGGCTAGTAATATTATCATTCATTATTATATTTCATTTCTGCATCCCCTTCTCCCCTTTGGGCTGCTGTGAGTAGACAAATTGTGGGCGTTCAGCTCTTCCTGGAGACACAGGGATGTACAAGATGGCTTTGGGGGCCCCTCCCTCCCAAGGATTCTTGGATTATCCATACCCCTCCTCAGCCCCCCTGAGCACTAGCCGTAACTGTAGTCTCTCAGAAGTCAGTTTTCATCCTTGCACCCCGGGTACCCTGGCTCCCTGCCTGTGGTCCCTACTGGCTGGATGCTGTTGCTATGGCAACAGCATTTTAAGAGCCTTCGGCCCCCCTCTGAGGCAACAGGCCTGGATGGAGATGGACTGATCAAATGCCTCCTGCATCCTCAGGCCTGTCTGGACAGAAGGCAGGGGACTAGAATGCAAGAATCAGAGCTGGCTTGGGGTGGGGGTTGGGGGCGGCTCAGGCCTCAGCCCCAAGGGTTTCCCAACAGCACCCCACCTCACTGTGTTGCATGAGCACTTGGTTACACATGCAGACTCCAGCCACCACTGCCCCAAGGGTCTGGTTTTAACTATCTGGGGTGGGATCCCCTAAGACGCTGCCTTTGATCAGCTCTGCTCGTGGTTCTGAGGCAGACAGGCCCCAGACCACTCGACAAAATCTTGAGTCCTGGAAGATTCCCGAAGGCATTTTGGGCATTGAGGTTTGTGTGGCTCTCTCTGCTGAGATTACTCTTTTTTTAAAATAATTTTTTAAAAATGTACTTATCACACCAGCAACCCTCCTCCAAGCAAGCACTGCCCTAGGGTTCCTGGACCCTGCTTTGTGTGGCAGGCTTTTGCAGAGGCCTGCAGTGCCTCAGGAGGTATAAAAATACCCTCCAGCGTTCCCCATGTGATCAGGCAGAGGCTGAGCCTTGATCTGAAACTGTACATTGGTTTCCTTCCCTTCTCTGTCCTGTTTCCCCTTCCTGTGGTACCTCTCATGATCTCTTCTTCAGCAAATCACCTGTACCTGAATCCTTGTTGCCAGGTGTGCTTCTAGGGGAACTTGAAAGAGCTTGGAATGGCTGAAGAACTAAAAGGAAGTCAGTGCTGTTGGAACTCAGAGAACATGGAGACTGGGGTGTAAGGTGAGGCTAGAGTGGTGGGCAGAGGCCTGACCCCACAGAGCTTTGTAGATTACAGTGATGGGCAGGATGGGGGTTATCTGGAGAGCCATGGGATGCCACTGGGCTCTGTTAAGCAGGGACTGGCATTATTTTACATTTTGCAAAGGTCCCTCTAGCCTCTCTGTGGAGGATGGATAAAAGGGCCCAAGTGGCTGCAGGAGGACCACTGAGGATACTGTTATGACTGTCCAGGGGGAGAGAGGATGGAGACTGGGATGAGGATGGGAAGGTGGAGGGAGAAAGAAGAAGAAGATTAGAGAGAGATGAGGGGGTTGGATCTGGGGGCTCTGGGGAAGTTAGTTCAAGGACATCTTGCAGGTTTTCAGCCTGGGTGCCTGGATGCATGGTCAGTACACAGAGAGGGAGGTAGGATTGGGAGGGCAGATCAGGAGTTACACTGGCCAGACGACACCTGTTTGCCATCCCTGGTCTTGCCCAATCCCCCCACTTCACAGATGGAGAAAATGAGGCCTGAGGAAGTGCAGTGGTTCACCCAGGTCCCTGTCATGCCCCAGACTGAAGGGGATGGGATCCAAGGATCCTGCCGCCCAGCCAGAGGGCTTGTTTATTCTCCAGGAAGCCCACTGGCTCTGGCCTCAGACAGCTATTTTGCAGCTGGGAGCGGGTGGGGTTTAGGGCCTGATGGGTTTGTCCTGGGCTGGAAGCCAGTTCACAGCTCACAGAGAACAGAACATCTCTGTTTCAGGAGGGTAGCCTGTGCTGCCTGCTACCCTGTCAGGGTCTGATGTGGGTAACTTGAAGGCATGAGGGTGTGGGGTGCTCACCTCAGAGTGGCTGACATTTGCTCTCCTGGATTAGGCATGGACCAGAACTAGATCCAGATTCTGAGCTTTCCCCTTCTCTAGTCCTTCCTTTCCTTGCTGTGTGACCTTGGGCCAGTCACCTCCCCTCTCCAGTCCTCAGTCTTCTCATCTGTAAAATGGAGACACCCTACAGTGTAACTTTTGTGCCCTCAGGGTTGTAGGGAATATTGGATGAAGAAATGGATGGACAAAAAATACACCATAAACTGTAAAGTGCCTAAACTACAATTTGGGTTCAGTCCTACCACTGCCCCAGTGGGTTTCTCAGACTTTACAAGATGGCCAACCCTCTGGAGAGGAAGAGGCCTGGTGTGGAGCTCAGAGATCCCAGGATCTTATTATCCTGGCCCAGCAGGCTTGACAAACCCATTGGACAGATGGGAAAACTGAGAGGCGGCCATCTGCTCAGAGTCACCAGGCTATTAAGCCTGGATTCAAAGGCTGGGGTCTCTAATTACAAAGACAAGAAAGATCCTTATCCATTCAATGACCTGATTGTACAGATAGGGTAAACCAAGGGCCAGAAAGGGGAAGCACCCTGCCCAGGGTCACACAGGCAGCTGGCAGCAGGGCGAAAGTGTCACGTGAGGTCCCTGACTCCCAGGCCATGCTCCTCCTATCACCTCTTGCCCACCAAACCCTGGAGCTTGAAAGGCAGTTTCCTCCTCAGTAAAATGGAGTGAAACTAGTATTGGCTTCATTGGATTGTTGTGAACATTTCAACAAGCCCCGCAAAGCTTTTAAAGTGCTTAGCACCAAGTCAGGCACAAAGAAAAAGCAGAATAAATGTTGGCTAGTAATATTATCATTCATTATTATATTTCATTTCTGCATCCCCTTCTCCCCTTTGGGCTGCTGTGAGTAGACAAATTGTGGGCGTTCAGCTCTTCCTGGAGACACAGGGATGTACAAGATGGCTTTGGGGGCCCCTCCCTCCCAAGGATTCTTGGATTATCCATACCCCTCCTCAGCCCCCCTGAGCACTAGCCGTAACTGTAGTCTCTCAGAAGTCAGTTTTCATCCTTGCACCCCGGGTACCCTGGCTCCCTGCCTGTGGTCCCTACTGGCTGGATGCTGTTGCTATGGCAACAGCATTTTAAGAGCCTTCGGCCCCCCTCTGAGGCAACAGGCCTGGATGGAGATGGACTGATCAAATGCCTCCTGCATCCTCAGGCCTGTCTGGACAGAAGGCAGGGGACTAGAATGCAAGAATCAGAGCTGGCTTGGGGTGGGGGTTGGGGGCGGCTCAGGCCTCAGCCCCAAGGGTTTCCCAACAGCACCCCACCTCACTGTGTTGCATGAGCACTTGGTTACACATGCAGACTCCAGCCACCACTGCCCCAAGGGTCTGGTTTTAACTATCTGGGGTGGGATCCCCTAAGACGCTGCCTTTGATCAGCTCTGCTCGTGGTTCTGAGGCAGACAGGCCCCAGACCACTCGACAAAATCTTGAGTCCTGGAAGATTCCCGAAGGCATTTTGGGCATTGAGGTTTGTGTGGCTCTCTCTGCTGAGATTACTCTTTTTTTAAAATAATTTTTTAAAAATGTACTTATTTTATTTATTTTTGGCTGCGTTGGGTCTTCGTTGCTGTGCACGGGCTTTCTCTAGCTGCGGCGAGCGGGGGCTACTCTTCGTTGCAGTGCTCGGGCTTCTCATTGCGGTGGCCTCTCTTGTGGCGGAGCACAGGCTCTAGGCGCGCGGGCTTCAGTAGTTGTGGTGCGTGGGTTCAGTGGTTGTGGCTCGCGGGCTCTAGAGCGCAGGCTCAGTAGTTGTGGCGCACAGGCTTAGTTGCTCCGCAGCATGTGGGATCTTCCCGGACCAGGGCTTGAACCCGTGTCCCCTGCACTGGCAGGCGGATGCTTAACCACTGCACCACCAGGGAAGCCCGAGATTACCCTTGAGAAACACTGTTTGTCCTCCCAGGCCCGCTCCGGTCCTGCCTCCCTCTCCTTCCACAGCCTCATCTTGTGGGAGGATGTGCACCCCACCCTCTTTCTGGAGCCAGGAAAATTCCAGGGCTGGGCTACCAGAGGCCATCTTGGTGATGCGTCCTAGGGCAGAGATGGGCGCGCATTCTCAGGATAATGACATTCAGGGGAGGCGCTAGCCATGGTCACTCTGGGCTGTCTCTAGATGCTCTATGTGAAATCAGAGCATCTCAAGTCTCTTCCCACTGTCCTCCCGCACCACCTGCTGGATGCGGACAAGGCTCCCTACCCTCCAGCCCCAACCATAGCAGAACCCGATGACGCCAGGCACCAGAGGCTGTGCCTAAAGAGAGGTCGGGCTTCGGGGTGGGTCTGAGGAGCTGTGGTGGGGAGCGGAAGAAGGCAGAGATCATGGGAGAGGGAGGTTGGTCCTCTCTGGGGTTCCTTGAACTTGAGACTGATGCTCATGTCTGTTGGAGAAGCCAAGTGACAGAGTAGAGGTGCAGCAGACAGTCCCCCTCCCTTACCCCTTCCTTGTGCACTAACTGGCCTCCAGCAGGTGATTCTCTTTGCCCGAGGCCAGTGGCGTCAGTGGATAAATTACATGTGGTAATTCACTTGATAGCACCCCCTTTATTCCCTTCCCAGACTCGCTCCTCTGCTCCTCTGCCAAATAAATGCGCACTCGAATCCTTGTGTGGTCTGTTTCATAGCACCCTAAGACAAGAAGCCACTCCCCCAATCTCTCCACCCTGGGTTCTGTTATGAGGGCAACTTTGCCCCTTGTGCCCCAAGGGGAAGCTTACATACCCCTGAACCCCAGGTGGGCATCTGGGCTGCCTAAGTCGGAGATCTCTGGAAGGATCTGTACCAACAGCTCTTTCCACGATGAGACTCCAGGGTTTTGGAGCCAATCTCACGCT
>NW_006772681.1:908574-922682 GCF_000442215.2 Lipotes vexillifer | reverse complement strand
CGCTCTTCCGCGTCCTGCCCTGCCCTCCACTCTCACTATTCTGAATGTGTGAGAGTCGCGTCTTCCCAGAGCTTCCTGGGGCCGGGAGCAGGCGTGAGTTCTTGTCTACCGAGCACGGGCCAAACTCAGTAGCCACGTCCTGACGGATGGTCCAGGGCTCTCCAGCTCTGTCTTTAGCTGGGCCCCACCCGAACCATACCCATCCCTGCCGGAGCCTGGTGTGATTGATGGGAACTCCCAGCTAGAGGGATGCAGGGGGACTTGTGTGGGGTGAGTCCTCCAGAGACGTCTGTGAGTCTGTCCCCTCCGAGGAGAAGCTGCCCCCAGTGGGCCGGGGGATCTGACTCTGCATGGGGAGCCGCTGCCAGGAGAGGAAGGTGGTGAGAAAATGTTCAGGGGCAGGATCCAGGGGCCCACGCGGGCTTCTGCCGTCATCAGCTTCAAAAGCCTGGCCAGCTTCCTGGGGTGGAGGGGCTGCTTGGAAATTTCTGTTCTGTACACGTCTGGGGGCCCAAGGAGGCCAACAGGATTTTGGCAAACGATCCAGACCCAGTGAGTCCTGGAGGGGCAGGTCCCATCTTCCCTTGTAAGTGACTTCTCCATTCAGGGCCTGGCCCTTGGCGGCCGCCCCTCTGAGTTCCCGGCCCGCTGGGTGGGAAGGGGGACCTGCCGGGCATGGACAGTGGGCCAGTGCCTTCTTCAGGAGGGTCTGGATCTCCTCGTGCCTCTCCCGGGCCTCCTCCCACAGGTCCTGGCCCAGGCCCTCCCAGCTCAGAGAGGCCACCTGCAGCCGCATGGCCGTGAGCTTCTCAGCAGGGAACTCGGACGCCAGGCGCTGCAGGTAGCGGTGGAGGCGGCGCTGGTCCCCAGGGCTGGCCCTTTGGGCCTTTCCCAGCCTGAGCTGGGCCATCAGGTCCTGGCAGTCCATGTGGAACCAGGTCATCTGGGAGACAAGAAGGGAGGGAGATGGGGGCTCCGTGAGGACAGGGATAGGCCTCTCTGAGCCAAGAGGAGGCTTAAAGAACAAATACAGCTAGACTGAATTAATACAAAGATGTCCAATCAGTGTTAGGGCCTCTCTTAACACAGCTGATGATGACAATATTTCCCTTTCTTCCCCAGGGAACACCACCCTCCGTTACCCACTGGGAAACAGTCCCCAGCACCCTTGGGATCTTCAGGCACAGTCTTACAGACTTAGGGGCCAGCAAGGACTCACCCCTCTCTGGGGCTCAGTTTCCCCCTCAGTAAAGTAGATGTTGTGATACATAATCATGAAAATTTGAGTGCTGAAAATTTGGATTCTCAGATTGTATGAACCCCTCATAAGTGGTGCTGAGGGAGGAGTCTGGCTAATATTTATTGAACACTGTTTGCCAGGCTCTGTGCATCTCATGTAGGATCACACTGAACCAGCAGCCCATTTTACAGAGGAGGAAACTGAGGCTCACACATGTGAAATCACTTGTCCCAGGTCACGCTGCAAGTCAGGGAGGAGCTGGGATTCAAACTCAGCTCTGTCCAGCCCTCAAGAGGGTATCTTCCAAGCACCTCTTTGCACAGGAGAAACTGGCCCAGGCAGGGCCCTGCCCTTGCAGTCACACAGTGAGACTGTCAGCCCAGGCCCGGAGGCCCCCTCGCTCTGGCCGGGCCTCTGCCGCATTTTAGGATCCTGCCTGTACCCACTTCACCCACAAAATGTCTGCAGGTTGCAAAGGAGCCAACATGTTCCCAGCAGCTCATGAAAAACATAATCTTTCTCTCCATTAATTTAGAAGCCAACAGCAAGCTGTTAGGCAGTGGGGATTGGAGAACAATTTTCTCCGAGGCAACCATCTTTCCACGGATTAAGAGAACTTATCTTTAGATAAATGGCTTCATATTTGCAGAAGCACACTGAGCTCATGGCTGGGAAAGGGCTCCATAAATCTCCGTTAGCGACACAATCGTGTTATTATTATTTAGTGCCAAAGCTGCCGCATGCCTGCTCTCCACCTGGGGCTGAGCCCAGCACTGAGCCGTCCTGTCTGTCCATCTGTCTGTCTGGGACCAGATATTCCAGGCCAAGCTGGACAGAGGTGGAGAACACCTCAGAAATCATCTTGCCCCACCCCTTGCTGTGCGGATTAAAATTCAGGGCCAGAGAGGAGAAGGTGCTGTCGAGGGGAAGAGCTTTCCAGGCTGAGGGAACAGCCAGTGCAAAGGCCTCAGTGCTGGAGCCAGTTTGCTTTCTCCAGGGAAGGCCGATGGGGCTGAAATCAGCTAAAATTAGTAAACAAGGGAATGAAGCTTCCAGATCCCCTTAATCCATGAGGCATTACTCCTCCTACCACTACTGCTAATGACAATAATAACATCGGTGTTAAAAATAATAATTCCAGGGCTTCCCTGGTGGCGCAGTGGTTAAGAGTCTGCCTGCCAATGCAGGAGACACAGGTTCGTGCCCAGGTCCGGGAAGATCCCACATGCCGCGGAGCGGCTGGGCCTGTGAGCCATGGCTGCTGAGCCTGTGCTTCCGGAGCCTGTGCTCTGCAGCGGGAGAGGCCAGGCCACAGCAGTGAGAGGCCCGCGTACCGCATCTACCTCCCTTGCCTGAGGGAGACAGAGAGTGGCCTGTCCTCCCAGTGCCCCAGGTGTGAGTTGACCAAGTCCCTCCCGCTGCCCCCGAAGCATCTGCGTTCTTGGTGGCCTGTGTACTGGGCTGGCCTGACAGCTGGGAGGCTGGGGTCAGGCTCTTCCCGTGCTCCATCATCAGTGGCCAGTGCGAGGGGAAGCTGAGGGCACTGGGCCCAGGCCAGAGGTGTGGGTTCTTGTCTCATCTGGGTTACAGCTCTCTCAGGCTGCTCCCTTGCTCCCCCTGGGCCTCAGTTTCCCCAGCAGAAAAACGAGGGATTTGGCTAAATGGATTTAAGAGGGGTGGGGGTCTCTGAAGTCAAATCCTGCTTGACCAACAGGGCTAGGGGATGTTGAGAAAGCCACTTTCCTCTTTGGACCTTAGTTTCTTCATCTGTAAAGTGGAAACAATGTTGGTGCCCCTCCATCACAAAGATATGATGAGAATTAAATCGGGCAAGGTATGCAAAGTGCTTTTAGGAGGGTCTGGCGTGGTGAACACAGTCAATAATGTGGGCTACCCCATAATAGTCATCTAACCCTCATTACCATCGTCATCACATCTGCTTGGACACAAGAACTGCTTGTCATTTCCCTCTCCTTTGGAGAACATAGCACATGGACACATCTGGGTTCAAATTCCAGCTCTTCTTTTCTCTAGCTGTGTGGCCTCGGGCAAGGTGCTACCCCTCTCTGGGCCCTCAGTTTCCTCATCTGTACAATGGAGCTGGTCAACCTTGCCACATTGGGTTCCAAGAGATGACAGATGCAAAGTAATGGAGTTATTCTTGCTTCCTAACTCACCTCTGCCCATGCCCCCGACCCTTGCCCCAGTAGCCCTACCCCCTCCTCCCTCCTGGCCAAACGCTGGGTTCCTGGTGAGGACTGAGGCCTCTGTTCTGAGGATGCTCAGAGCAGCCTCTGGGCCCACCCTCAGCCAACTGTCCCTTCCTTCCTTCCTTCCCCAGCTGTCCCCTCCAACCCATCTGTGCAGGGCAAGGTGGGGCATGGGAAAGAGAACAAGAATGGTGCCATGGCTTGCTGTGTGACCTTGGCTAAGTGATGGCACTTCTCTGATCCTGTTTCCCTAACACTGCAATAAAGGGGTGGGACAAGATCAAGGTTCTGAGCCTGGTCCTAACCCTGTGAAGTTGCCTGCAGAGGTCTATGTGTGGAGGGAAAGTCTATGGCTTTGACCAGATTCTCTGAAATCCCCAGGATCCTTCCCCTAATCCCAACGTTTAAGAAGCAGGTGATATCCTTTGAGAGATGATATCTGGGTCACTGGGAGACTGCTTGTGTAGTCGGACAAGCTGGGGTCAGGGATTAGCTGGACCTGGTTTAAGGAGGGTAACTTAACCTTGCAAACCTTGTTTCCCTTCTGGAAAATGCAGGTAATGCGTTTTCCCCCTCACAGGGCTATGGAATGAAAAGAGCCTAGTGCTGTGTCTAGGCTGCTCTCTGCCCCCACCCTACGTCCTAGGTGTGTGTGGGGGGGCGGGGAGTCTATGCAGGTGGGCTGCCAGGCTCACCTTCTTGCAGAAGTGGTGGAGGTGGAGCAGCGTCTCCAGGTCTGTGCGTTGCCGCTCGGCTGCCATGTAGAAGTGGGTCAGCTTAGCCTGGAAGGCCCGCTGGGTGAAGGTGAAGCCTGCCAGCTCCCGGAGCTCTGTTCCTCCCGCCTCCCTGGCCCTGGCTGCAGCTCCCAGCTGGGCCGCCTGCTTGCACAGCTCCAGGCCACGGCGGTACTGGGCCTGAGCAGGGAGGGGAGGGGTGTCTACTCAGCTCCAGCCTTACTACCGGATTATGAGACTTCCTGAGCCTCAGTTTCCTCATCTATAAAATGGGAACACAGGGTTTACTTTGCCTGCTGGGATTCTGCTTAGCGTCACCCTCTTCTGGCAAAATTGTCCAACCCCAGAGTCTGGGTTACAGGCTCCTCACCTGTGTCCCCACAGTTCTCCCTTTCTGGCTATTTCCCTGTTGCCCCCAGCCCCCCATCTTGTCTCTACCCTCCACTGGCCTGGAAGTTCCCCGAGGGCTGAAACAGAGGCTGAATCACCCTGTGCCCCAGGACCCAGCACATCAAGGATGCAGATTCTCTCCCCCCACCCCAGCTCTCTGAGGCTGACTCAGTAGGGCTAGGGTAGGACCCTGGAATGTGTATTTCAAGAAATCCTCCAGGCATTCTGAGGTGGGTCATCTTTGCACTTGGTAGTCAGGGAAGGCTTCCTGGAGGAGACAATATCTAAGCTGAATGCTTTGTGTTCCAAGTTGCTCTCCTCACTGTCTTGGGAAGCTTTCTTTCACTTCCACGCCTCCGCAGCTTTTCCCCAGCAGTGCCACCCCCGTCTCCTGCCCTCTCTATCTGCTCCCACTGCCCCCCTCAGCTCTGGAAACACACCACAGCCTGAAGGAAGAAGTCCTCAAACTCTGAGTGGGCTTTCTCCACTGTCTCCAAGCTTCCGTCCTTGGGGGTCAGCACTTGCAGGCACTGGCTTCCTTCCTGCTCCATCCAGTTGCTGACCTGGGGCAGAGGAGGGAGGTTTGGACATGAAGGACTGCTGAGGAGACATCCTGAGGCCAGTTCGCCACCTTCCTGGGAAGCTGAAATCTTGTCCTCAGTCATCTGGGGGCTGGGCCTATGCCACCGGCCTGGACTGAAACCCTCCCAATGCTGGGGAGGAGAAGTGACAGCTTGGGGTGGCGGTGGGGCGTGGTTCACAGCATCCACACAGCGCCAGAGGAAGGTGCACGGCCCTGCCACGAACTCCCTGTGTGAACTGCGCAAGTCACTTCCCCTTTCTGGGCTTCAGTTTATTCAGTGGCAAAATGGGGTAGGCGTGAGGATTCAAGGAAGGACAGAGCGGGTAAAATGGGTCTCGATCCCATAAGCAGAAGTCTTCTTCGTATCCTGGGGTGTCTTAAAAAGCATCGCCCACTTTATCCTCACAAAGCCCCATGCGGCAGGCACTAATATTAACCCCCATTTAACAGGTGAGGAAACCGAGGCACTGAATAGTTAAATACCTTGTCTAGGGTCACACCGCTAGTAAGTGTTAGAGACAGCATTGGAACCAGGCTGTCTGGTTCCAGGCACACTGTGTTGCACGGCCCAGAGCATGAAGGGATGCGTTGGTTCTAGGCATCAACAGCTGGACAGAGTGGTGCCAGGTGTGGGCTCCAGGATCAGACCCCTAGGTGTGCGACCATGGGCAGATGACATAATGTCTCCCAGTCTCAGTTTCCTTATCGATGAGTAGGAGAAATCCTAGCATCTTCCCCACATCACTGGTAAGGGATGAGGTTGGAAAGCGGTGATGGACACAAGGGCTCTGGCCCAGGGCTTGGCGCAAAGTTGGTGTTTAAGAAATGCAGCTTCTGGAGTTATGTCTTCACCTATCAAGCACTATGGAGTGCATGTCATGTGCTCCAAGAATGCCTGCCTGGTGTCGTTTTACCAGAGCAAAGCGCCTGGCTGGGGTGGGGCCTGGAGAGGCAGGAGCCACCCACCCCCCTCACATCCCAGGGCCAGCATCCTCCTCTCTCACCTGGTGGATGGCAGCTTCCAGGCGGCCCAGACGGACGCGGAGCTCCAGCCTCCTCAGGAGGTGGTTGGACACAGTGACGAGGACATGCAGCTGTTCATCCACGAGGCTGTACAGGGCAGCAGCTTCGGCCAGATGGCTCCTGGGAGGCCAAGGAGTGTGAGAGAAAACCCAAGATACTGACCCCCCTGCCCTGGAGCCCCAGCACTCCTGCCCAGCATAGGCATGCCTCCCCGGCTCCCACCAGCTCTGTGGCCCTGGCCTGGGTATTTCAGCTGCTGACTTGCTGTGTGAGCTTGGGCAGGTCCCTACTCCTCTCTGGGCCTCAGCCTTGGCCTTCTGTGGGACTGGGAGGACCAGAGGACACAGCGAGAAACCAAATGACCCTCCCTTTCCCCAGGAGGGTATGAACCGAGCTGGAGAGATCTGGGTTCAAATCCCAGCCCTGCTACCTTCTAGTAACAGAACCCTGTGCAAATTTCTCAACATTTCTGTCTCCATTTCTTCAGCTATAAAAAATGGGGATAAAAGAACCCATTTCACAGGGGGGTTGTGAGAATTAAATGATCTAACCCCTTGGCTCTCAACCCTGGCAACACAATTAGAACCTGCTCTGGGAGCTTTAAAAATCTCAATGCCCAGGCTCCTCCCCGACCCACCAGAGTCCTGCTCAGAGAGTGGCCTGGACCTCAGCGCTTTCCAAAGCTCCTCAGGCAAACCCGCCCTCACGCACTCAAAACACTTAACACAGTGCCTGGCCCATGGTGCTGTTAGCGCTTGTTATTTCTTTTTTATTTTTAATTAATTTTTTACTTTTAATTAATTTTTATTGGAGTATAGTTGATTTAAAATGTTGCATTAGTTTCTGCTGTACAGCAAAGTGAATCAGTTATACATATACATATCTCCACTCTTTTTTAGATTCTTTTCCCATATAGGTCATTACAGAGTACTGAGTAGAGGTCCCTGTGCTATACAGTAGGTCCTTATTAGTTAGCTATTTTATATACAATAGTGTGTATATGTCAAGCCCGATCTCCCAATTTATCCCTCCCTCCCCCTTCCTGCTGGTAACCACAGGTTTATTTTCTACTTTTGTGACTCTACTTCTGTTTTGTAAATAAGTTCATTTGCTTATATGTGGAATCTAAAAAAATGGTACAAACGAACTTATTTACAAAGCGCTTGTTATTTCTATTGTAATGATGACAAGTGGCTGTAACACACCTCTCCACTCTGGTCTCTATTTTACAGATAGGAAAACATTTACACATAGGAAAACTGATCCTCCAGAGAGAGGTTCTGACTCACACGCATGGCAGTCTGAATCAGAACTCAGTCCACGGCCTTCTTTGCACATGATTTAAAAAAATGATCAAAGCCAGCAAGACATAAATGAAGGGGTGCAGATGGGATTTCAGGAGAAACTTGGGTGAAGGGAGGAATCTCAGGGCTTTCCCAACATCCCTCAAATCCCACCCCACCCTCCTCTGCCCTTGGGGTCCTTTAGAAGGAAAAGGAAAAAGAGGAGATGGAAGGAGAGCCCGTTTTCCTGGAGGGAGCCTTGCCCTAAGCCTCCTTATCTGACTGTAGCTTCCCACAGGTCACTGCCCTTCCATGGAAGGGGTGAGCACCCAGGGTGCGTGAACGGGATGGAAAATGCCAGTCTGTCTGGCAAAGGGAGGGAGAAACGGGCGGGCAGGCAGGAGCTGCCTAAGAAACACGCAGCGGCTCACGTGGGACCACAGCGCTCCCTGGTGGAGCTGCTGGTGGCCAACGCTCTCTAGGGGCCTACGTTGGACCAAAGGGGCTTGGGGGCCTAGTTAGTGAGGCAGGGGCATGCTGGGAAAGGCAGTGCCAGCCCCACCAGGCTGTGTGAGGGGCAGTGAGGACAACTCCACACTGAGCGGCAGGGTCCACTGCCGCCCAGCACTCACATCAGCATGAATCTCTCTGTGGGCAGAGCTCAGGGTGGTGTGTTCAAGATTCTGGGCTAGACTGCCCGGGTTCAAGTCTCAGCCCCACCACATCCCAGCTGTGTGGCCCTGGGCAAGTCACTTAACCTCTCTCTGAACCTCAGGCTCCTCCACTGTAAAATGAGGATAATACTAGGAGCCCCTTCGTGGGTGGGAATTAACCACATTAATATTCTTAAAGCCCTCAGAACAATGCTGTGTTCATACAGTGCTATTGGGAGGAGGAGGTTAAATAAATAAAATGTTCTCGGATTATGCAAACTTTGTAGTTGTGTTCATTCTGACAGAGATAAAATATATACAACTGCCGGCTGATTTAATTACTGATTTGCACCTCTCCTCCACCCCACTCCTAAATTTAAGAAAATTGCTTCTTCCTAGGAATGCGTATTTCTTGCTCTGTGGTTCTGTGACCCTGGCACAGCACGAGGTTCCCCTGGCCCCTGCCACGAAGGGTAGGGCAGTGCATGGGTTAGTGCTCAGCTGGTCTGGCTGTTACTTCCCTTCTCTTAGCCTCAGGTATTTATCAGCCAAATAGGAGGATGTGAGCCTCACATGGTCTTTTGAGGAATAAGAGGTGGGCTCTTAAAGGGTCTCAGCCCAGTGTCTGGGTCAGAGAGCATCCTTGGTCCATGACAGTGACCAGAAATGGGGGTGCTGTCCTCTGATGCCTGGGCTGAGGAGGGGCAGCAGAGAAGGGACTTGCCAAGGTATAGGCTGGGGGCCCGTGATCAGGCCTCAGTCCAGGATATGGGCCCGGCAAACACCCCATCCTGGGCATCTTCAGAGCCCACCTTATGTGTCCCCTCAGCGAAGTGACCCAGTCCCCCAAGTCCCAGTCTGGGGAATAGGATGGGGCGGGGAAGGAAAAGCCTGGTGTCCATACCTGACGTCCGGGTTGAAGTTCAGCCTGCTGCCATCCTGTCGCAGCCTGGCCAGGGTGGCTCCGCCTTCCCGCTGGAGGCCCAACAGGCCTGGGTCCCTCAGTACAGCCTCCATCAGCTCCTTGGACTTGCTCAGACACCTGGAGGCCTCCTGCCAGGGTAGAGAGGTAGCCTGAGGCTCATTCCCCACTTTCCTTCTATAACCTTCCAGGGCTCCCCACACCCCAATCACGCCTGACTCCCCCAGTTTGGCGTTCAAGGTTCTACAGAAAGTCTCTCCTTTCTATCTCTAAAACATCTCCTCAAGCCAAGCTTCCTCTCATCACCGTGGCAACCTCACTGGTCCAAGCACCATCATCTCTTGCTGGGATGCCCATCCCAGCCTCTTCACTGATCTCTCTGAGGCACTCTGGCTCCCCCTGCAGTCTGTTCTCTGAACGACAACCGGATGGATCTCAAAGTGCCAATCTGATCATCCTAGTGCCGCTGCTTAGAACTCTCCAGCGGCTTCTCTGCCCATTTAGAATCAAATCCCAAGCCAACTCCTCCCTGATACAGCCCCGTGGATCCAGAAGATCCTCTCATTCTATCCTCCCCTCCCCCACTCTGTTCCACACTGGCCTCCTTGCTCTTCCTGAACAGACCAAGTCCCATGGCTCCGTCTCATCCTTCAAGGCTCAACTTCTATACCTTCCTTCCCCATTTTTCTCAATCTTACTTTCACAGCATTCAGCATCACTGGTAATGACATGTCCATTTCTGTTTATTTTTTAAATTTTGACTCTGCACTGTACCATGAGCCCCATGAGGGCAGGGACAAGTCGATTTGCCCCAGGCTGGGTCTCCAGGTCGTGACACATGATGACTGTCCAGTAAGTATCGGTTGAATGAATGAATGAAAACAGAGCCCCTTCACTGAGCCATTGGTCCATGAAATAAGGGGTGTGGTGTGGTTTCCCCACCTCAGGCTCTTGTCTCACCTGCACCCCTCCAGGGGGGTCACCCTTCTCAAACTCCTTGATGGAAGCCTTTAGCAGCGAGGAGGCCTGGCGGAGGTCAGCAAGGAAAGGGTCCAGCTTCTGCAGGAAAGGAGGCCAGAGTGGGGATGTTAGCCTGGGCCAGTGAAGAGGGTGCCTCTCCCCTCCTCCCACCAGGAGGACATACGGGGTGGTGGTTCTCAAACTTTAGCTGCATCAGAATCACCTGGAAAGTCAGTTAAAAAGTAGGCTGCTGAGCCTTCCTCCTGAATTTCTGGTTTAGTTTCTCTGGGGTGGGGCCTGAGAGTGTGCATTTCTAACAGGTTCCCAGGTGATGCTGATGCTTCTGGTCCAGGGACCACAGTTGGAGAACCACTCATGCTGGGAATGAGAGAGAAAAAGAGAAAAGACAGGCCTGACCTACTCCCAGGCCTGTGGGAGAGGGAATGGTAGGAGGGGGTGAGAGGGCAGGGGTAGAGGACATCCTCTCCGGGTCCCACTTCAGCCCAGCTTCACCACTTACTAGCTCTGAGGCCTTGGGCAAGTTTCTTAACCTCTCTGTGCCTCTACTTCCTCTTCTGCAAAATGGGATCATTTCCCCATTTCCTGCCTTAGAGGCTTGTGGGAGGACTAAATGGGTTTATTTGTGCTAGGCACTTAGAATAGCACCGATACTCATCCTCATTATCAGTTTTACATGCTGGCTCTATAGTTAAGATTTCATTTAAAGGGAAGGTTTTAAAGCAAAAATATAGTTCAAAAGCCCCTGGATTAATTGGAGGCCCCTGGAGAGGGGAACTGGGGGCCTGTGGGACAAATAGGAAGAGATTTTTTCAGTACATACCCTTTTGTACCATTTGAATTTTGAACACAGGGTCTATTCAAAAATAGACCCAATCTTAAAAAGAAGAGGACCAGGCTGAAAGCAAATAAGCAAACAGCCACGTTAGACTATAGACCAGTGGTTCTCCGTGCGTGATGGTTTCGTACCCCAGGGGACATTTGGCAATGTCTGGAGACACTTTTGGTTGTCATAATTTGGAGGATGCTATTGTCAGAGTGGGTAGGGCCCAAGGATGGTGTTAATCACATGACAGTGCACAAACAGCTCCCCCAGAAAAGAATTATCTGACCCCAAATGTGAATAGTGCTGAAGTCGAGCTGCCCTGGTCTAGAGAAAGCCCTGGGCGGGCAACTATGAGGACTGGTCCTGGTGCGGTTTAAGCCCATAAGCTCCTGTGTGTGGCTGTGGCAGTTGTGCCCATCCTATGCATCCTCATGTGTTAAATCGGGCATGAGGTGCCCTCTCGCAGGGTTGCGGTGAGGAAGGATTGAGGTCACACAGGAAAGGAGCCCAGCCCTGGAAGTTTCCTTACTTCCTCCCTCTTACAGGAGGGAGCACATCTGCCTCCCTCACCAGACCCCAAGCTCCCCGAGTTTTGTGTGTCCACAAAGCAGATGTCTGTAAATGTATTTGCAGTTAACACTAACATCACTCTTAGCATGTGCCAGACACTCTTCTAAGCTCTTTACACACATGAACTCAAGCCTCACATCAGCCCCATTTCGTCATTGAGGAAGAGGGCTCTGAGAAGGTGTGTAACTTACCCAAGGTCACACAGCAGAGCTGGGACTGAAACCCAGGCCTTCTGGCCCCAGAGCTTCTGGCCCCTCCACTGTGCACCCTCATTATAAACACTTGTTCGATGACTGTCTTTGAACCTGCTAAGTTCAGTGGATCCATGGGGCAGGACGGTGAAGGGAGAAACAGAAGGGGTGAGGGTGTGGGGTGAAGGCTGCCATGGTAGACACCTGGAAGAATTGCACCCATTCACCATGGCAGTAGGGGAAGGGGCCTTCCAGGGCCATGGGCAGCTGGCTGGGGTCCACGTGGTGGCTGAGAGCCTTCAGTGAGGTCAGCACCTCTACCTGCAGACAAAGAAGCAAGTCAGAAGGACCAGGGGACTCAGTGTAGAGACAGATGCTTGAGAAGGTCCTGCCCAGACCCACGCCCCAGCACCACTCCACTTCCCATGGGTAAGGCTGGCCCTGGCTTTAAGAGCTGCTTTCTGGGCAAGGGATCTTCTCTGGAAACTCTGACAAATCAAAATTGAGAACCATACCCTGGGTAAGAAATGGCAAATAAACAGCATTCGTACTGCCACTGTCCTAGCCTGTGCCCGAGGCAGACATTAATCAATCACGGAACTCCTTCCTTCTGAGCTGGGCTCTTTCCCAGCACAGCTGTCCAGGCAATCAAACAAACCGACTGAAGCTGGCCCATGTCATGTAACTTCTCTGTAATCATTGTACTGTTCTCTGGAGACCCATCAAGGTGCTATCTTCTTGGGGTTGTTGAGAAAGGTCACCAAATCCTAACAGTATCCCCTAAGACATGGAGCAGGGACTAGGTGACTGCATCTCCCAGGCAGTGATGCTTGAGGCTTATGCTGTGAATGGCTCCTAAGCTTGGCATGGGGAGAATTCTGTGGCGTTTTGGAGCCCATTTTCATGCCTGGCATTTAAAGTGTGGTCCACGGACCAGCAGCACCAGCATGACTTAGGAACACGTTAGAATGCAGAATCCCAGCTCCCATCCAGAACTACTTAATCAGAACCTGCACTTTGACAATCCGCAAGAAATTCATAGGCACCTAAAAGCTTGAAAATTACATCTCTAGTTTACAATGTGCCTCTTTGCTAACCAGGAGGTAGAAGGAGACCTTTAAAATCATTTCCTGGGGCTTCCCTGGTGGCGCAGTGGTTGAGAGCCTGCCTGCCGATGCAGGGGACGCGGGTTTGTGCCCCAGTCCGGGAAGATCCCACATGCCGCGGAGCGGCTGGGCCCGTGAGCCATGGCCGCTGAGCCTGCGCGTCCAGAGCCTGTGCTCTGCAACGGGAGAGGCCACAACAGTCAGAGGCCCGCGTACCGCAAAAAATAAAAATAATAATAATAAAATAAAATCATTTCCTGAAAGAGGGCAGAGGGCAGGGTGCCCACGCTCGTGGCCGTGGTACATGGCACTGATTAAAGGGAGCTGCAGTGCTCTTTCCCGTGAAGTCCCGAATCAACTTAGCATCTAAGTTGGAGATGCTGAGAGAAACTAGGGAGAGAGATACAGGAAGGGCCAGGTGAGGTGTGGAAACGGCCCCTCTAGCTTGCTGTGTGGCCTTGGACCTCAGTTTCCCCATCTGAGAAGAAGGGGGGAGGGGTTGACAAGATGAAGCTTTCAAGTGGGTTTCATGCTGCGCGCAGCTCTCAATCACGTGGTCGTGCCCACCGGGAGCTGCTAGGGTTGCCAGGGAGAAATAATTCTGGGGCTGATTTGGCAATGCTTGCCATGGGGGCTGGGCAGAAGAGTTGTAGCATCCTGGACTCGTATCTAATGGACCTACCCTTGATTATTTCAGGGCCTCTCCTAGCTTGTGAATTCTGCCATTCTTCACCCCAGCTCAGCTCCAGCTCACCTCCCCTCCGCCGCAGCCGATGCTGCCTCCCCCTCACCTGGATGTCAGATGCCTCCAGCTGGAGAGCGGCCTCCTGCTCCCCCAGGAAGAGCACAGCACGGATGGAGGCTGGGACCAGAGCCTGTCAGAGAGAATCATTTCAGAGCTGATCTGCCTAGGCTTTCACTGAGCCTCCCGGCTAAGACGTAGGCAAATGGGCCACAGGGATGGGGTGAGGGTTCCCCATGGCTGGGACACTTATGTGGTATGGAGGGCTTGGATCCTTATTTGGAGGGTGAGTCAAATGACTTATTGGGAGTCATTGGAAGTCAAGAGAACAGCAGGTCCAAGCTGGACTGCAAACTTCCCAGGTGCCCCACCCCCTCTGGGTCTCAGTTTCCCCATCTGTAAAGGGAGGACTTGGGCGTGGAGGTCATGAGGTGAGCATATGCCAAACTTCCATTTATGCTGCTGCCCATACTGGTGAGTTAGCAATCTCTTCCCCCCCCCATTCTCAGTTCATGAGCTAAGCCTAAACCAATCAGTATGTCGCATTCCCCTGACACAGAGATTGGCTGATGGATGGACAGCTGAGCGAACCTGGGCTAAGGAGACACAAAGAAACTTTTGCTGAGACTTGTGGGGAAAGAATCACTCTTTCCTACC
>NW_006772681.1:904623-908523 GCF_000442215.2 Lipotes vexillifer | reverse complement strand
ACTCTTTCCTACCGGACTTAAATGAAAGCCCATATGAAGTTAGAGCTGCAGGGAACCACACTGCCACCAAGAGGGGGACCTTGCTGAGAATGGCACTCTCCCAGGAGAATGGGGCCAGAAATAGGGAGATAGAAACCCGATCTTGGTGGCAATATTTGAGCCCCTGAATCAAGCCATGCTTGAAGTTGGATTTAACTCCCGGACAGTCGAGTCAGATAAACCAATGAATGACCTTTGTCTTTAAGCGTGGCTGGGCTGCGGTTTCTGTTATGTGCAGCTAAGACTCCCTACCTGGGCTCCTGGCCCCAGCTCTGAGCCTCTCAGGATCTGTGAATGTCCTAAGGCCCCCGGTGCTCGCAAGACTTGCGAGGCTGAGGCTGTCCACCTCCCACTCACCTGGGTGGCCTGCAAGGCACTGACCAGACCAGGATGTGGGGGCTGTTTCCTGGCATCAATCACGACCGCCAGTCCCTTGGTTTTATCTTCAGGCCTGTGGGTGGTAAACAGAATTGGCAGTCTTGCTGGATGAACTAGGGCCCTCGAGGGGGAAGGACCTAGTGGAAGGTGAGGGAAACTGGCTGCTAGAAGCCCGGATTTACTGGTGAACTCTTCATCCCATGGGACAAAGTTCCAGTGCCTCCCTGTGCCCCTGATACACACCACTTCCAGGAAGCCCTCCATGATTCTTCTCCAGGCAGAGTCCGTTATTCCCTCTTCGGTGCTCCCACAGTACCTCACACAGCTCTCTCTTACACCCTAATAATCATGAACTATAAGCTACTATCCCAGTTGCAGTAGGAGTCCCCTAACCTTCATCCACCCCTTTTGTGTGTGCAGAAGGTTCACTTTGTTCAAGAATCCAATTCCCTCCATGTAATCACGTCCCCGCTCTGCCAGGGGCTGGTTTATGATTGGTTGAGGCCCACAGTAGACCCAATTCCCCTGGCCAATGATTGGTTTAGATAGGGAACATGTGACATTTTCTGGCCAATGAGATGTGAGGGGATGTTTGCCGGGGGCTTTTGGGAAAGATATCCTCTCCTTTAAAAAGTTCTTACAAAGAGATATAAGGCAGAGACATAGTCTGATACATTTCCTTAGCAGGTAAGACATTTTGAATTGGAATTTGTTACTTGCAGCCAAAACACCCTCATGGGTTCACAGTGCACTTTTCAGTGATTACCTTAGGATTTTCCAAAGTGGCCCAATTGCAGGACTTGTTAAAATACTAATTCCTTACCCCCACCCCTGCTCCACCCCCCAAGAAATCTGTCCAGCAGGCTGGGGATGGAGCCAGGGAGTCTATGCTTCCAAGTGCCCTGACCATTCAGCCAAGTTGGGAAAATAACCCCCAACCGCCTTCAAGCCTTACAACCACCCAGTTCACAGACGAAACCAGAGGTGGCCAGTGGTGGGGTGGAGCTATGGCAGTCACCTGGGCACGCTGCTTCACCTGTCTGGGAGGATAATAATCGTGCGGGCTTCGGAGGCTGTGCTGAGGACTGATGGATTCATTACTCTAAAGTACTCAGGGACTGCGCAGAGTAACAGGCATGTCAATGTCTGCTGTCATCACTGTCCTGGGGGGGGAAACTGAGGTACACGGCGGTGCCATAGCAGACAGTGAGGGGAGGCTCTCGGAGGTGAGGCCAGGGCTCTGACTTTGTGCCCCACACCTCACCTGCCTCTCGCTATGCCCATGCTGGGAGAGAGGTTTATTTCTCCACCTACCTCCACTACCAGCCTGGATGCCCCTAGAGGTCAGGGCCCAATATAGGAGTATCTGGGTCCCTAGCATGGCCCAGCATGAAGTCTGGCCCAGGGCAGGTGCCCAGCAATGGAGTGGAGAAGCCAGCCCAGCATACGAGAACCCCATGCATAGTTCACACTGCACCTCACCCCCACCTCTTGTGACCATGCTTGGTCCTCAGAGCCCACTTAGTCATCCCCCTTTTTCAGGGAAGCCTCAGACAGGGGAGGTTACCGCCTACAGGTAACACAGCAAGTTGGTGGGATTCCAGCATTCTGTCTACTATGACACTTAGCACAGAATGGGGGTTTCCATCTCCTCCTCAGACCAGAAAAGCCACTCCACTTTGGACAAGAAGAAAAATCTCAGTGGCCAGCAGATGGTGGTGATGGCTCCTGTGGGGTGGAGAAGGTTCCAAAGGGTTCCATCAGTCCCTCCACCCCCTACCCCAGCAGCAGAACCTCTAGGTTGGGATCTATAGCCACAGTCCCAAGCAAACACCACCTCTGAGACCGCTCTGGCTGGGGGCTGGGACTCAGAGGAAAGATGGTGCCTCTTCCCCAGCCAGTCCAACATGAAGTCTGAATGAGGGGGTGGAGGGAAGGGGAGGTGTTAGAAATCAGACTGGTCACTCATCACTCATTCATTCTTTTACTCTCTCACTTATTCATTCATTCATCCATTCACCTTTTCCTTCATTTGTTCAAAAAATATTTATAATTCATATGCCAGGTCAATTATCACCTCCTCAGAGAAGCCTTCCCTGATTTCTCAATTGAAATTAGCTGCCCCCCACCCCCTTCACTCTGCAACAGTGGCTCTCAAAATGTGTCCCCAGCCCAGCAGCAACAGCATCACCGGGAAACTTGTTAGAAATACACGTTCTCAGTCCTTATCCAGACTTAGTGAATCAGAAACTCTGGGGGTAGGGCCCAGCCATCTATTTTTACAGACCTCTGGATGATTCTGATACCTGTTGAGTTTGAGAACCACTGATCTACAACATCCCTGTTTTCTTCACCACATTTACACCCCTGAGAACTGCTTGTCCATGTCTGTTTCTTGCACACCATCCACCTCCCCCGCCAGCCTGTGAACACCCTGATGGCAGGGACCAAGTCTGTCCTGCTTTCCCCCCAGCATCTGGCTCAGGACCAGCTCTGGAAACAGATGACTGGATGGAAGGATCTCTCCATCTGCTACCTGGTGCTGGGCTCTGGACTGAGAGGTCAAGGGGGGATGGGGTGGTCAGGCTAGCCCAGCCCCTTACCTGGGGATGGTGCACAGGTAGGAGAACAGCTTGGTGACCTCTGAGGCCGTGCACCATGGTGCCTCCCAGGGCCCTTTGGTGGTTGACACCAGAAGCAGGGGCCGCCCTGCCCTGTCTCGACCTCCTACAGGAGAAAGCACAAACATTGAGAATTTTGGTGGAGCCCCCTTTACGGGAACCTGCTCTGTGGCCTCCAAGCCTTTGCCTGTACTGGTCCCTCTGCCTGGAATACCCTTTCTCTCCTCCCCCTGTGAACTCTGAACTCTTATTCATCCCTCAAGACCCAGCTCAAAAGCCACTTCCTCAGAAAAGTCATCCCTGAAACACTCCTCCATGCAGAGGCAGCCTCACCCTCCTCTGGTCACCCTCTGCACTGGGCAACCTGGGAAACGAAGCTCACGGAATGAGCTTTGGGGTCACACAGACATGGGTTTAAGTCCCAGCTTAAACCCATGTTTAAGGGACACACTGACTTGCTGTGTGTCCTTAGGCAAGTCAGTGTGTCTCTGAGTCTCAGTTTAGTCATCTGTTAAGTGGGGAGAATACAATACTGAACTTATGAAGGTATTTTGAAGACTAAATGAAACAGTTCCTGAGAAGCGCTTGACACAGGGCAAGGGCCTAATAAAAAGCAGTCGTTATAACAATCATCATTTCTGCCCTCATCTCAGCCCCCCGTGTGGTGAGTGTGCAGCCCATGGCTGCCAGCTCACTATTTATTCTTGCTGACTTCCAGCCATGAGTTCTCCACCGACTATTTCCTGTTCCAGGAATCAGGACAGGGTGCTCCGTGTTCCCCACAGGGGTCAAGAGTCTGAGTCCCAGGGGGTCAGCACAGCCTGTCTACGCTGCGGGGAAGGGGAAGTACCGGGGGAAAGAG
>NW_006772681.1:902000-904513 GCF_000442215.2 Lipotes vexillifer | reverse complement strand
GGAAAGAGTCCCAGGCCTCTGGAAACTGAGCCTGTCCTGCATCCTGGGCTCGGAGCCCTGCCCCCCAGAGTCACCTCATTCAAGGCCACCCTGCAATGAGCAGGATCTACTGCATGCGGGTACAACCCTCCACAGTGTATAAGTGTGTGAGACCCTATGTAGCTCATGAAGCCTTGGACAAACTTAACCACCTTCACAAGTGCTGCCTTACACAGGGGTGCAACCATCTAGAGCATTCTTTCTTTCACATATGTTTGAAAATTTTTAAATTAAAAAATTTAAAAATCTACATTTGTATATACATTTTATGCAAAAATATATACATTTGTATATACACACAAATATATATATTTGTACATATATGTGCATATATATGTATATATATATTTTTTATATCCTCTTGATATCACGGGTTTGATCTTCCTAATATTCATTTATACTAAATTCCAAAAGGAAAACATTTTGTTGGGGACAATATGGGAGATTTGAATATGAGCTGGGTATTGAGTAGTATTAGGAATTATTTTTAATATTTTTAGGTGTGCTTAATGACACTGTGGTTATTAGGGAAAATGTCCTTGTAGTTAAGAGATGCGCATTAAAATATTTACAGGTAAAATATGAAGATCTGTAATTTACTTTAAAATACTTCAGGAAAAAAAAAGATGAAACATGCCAAAGTGTTAAGATTTATTAGATCTGAGTAATGGGTATGTGGGTTTTCATTATTCTATAGTCTCTACTTTTCTCTATGTTTGAAATTATTCATAAAAGAAAGTTTTTTAAAAGTAAAATAATTAAACCATGAAAAAAATTACATAACTTGCAAAGTTAGTGATGTTTGTACATATCCCTCTGAAATCGTCTCAGAGCCATTGGGTCCCTCAGGTCAGGAAATGCTACATTATGTCCCTGGGCCCATTTTATTGATGAGGAGACTGAGGCCTGGAGAGAGGAAGCGGCTTCCCCGTCTGCCACAGTACCCAACTTGCCAGTTAAGGTGGGGGTCATGCCTGATTCAGCCCTTGACCCTGGACCACACCGAGAGATAAGCTTTTGTCTGCTGTATTGGAGCTCAATCACAGCTCCAGTGGTGCTACTCCCCTGCTCTAGAACCTTCCATGGCTCCTCATGGCCTCGTGCAGAAATCACAAATTTCTCAGCCTGGCACTTAAGTCTACCCAGGATCTGCGCACTCTTCCAGCCTCATTTCATATACTTTGGGTTATGACCTGAATTGTGTCCTCTCCCCCCAAATTCATATGTCGAAATCTTAACCCCCTAATACCTCAAAATGTGACTGCATTTGCAGATAAGGTCTTTAAAGAGGTGATTATGTTAAAATGAGGCCATTAGGGTGGGCCCTGATCTAATATGACTGGTGCCCTTATAAGAAGAGGAAATTTGGACACAGACACACATTGCGAAGACCATGTGAGGACACAGGGAGAACATGGCCATCTACAAGCCAAGGAGAGAGGCTCAGAAGAAACCAGCCCTGCCAACACCTTGATCTTGGACCTCTAGCCTCCAGAACTGTTAGAAAATAAATTCCTGTTGTTTAAGACCCCCAGTCTATGACACTTTGTTAGGGTGGCTCTAGCAGACTAATACACTATGTCTCTCCTTGCCACCAATGGCTCAGTTGGAATGGGTCAACTGTCACTGCGTAAATTAGCCTGACCCTTTCCCACCTCCCCACCTTTGTTCACACTGTTCCTTCTGCCAGAGGTTCCCGTCCCTGTCCCCTCTCCATCTGGTGAAACTCTCCTCAGCTTTCAAAGTCCAGCTGAGATGCCACCTCCTCCAGGAAGACATCCTCCCTGCCCTCTAGAGAGACCTTTCTCCCACCCCAGGTTCCCCCAGCAAACCTAGGCCTCTTTTAGATCCTGCAAGACTGAGGGCTCCTTAAGGGTGTTCACTGGCTCAAACTCTTTATATCCCAATGCTCAGCACAGGACAGGAGCCAACAGTCAATGTCAGGAATTGACCAATGAATAAATCGTCAGAGGGGCCTCTCAAACTTTGGTGTGCTAGGGATCTTGCTACAATGCACACTGTGGTCCAGCAAGCCTGAGATTCTTCATCTCTCTCTAGCTCCACGTGATGCTGATGTATCTGATCCCCAGACCACACTTTGAGTAGCAAAGGGTTCAAGCACTCAGGACATTCCATACTGGGACACAGTGACCAGTTCAAGTGTCTGGTACCCCGCCAAGCTCTGCCTGGCACAGGGCTCTGCACACAGCCAGGGCCGACTGAGCACGCAGATGCTGTCTGAGTGCACTGGAGTGATGGACCGCTGTCCACCTGATCTGCTTTCACCTGGAAGGCCCCTTTGCCCCAGATGCTGCCCTGTCTGACAGCTGGTGCCAGGAATACCATCGTTAGCATCTCAGAGCCTGGCTGGAAGCTGCGCTGTTCACATTGGGTTATGATCTCAGGAAGAAATGGATACAGCAGGTTGGGAGGTGGTGGGTGGTGTTACCCAAAGGCACTGAAACTTCTTGTAC
>NW_006772681.1:879220-901963 GCF_000442215.2 Lipotes vexillifer | reverse complement strand
GGGGGGGGGGGGGGTGGGAATGCTAGTAATTTAACTGGCAAGCAATTTAAAGCATTTTTAAAATACTGAAATATACATTTTTATATGAAAGTGTAAATATAATTCTTAATTATAAGAATTATAATAATGTATAGAAATTTTAAAGACAAAGATTTTAAAGATATGTACAGAGCAACTGAAAGCTAAGGGTGAGGTCTCAACCCCTCGGACCCTGTTCCCTCTCTTCTGCATCAGGGGCTTTTTGTGAAAAGTCCTCTCCAGTGGCTCTGTGCCTGTGGTTGGCAGATTCATGGCTCCAGAGATGTCCATTCTGGAATCCCCAGAGCCTGTGGATGTGCTAGCTTACCTGGCAAAGGGACTTCGCAGATGTCACTAACGTAGGACCTTGAGATGGGGAGATAATCTAGGCCTAGATTATCTAAGTGGGCCCAATCGAATCACATGATCTTTAAAAGTAGAGACCCTTTCCTGGCTTCAGCCAGTCAGAGAAAGATATCAAGAAAGTTGAAGGGTCAGAGGGATGTGCTGTTGCTGGATGTGTAGGTGAAGGAAGGGACCACAAGCCAAGGAAGGTAGGCAGCTTCTAAAAGCTGGAAAAGACAAGGTATGGATTCTCCCCTAGAGTGTACAGAAAAGAGCACAGTCCACTGACACCTTGATCTCAGCCCAGCGAGATCTGGGCTTTCTAACCTATAGAACTGTAAGATATTACATTTATGATTTTTAAAGCCACTGAGTTTCTGGTAATTTGCTATGACCACAATTGGAAAGGAATATGTAACTCCCACCCTCAGAATGGGAGCAGTCATTCACACCTTAGTGTTGATTAGTCTCTTTCCTGAGAACAGATCTTTGTGGAAAGTTTGGAGCTGAAGGGATCTGAGGAGAAGAAAGGAGGCAAGGAGGTGAGGGAAAGATCCTAATAGGGAGCCTGGGATGCCTGCTTCACACGGACTGGCCTGGAGCAGATCTTGATCTTGGAGCACAGACTTTGGGGACTGTTTCCGCTACAAGGAAACTCCAATGGAAGCAAAGAGACCAGTGAGGATACTACTGTAATAGGCAAGCAACTATGCTGGTTTGGCCCTGGGTGGTGTGAAGTCATCAAATTCTGTATATAATTTGATGGAAGAGTTGACAGGACTTGCTAACAAATTGGATGTAGGGTGTAAGAGAAAGTCCTCCAGGATCTAGTGTTCTAGGAAAGATTAGAAGGCTGGGAAGGGTGCAGGGGGGTGTGAAATCAGGAGTCCATCTTTGGTCATGTTAAGTTAGAGATGCCTGTTAGACATCTAAGTAGAAACATCAAGTACATGGATGGACGGATGAGCATGGAGTTCATGGGCAGAGTCCAGGCTGGAAATATAAATGTGGGGGTTATCAGTGTAGAGACAACATTTAAAACCAATATTCACCAGTGAGATGGGATGAGATCGCCAAGGAAGTGAGTCTAGGGGGAGAGGAGAAGGGGTCCAAGGACTGAGCTTTGGGGAGCCTCCAAGGTTTCCAGGTTGAGACATGAGGAAGAGGCAGCAAAGGAGGCTGTGGCCGGTGAAATAGGAAGAAACCCAGGTGAGAGTAAAGACTGAAAGACAAGTTGAGAAGGCCTTTCAGTAAGGAGGGAGCAGTCATCTGTGTCAAATGCGGCTGATGGGTCAAGGATGATGAGGACTGAGAATTTACGATTGGATCTAGAAACATGGAAGTCATTGGTGACCTTGAAAAGACCTGCTCCACTGTCAAGGTGGAGCAAATACTCTGATTAGAGTGAGTTGAAGAGAGAATAAGAGGAGAGGAGGTACTGAGATACGGAGCACAGACAACTCCTACGTGGGGTTTTGATGTAAAAGAAAGATGAGAATAGGGGCCTAGAAGGGGTCATTCTAAGCTGGGCACGCTCTTATGCTGATGGAAATGGTCCAATGGAGAGGAGGAAAGGTGACTATGTAGAGAAGAGAGGAGAATCTTGCCAGAGGGATGTCTTTGAGTAGGTGGGGAGGTGCAGTGCACCAGTGGAGGGATTGTTCCCTGTATCTGGAATAGAATGCTGAGGGGGTGGGTACCGATGCAGGTAGGTAGCTAAATGGGGTGGCAGGAGTTTGTGGACTTTCCTTTTGATTCCTTCTACTTCCTCAGTGAAACAAGAAGGAAGGTCATCAGCTGAGAGTAAGGCTGAGGGAGATGGTGGTGAAGGTCAGAGGAGGGAGCAGGTGTGAAATCGTCATTCAGGAAGGACAGTGGGGGCACCTTTCAAGACTCTGGAAGAGTAACAGGATCCATGGGCACCAGTGGTACCCACTGGAGGCCAGTGTTCAGGAATCGAATTGACAACCGGTCGGTGTGGTTATGTGGATTTTCTGGCTTTGTTCAGCTGTAAAGGTGCGAGGGGGGAAAGCAGGCAGAGAGCTGGATTTAACTGAGGTTGGGATTTCTCCAGGAAAGTACAAAGGCAGAAGAGAAAGGCAAGGGAGATGAGAGTGTTTAAAAGGAAGTGATCACATTGATGAGCCATGGAATGGAGGCTGGGAAGGAGGAAGTGGGGACATGATGGAGGGTGGGGAGGGACAGTGAAAAGGTGGTTGGATCAATGGGTTGAGAGTTCTGGGGGACAAAAGGGCTATTAAAATTGAGGTAATGTGTGATCTGGGAAGAGAGACATTGTAATGAGGGAGGGAGCAGTGAGTTATGGGGGACGGCCATGGGAGGAGTAGCTGGGGTAATGAGGACAAGATCGCTGATGAAGAGGAGGTCGAGGAAGGGAATGGAAAGAACGTCCATGTGGAGAATGTTCATTCACTCCAATATTTTTGAGCACCGACTATGTGCCAGGCACTGTTCGGGCACTTGGGACCCATCAGTATATGTTGCAAGCCAAACAATTTACAAGAGAGTAATGGTGAAAAGAGTGACAGCGAGTCAAGTACAATCTGCTTCCTCTCCTTCTCCTCTCACACAAGGAGGAGCATGAGGCTCAGAGAGGGCAAGTGACTCTTCCAAGGTCACACAGGGAGCTAGGGGTAGAGCTGGAACTAGAATGAAGGTCTCCAGCCTCTAAGAACAGGGACTTTGATGTATAAAATCTGAGCTCCTGTAACATGACAGCCCGAAAAGGATCGTGAGATTCTGTGTACATTAATATGGGGATAAACAGCATGAGCTTCAACAATGATGACCAAGAAGATGACAGACAATGCTCCCCAGGAGCTTCGAAATGACAGAGCAATGTCCCCACAGACGTGTCCTGCAGAGATTTAGAAGTCTATGAAGTAAAACAGAATTGCAGAACAGTCAGTTCCCAGAAAGCACAGTGGTTTCTCTTGCTGCCAGAACTTTGCACATGCTGTTCCCTCAGCTTGGAACACCATTCCCACCACTTTACACGGATAACACCTACTCATACTACAGGACTGAGCTTCACATTACTTCCTCCACCCCAAGCCTGGGCCAGGGGCCTCATCTGTCCTCCCACAGCCCCCTGTACTGCCCCCCAGTCACAATTTCCTTACACTGTATTGTAATAACCTGTTGAATTTTCTCCACCACTAGAATATAGGCTTCCTGAGGGCAGGCTTGGTTCCCTGCTGAATCCTCAGTGCTAAGCCCAGGGCGTGGCACACAGTGGTGCTCAATAAATATTAATTGCAAAGATGAATAAATATTAAACAGGAGTGATAATGCTCTCAGTACTGGATGATGTTAATGCCCAACCAGACCCCTTCATCAGGCCAGAGCACCCATCCCCCAGAGACTGTAATTATTGGCTGTAAATTGGCTTAGAGATGTCCCCTTGTCGGAAGAATTGCCCTCAGCTGAACTGGATGATGGGCTCACCTGCATCCCCATCCCAGAATCAGGCTGCAGTTGATGACTGACAGATGCAGGGGTACAAAAGTCAGCCCCTGAACCTTCAGATGGAACCATCTCTGTAATGGAATTCATGCTCCAGGAACCGCCCCCCATCCCCCACCCCCCACCCCGGGGAATCAGGCCACATCCAGGCTTAGCTCCTCCCTTGCCCTGCCCTGCTTCCCTTACTCCCCTTCCCCTGAGAGCAACCCTCAGTAAAATAAACCACTTTTTCACGGATCCCTGTCTTAGGCTCTGCTTCTAGGGAACCTGACCTAAGACATCCACCTTGATGGCCTCGCTGAAAGTAAGATGGAAGGATGGATGGATGGATGGATTGCTAGAAATTGCTTCAACCTCCTTCATTGGAAACATATGGAATCTGAGTCCCAGGGAGGCTTGATCCAGAACACAGGCCTCTAGGACTTTCCCTGCCTCCCCTATACCCACCCGCATCTGAGGGTACTCAGGGACCCCAGCCCCATTCCCCATCCCCACAGCTCTCTCCCCTCCACCTCCACTTGCCCCTATAATCCCTGAGGACCTGGCAGGCATGCTATCCTGGAATGGAAGATCTCCATGCTCAGAGCCCCAAACCTGGGCTCAGGCCCTGGGGGCTCCTCATTCAGAGTGGGGCCTTTTTCTGGAGGACCTTCAGAAGCTTCTGGGAAGCCAGCCTTTTCCTCGGTCAGTGGGTCTGAGTCAGCGTCTGGGCCAGATGTTTTGGTCTGAGTTGTTCCAGCTGGGGAAGAAAAAACAACAAAGAATGTTAAGCAGAAGATGGATTTTCCCAGGGAAAATGTTTTCTTTTTCACATTCTAATAGTAACAGCTTACAATACTGATCTCCTTCTATGGGGCAGGCATCGTGCTAAGCTCCTTACTTCTGGTGTGTCTTTGACCCTCAAAACAACTTGAGGTTAGGCAGGCGAGATCCCCATTGTACAGACAGGGAGACCTGGACTTAGAGAGGTTACGTCCTTGATCAGGGTCACCCAGCCAGTGCGTGGCCAAGCTGGGGTGTAGAATCCGGCCATCTCAACACAATCACAGAATCTTGCTCAATTCCAGGCCCATGAGACCTCAAGCCTCTTGACATGCCACCCCATGCTCTAAATCCCTGAGACTGAGCCAGCCCAGGTGGGTCTCTGCCCCTGACAGCCTGTGCCACCTTGTCACCTGACCACAGGCAGAGAACAGTTCCCCTGTCCAGCTGAGTCACTGGGCAACTTACCTTTCCCCAAGCACTTGTCTCGGTTGGGTTTGGGAGAGTAGAGTGAACACAAGACTTTCCAGGGCCCGTCATGCTGGAACAGGGCTTTCTCCTGAGTCACAGGGCCTTGCCTCTGCCACTTTAAGAAAGAGAATTTGAGCCCAGGAGTGGGGGAAGTGTTTTGACAGGGCCTGGTCACAGGCTTGGGAAGTCTCCCATTTTCCTGTTGGGTCCTCTCTTCCATCTTGGTTGCAGGGGCTGGAGAAGCAGGAGGGGAAGCTGGGCGCAACTGGGCAGAGGATGCTTGTTTTGGTCCTGGATTGAACTGGACTATATTCTCTGAGTCTCCCAGAGGTCCCTGTGTCTTGGAGGGAGCTGGCTCTTCTGAGACACCTGGCCCGAAGCCAGAGGTACAATGCAGTGGGTTTACAAGGATGCTGAGGTAGGGCTCTTGGGGCTGGTTTTCTGAGTCTTGGGTGGGAACTTTATGATTAACCTTTCTCCTCAAGTCGCAAACACAGGGTTTCTTCCCCGAACTTGCTGGCTTCTCACAGGTCCATTTTTCCAAAGAAGGCCCCCCATTGGCCCCTGAGAGAGGCAGTATCCTTTGAGAGAAAGGGATTTCCTTAGTTCCAGATAGCTCCTCCTGTGCCCCAAAAGGAAACCCACTGGATGTCTCCACCTCCTTACTGGGACACCCTCCTCGGTTCTCTTGGGAAAAGTCCAGGAGAGCCACATAATCTCCCTCCAAGTCCTGGCTGGCCACTTTGTCCATCCTGAAGCCCACCTCCCCAGGCCCAGCTTGCTCCACTTTGATGAGTCCTGGATACTTGTCCCCAGGTGTCCTGCCCTTGCCCTTGGCCAAACTCTGGGCAAGCAGCACCTGACTGCCTGGGGACCCGGCCTGGTGCAGCTCTTGGGGGCTGTTCAAATCCAGTGCCTCTAATTGAAGGGATCTCCAGGCTGGGGAGAGGACATTTACTGCTTGGGGTCTGTCATCCACAAACTCTGGGCTGGTTATTTTGGTCCAGGGCACAGGGGCAATCCCGTCTTCTGAAGCTACCAGGCAGTTGTGTAGGGGACTGCCCTCAAAGTCCCTGTTGATGGCCTCCAGCCAGGCTTGGGTGAAAAGTATAGGGTAGGATGACTCAGGAACAGGCTTCGTGTCCACTGTGTGGAGGTCCACAGAGAGGCACTTGATCATGATGCAGACGGACTGCTCCTCCCGGAGCTCAACTTGGAGGTAGAAGTCACCTTGGCGCAATAAGAGGGGATTGAGGGATGCCAGGTGGACCACAACCTCATCCCGCAGGCACAGTGGCCAGCCTTCATGCAGGAAGAGGTGGTGTGAGTAGGGGGTCTGCAAAGAGAAGGGGATGGCATCAGAGAATCTGGCCCTGAAAACCCCGCCCACGGGTTTGCTTCCTTCCCTCTCCCAGAAGGAACCTTGAACTGATCGGGGACTCAGGTGAGGCAAGAAAGGTGCCTAGGACACAGCATCCAAGAGGCCCCACTCTCAGCATCCTGCAAGTCACACAGCCCCAAGAGGCAGCACCTCCTTAAATGTTGTGCCTCCCACGCCTCTTGCTCACCTTAGTCCTGGCCCTGACCTTGAAAATACTTGCTAGCCTACTGGGCCAAAGGAGAAAAGCTCTGAGTGCCAGGCACCAGGTAGCAAGCACCTTTCCCACGAGGATCGTCCTGCTGGCTCCCTTCTCCTCTCCATCTATCAAAACTTCTCTCAAGCCAGCTCAAGCTAAACCCTCCCCTTTAGGGCCAGGGAGATGTGGCTTCCAAGGTCTGAATCACTAATTTGTGCAAATGACTTAACTTCTTTGAGTCTCAATTTCCCTATTTGCAAATAGGAATAATGATGCATAGTGGTATTATTGGGTTGGTATGAGGATTAAGTTAGATTATAAATACATTCATGTTTTTTTAAAAACCAACACAATGCATAACATATAATAAGTAGACGTTCAGTAAATATCATTTCCCTCTCCCTTTGACAATATTTACCTTTTGAAAAATTGTAGGATTTTCAATCTTTAAAAAAGGTTACATACTGCCTTTATTATATTCTCTAATTTGTAAAGTAGCGAGATTACAGAGTGAAGCAGAAACACTACTAAGTGAGAAGTTAGGAAATCTGACCCTGCCACGAACTTGCTGGATGGCCCTGAAAAATCATTCTGCTCTTCTGCGTCTGAACGTCAGACCCGGAATATTTATCTGTTTGTTTATTATTTATTTATTTCCCATTAGCAGTTAACAACACGGCAGGTGAGGCTAAACAATAAAAAAACAATTTTAAACAGAAGGTGCCAGCAATTCTCTATATAGGTAGACACAGCAAGTCATCCTGGGGCCTCTCCAGGGGGCTGTCAGGGCTGTGCAGACCCAGTGTTCAACAGTGACACCATGTGGCAACAACAGAAACAACAGCTCCACCAGACTGACAACAGGTCTTTTTCTCTACCTGACTTTTGGAAAAGAGTCTGATCTGATTCCTACAGATTGAATAAGCCCTGGATAATCTCATATAATTTGGATGTGTATATAGGAGACCTCCAGAGGGTGACACTAAACTTCCTGTTAATTAAGCAGGTGTTTCCTGGAATTAATTGGGGAAATAATGTGATCTGACCATACTTGTACCTACCATGTTGATAAACCAGTTCATTTCAGTTACACTGCAGATTCGGCTGTCTCCAAGAAGCTTCATATCCATAAACCCCACGAGTCTGTGTTACTCCAGCCTTTTCACATAGCCTTCTGCTGTTTACAACATCCTTTCCGTCACCTTCTCAGTGAACGAGACGAAACAGTCCAGAGGTATTTTGCAAATAGCAAAGCACCATAGAAATGACTGTTACGATATCTTATTTGACTCTCAGTAACTCAGTGGTGCAGACAGTTCAGGAAAATTCCTCAACTTTACAGATGAGGAAACCGAGGCTAAAGAATTGCCTCATGGTCACACAGCTGAAAAGTAGCAAAAGCAGGACTTGTGCCTAGACTTGCACATTTGGAGTCGGCTGTATCTGTCCTTAGTCCCTCCAGACTTCATTGATGGTGGCTGTCTTTCTGCGTGCTGGTGGTTATAAAGGCAGACTTTGAGGCTGGCACATTCTTATTTCAGAGGGAGAAAGGAGACAGTGGGAAAGTAACAGCCAGCAGCTACTGAGCAATAACTTCATGCCAGGCTCTGGGCTAAGCTGTGTGTATCATCTCGGTGAGGTACATACATCCTGTGTTATTAACATTCCCACTTCCTACATAAGAAAACTGAAACTCAGAGAGGTGACACAGATCCCCCAACTTCATAGTGATGGAGCCTGGATTTGAACTTGGGGCACCTGACTCCTGAGGGCATACATTAATCCCACGCTACTTCCCCCTGCTCTGAGATGACACGAATTCACCTATAATTATGATTAAAGTAAAAGATAATTGGAAATAAAGAAATCTAAATGTTGTGACCCTTGTCCCTAGAAGAAATGGGGAAAGAGACAGTGCAAATGCAGTTTTAATGACCAAATAAAGGAAGCAGGCAGTTGTATAGCTTGTCAGGGAGAAGAAATAAGGATGGGGAGGATATGGCTTAAATAATGTCAGCATGGATATGTGGAAATTGGCTGCAATGTTTCAGTGAGACTCTTCCTTCTCCTAAAAGAACAGCAAATGTGTATGGAGCTATTTCTGTGGGTCAGGCACTGTGCTAAGTAGCTTAAATGAATGATCTATTTCCTTCCAGTTCCAACCATCTCTAATTCTGGCTCCTAAGCCTGAACTTTTAGCTGCTTCGTTCAATTTCTTTCTACCACTGAAATGACGCACATGGTCCCTCTGTTTATTTGTCCTCCTGATGTGCCAGGTCCCCGACAGGCATGAGCAACTCAGGAAAGGCTAGTAGGACCTAAGATGCTGTTAGCGATTCTTGACGCTGGGGCAGTAGGGGTGGGCACTGAATAACAGTGGGGCAGTAGGGGTGGGCACTGAATAACAGTGCGGAGTAGGGCAGAGTCAGCAACTCTGTGAAGGGTGTGGGTAAGTTCTAGCAGTGGGCATCTGAGGCTTTGGTCTCCAAAGGCCTCTCCCCACCCTTCCTTAAAACAGTCTCCACCCTCTGAGCTTAGAGGTAGGCATATGACTCAAGCGTGGCCAATCCTGGTATCCCATTCCTCTGGCTGCAATAATTGGTCCGAGCATGGACACAGGATCCAAGCCTGGCCAATCCTGGTACCCCATTCCTCTTGCCACAGTGATTGGTCCAAGCAGGGACACAGAAGCCGAGCCTGGCCAATCAGGATACTTCCTTGTGATTTTCTATCTGCAGCTGACGGGGAGGAGTTCGTTTTCCCCTCCAGAGTAGGATTTTGATCCTAGCGCTGCCCTGGGCTCCAGCCTTGAGAAACACCTAGCCTGTAAGAATGATTCTGGCAAGCAGTAGAAGCAGAGACAAGAGACAGAAAGAGTCCTCGAGGAGTTTGATCAGTGGAACATCTCGGGCCTTGGTCCGAATCACCCTGTCCTGGTCTGAGTAAGGATCTGTCATTTGCAGCCAGTGAGTCTTGCCTAAAACACTTTTCTTTCCCCTTTGCCTCAGGAGAGGCCTCCCTGAGATCTGGGTTGAAAGAGTCTCCAGGGAAGAAAGTGAGAGTCCTGATGCCACGAGGGCTCCAGGGAAGGTCTGGGACATTCTCTACTATTTCCATTGAAGCTGCACCATTTCAGCCAAGACAGCCAGATGATGCCCACAATGCCAGTTCCTGGGGGGCCAGAGAACCCACAAGGTTGGCCTCCCTCCCTGTTAGTCAAAGTGCAAACGTGATTGACTCCTAGATGTCAGAGGGTGAAGGGCCAAGTGACCTTCCTGTCCATTTGTGGGGCTGAAGTCTTTTTTGGAGCAAGCAATGATACATGAAAGCCATCCCACGTCCCCAGTTCATGTCCTTCAACAACACACTCACCAGCCCACCTCCTTCCCTGCTCACCTCCAGCCCCTGGGCTTCTGGGAGAGCTTGTCCCCTGGTCCCACATCCCTCTGACTTACACAGGCTGCTTCGCGCACTTGTTCACACAGGCGCTTGGCAGGGATCAGGAAATCCAGGAGGAAGTTCAGTCCATCGCCCCGGAAGTCAGAATCCAGGAGACGGAACACCTGACCCAGGATGGTGGGTGCTGTGGCCTCAAAAGGGGGATAGAGGCCCGCCAGGGCATGCTGGATGGCTGCATCCAAGGATGGGGGGTCCTGTGGGGGACAGGAGGAGAGGATGAAAAGTGATAGTAGCAATAATAATAAGGGTAGGGGCCACTTCCCTTGACCTTCCTGGCCTCAGATAACTAAGGCTCCTGCTAACTCTGAACTCCTCTGCTACTCCCTCCCACTCACACACCCGCTTCAGCCACATTGGCCTTCTTTCCTGTTCTTCAAACATACCAGGCACAATCCCATCTCAGGGCCTCTGCCTAGAATACTCCTCCTTAAGACATCCTCATTCCCTCACCTCCTGCAGATCTTTGCTCAAATGTCATCTGCTGATCCAAGGTGGAGTAGAGGAACAGGGGAAGGCATCCAGGTCAGGGCCAGAGGGAAAGGAGAGGTCAGCATCCCCAAATGTCACCACCTGGCTGACCTGCAGACCTGCAGTTTGAAGCTGAGCCACCAGCGAAGCCCAGCCTAGATGAGACAAGCCCCAGTCCACATGCAGACGCATGAGTGATAATGAGTGATTGCTGTTTTATACCACTCAGTTGGGGTGGTTTGTTACACAGTAGTAACTAACTGATACAAGCTGATATGATTGATGCGAGCTCCATCTTCATCTATCCAGGATGCCTCCTCTAGATGTTTATGGGGCACAGACATCAATACATAAATCTAACTCAATACCCTCCTAAGCTTACCCCTTCCCCCACATCCCTACCTTAGTGATTGCCTCCCCATCCAGTCAGACTCCTAAACCAGAAATCTGCTCATCATTCCGCCCCTTCCTCCCGCCTCCCCTGCCCACAGACAACCCTCAGCCACATCCTAAACAGTCTTCTCGCCTCCATCAGCTCACCAACCCACTCTCTCTGCTCTGTTCGCCTGCCCCGCCCAGATCCAGGCCCCTATCACCTCTTCCACTGAATCACCTCCTCACTGGTTTCCCATCTCTAGTCTCCCTCCTCTCCAGCATTTCTCCACCAGGACCCCAGGGTGATCTTTCTCAAATGCAAACGTGGCCTTGTCAGTCTCCTGCTCAAAGGTTCAACACTGCCTTCAGAAAGCACCTGGCCACACCTCCAGCCTCACTGCTCTCCCTAGGCTTCTGCCACTATGACACACACGTTCCCTCCCTCGCCTCCAGGATTTTTCACATGCTGTTCCTTCCTCCAAGGATGCCTTCTACTTCCATTCCCACCAGGCTAACTCCTCGTTCTGCAAGATCCAGGTCACCCCTCGTCTCTTCTAGGAGACTTTCTCTGATCTCCCACTCCCACCCTAGCTGGGTCAGGTGTCCTCATTTCTGGGCTCCCATGGCAAATCCCACGCTGATTTTTGTCTCCCTCAGTGGACCCCGGGCTCCCTGAGGACAGGAGTGGTAAGCAGGATAATGCTCGCCCCCGCCCAATGCCCACATCCTAATCTCTGGAACCTTACATGGCAAAGAGGAATTAAGGTTGCAGATGGGATAAAAGTTGCTAGTCAGCTGGCCTTAAAGTAGGGAGATTATTCTGGATTATCCAAGTGAGTCCAACACAATCACAAGTGTCCTCAAAAGGAGAAGAGAATGCAGAAATGGTGAGAGTCAGAAGGAAAGGTGACTGAGGAAGAAACATCAGAGAGAGGCAATGCTGCCGGCTTTGAAAACGGAGGCAAAGCCAAGGAATGTGGGCGACTCATGGAAGCTGGGAAAGGCAAACAGATTCTCACTGAGAGTCTCCAGAAAAGAATGCAGCCCATCAGCACCTTGATTTGAGCCCAGCGAGGCCCACGTTGGACAGCTGATCTATAGAGCTGCAAGATGACACATTTATGCTGCTGTAAGCTACTAAATTTGTGGTCATTAATTTCAGCGGCAATGGAAACTAACACAGCTGGCACTGACTCCTATTCTTCTAGGGTTTTCAGTGCCTGGCACAATATAGGTGCTCAGTAATGTGGAGGGATAAATAAAGTGTCCCTCTCTGAACCACACCTTTTCCATCTGTAAAACAGGCAAGTGGGACAAGGCCAGAGGGTCCCAACCAGGTATGGTACTAGGATCCAAGGGTTGTGATTTTCGGCTCTTAAAAAAGCCTGATGAAAGCCATTCTGGTTGCCCCAGACTGGCTGCAAGTTCTGAGTCTATCTATCGCTGAAGGATGTAAAGGAAGATGAGAATAAACAAGAATCCAGCATAAAGGGAGCCTACTTAGAACAGAAAAATCACTTTTATAAATGAGGCCCCTGGAGACAGGGAAATAAAATAAAGACTTTGAGGGAGAGGAAGAGAGCATGTCTCCATCCCAGAAAGATTCTAATGCCAGGAGGCTGTAAAATAGGAGACGCTAGCCCAGGGCATTTAGACAAATGTTGGTGTCACTGCTGTGTCCCCAGCACCCACACACAGCTGAACACAAGGTAGGCCCTCCATCACTATCTATAGAATGAATATATGAATGAAGGAATGAATGAATGTCTACAGCCCCCATTGTGAAGGAAAGAGGGTCCTGGCACCGTCGTTGGTAAGCCCAGACACAAGGATCACCCCCATAATAATGACAGTTTCTAGGTGCCTGCTATTCACCAAGCCCTCTACTCACATTCTCTTTCTTGGCCACACAACCACCCTAGGGGCAAAGTAGGAACATCCCATTCTGCAGATAAAGAAACTAAGACTCTTTATCTGGTCCAACCTCACAGAGAAGGGGAGAAAGACAGAGCCAGGATTCAACGCAGGTCTGGATGGGTCAAGTCTACCCTCTGCCTCTGTCCCTGGGTGTCTGCCTTGGGGCCACTACCAGCCACCAGCCTTGGAGGCGGCCTTCCCAGCTGCCTATCCTGCACTGTTTCAAGTGGGGCCCAATAATGAGGTTTACTTCTCACAGACCAAGGCTTGCAGCCTGGAACGCCTTGGCTTTCGCACACTGGCTCAGCTGGCCGCACACTGTAACCATATAAGGGGCAGCCAGCAAAAAGGAAGAATGTTCCAAGTCAACGGGACTCCGAGCTCTTGGCCACAGCATTACCTGCTACAGGCCTGAGCCCCAGGGGCTCATAAGCTGTCCAAGTATTGGGGGAAGCACACGGTGACGAGGCCCAGGCGGCTGCAGGGAGGAAAGCTGGCTACTCTCCACTCAAAATCAAACGGGCAGCCCAGCCTGGGACCACAGGAACCCAAACACCATCGGCCAGACGTGGGCCCCTCAAAATGATTTCCGTGAAACTTAATCGACATGTTTCCATTCCTCCCCCATGAGCGCAGCCCAGCCGGGCCTTTAACTGTTCCTTGACGGGAGCTGAGGCAGGAGATGGTGTGAAGCTGAGAAAGAAGTGGGTGTCACAGGCCAGAGTCCAAAGCCCTTCAGCCCCCTCCCCTGCGACTCAGGGCCAGAGATGGAGCCCACCAAGGGGGCTGGCACCTATATGATGCTCACAGACCTTCTGGACTGACCCAAGGAACCTTGTACGGTGCCAAAGGACACAGAATAGTGTCTGTTCCCCGCAGTCCTGTCTGGGCAGGGGAGGAGTCGGAGTACAGGTGTTTGTAAATTTCTGATCAATGTCTTTGCAATGAGCCTCTATTATTATTGCGATCTTAAGTCTTATCAAGTAAAATAAACAAGTATGAAGTGCATAGGTTGATGCATTTTTACCTCTGTATGTACTGTTGGAACCACTACCCAGATGAACAGACAAGATTTCCACCACCCCAGAAAGAAGCCCCCTCCCAGGCCAAGCCCCCAGTCCAGCAGTAACTACTCTTCTGACCATTGGAATTAAAAAAAAAAATTCCCATGCAGTGTGATCTCCACTGCGTAAAAATGTGTGTAAGCCGAGAGGCCATGAAATAAAGTGTTAACTGCAGTTACCCCTGAGGGCTGTGAGGGACAGGGGCCTTGTAAGTCACAGTTTTAATTTTCCTCATAGTTGCTGGATTTTCCAAACGTTCTGTTACCAGACTGTAGAGCTCTTATAATTGGGGGTAGGGATATAAAAGTGTGATTGTGTGTGTGTGTTTTTAAGTCTGGTTCCCTTTTTAAATGGTCTCACCAGATGTTGTTAGTTGGGCCTTCTGAGAGGTGGGCTGAACTCTTCTTAAAGGTTCAGATTTGTCCATTTACTCCAACAGGCAAAGATTTTAGTATCACTTAGCATCGACACCTCCTAGCTTGGGAAGAGAGAGAACTGAGAAAAGCTGAGGTAGGCAGTGTCCTAGGGCTACTACCTTCAACCCCTGCTCTCCTCCGTGGCAGAAACGCCTAGGAAAGGTGAGATTCCACCCTTGACTCACTGGGTTATCTTAGCCTCAGTTTCCCCATCTGTAAAATGGGACCATTGGGCATATCTAGCTCTAAGGGCCCTTCCAAGTGGGGCCTTTCTAGAATTCAAGATACAATCAGGTTCAGGAAGGTTTGGAACTGGGATGGTTCCCAAATGGGATCAGTTAACCCACAGTTGGTGAGAAAGTTTACAAAGGTCTGTCTCATCCATCTCCCTACTCAGGTCCAGGGAGGGTCTAAGCCAGCAGCCACAAATACAAATGCCTACAGGGGCCTGAGAGTTGGTATGGAAGATGGAATTGGTCCAAGTGTGAGAAAATAACCCCTCTAGCCCCTTGGTAAGTGGCCTCTGACAGTCAGCCTCAGTGTCAGGGAAACAATAGGGAGTGGTGGGGCCTGGGGCACACACCGCATCTCATCAGCTCCAGCCAAGAATTGCCTTTGCCCAGCATTGCCAGGTCTATGGAAATTTTAGTAAAACCTCCCCAAATTTTAAAGGTTGGCCAAACCAAACACATCTGTAAGCCAGATGCAGCCCAGTGGGTATCAAGCTGCGACCACAAGGCTCAACTACCGGGGGCCCTCCTCTTGAACTTCTCCAGGCTGGAGAGTCTTCTCCAGGCTGTTGTTCTGGCTGCCACGAAGTTATTGCTCACATCAAACTAAAGCTTCTCCTGCTTTAAATCCTTTTTGTGTGGGTGGAAGTATGAGTGAGAATTGGCTCCTTAATAAAACCTTTCAGAAACTGGAAAAACAACCCAGATGCAGTGAACTGAGAAGCAAGTGGGCGTTAGAAGACCCACATTCAAGTCCAGCTTTGTTATGTATCATCCGTGTGACCTTGAGCAAGTCAGTTCACCTCTCTGGGCCTTAGTTTTGTGTTTGTTCCTTTCCCTCTTATCCCTTTTGCCTCTGCCCTGGGGTTCACCATCCCCCACCTAAACCACATAAGGATAATAACAATTCTACTAGAGCCTCTTCTTACTGAGCAAGGCTTCTGTGGCATGCCTTATCCTAAGAACTTTTTGTACATTCTTTTATTTCATCTTCTCAACAACTCTATGGGATGGGTATATTTATTCCCATTTTACAGATTAAGAAACTGAGCCCAAGTAAATGGTAGAGCTGGAGTATGAACCTGCCCACATAACTCCCAGTTCCTCTGTCTCTTCCCCAGGCTCCCTGCCACCAGGCCAGGCTCCCCTTTGGCCACGACAATAGCCTTTCTAACACACAGATCCAACTGTGACCCTCTACTGCTCAACGATCTTGAGTGGCTCCCCATTGCCTGAGCAACTCAGCCTGGCATCAGTGGCCCATCAATCTACACCCAGCATACCCTTCCTATGTCTAATACACACAACACTGTTGCTTGGGGCTTCCCAAAGACCCATGTGTCACATTCATGAGTTTTTCTTGCTGTTCACGTATAACCTAATTTATTGTTTCCTTAATATTAATTATTTACTTCATGTTAGTCTCTTTGTCACTTCATTTTCAACTTAAATTTATTTGTATTTATTATCATGTGATTGTGCTGTTTGAATCACTTCCTAGCACCCATTAAGATGAAAAGCTATATAAAAAAGGTTCATCTAAGTGCCATCAAAAGTCTCCCCTCCTAGGACCCATGGTGGGTTTCTCACTTTGGGAAGCACTGCCTGAACTCCCACTCACCCCTCTCCAGACGGGGTGAGCTCTTTCCCACCCTTCAGAGCCCTGCTTGACCCGCATCTCTTTTTCATGATACGTGTGCTTCTAGGCAAAGGGACGGACTCCCACTACCCATCAAACAGCACAGAATTCTCAGTGAATGGTCTGCCTTCACCAGCGACTGCAAGCCCCCCAGGCAGGGAGCAGGGCTGACTCATCTCCAGGCCCTGATCCTTACACGGGGCCTGGCACACAGTGGGTACTTTGGGGGACCACCATGGTAAGTACTTTGGCAATGTTGAATGAACTGCATTGGACTCAATCAGTTTTTCTCAAAGCATGCGATGGGATCACAGGTGGCCCACAAGACGATGTGGGGAGGACACGAATTTGACGTGAAATCACAGTAAGAAAGTTACTCCAATTCTCTCCCAGTCCTCTTGATGACACCGAAGAGAAAGTTCAGTGCCAGTATATCTTTTTTTTTTTTTTTTTTGCAGTACGCGGGCCTCTCACTGTTGTGGCCTCTCCCGTTGCAGAGCACAGGCTCTGGACGCGCAGGCTCAGTGGCCATGGCTCACGGGCCCAGCCGCTCCACAGCATGTGGGATCTTCCTGGACCGGGGCATGAACCCGCGTCCCCTGCATCGGCAGGCGGACTCTCAACCACTGCGCCACCAGGTAAGCCCCAGTGCCAGTATATCTTGAACACCTCTCAGACACTTAGTTATTACTCCTTTTAAGAAAAAGAAAATCGTCCTCAGGCTTAGAATCATCCATGGCCAACTTGATCGAGCCAGAATTTTCTAACATATATTTGCCTTCATTGTATGTATTTTTACAGTTACTTTCTATTTATGACAATGAATACTGATTTTTCATGCTCGTGATATAAAATTTCCTATTTAAATATATTTTTCAGTTTATAAAGTAAGTTGATTTAAAGAAAAATATTAAGCAAATAATAAGTAGTAAATTTTATAATTTTTTTATAATACCTTATCCAGTAAGTGGATATGCAAAATTTGTTATGACGATACTGAAACTTCAGAAATGTGGGATGGGATAAACCTTGCATCCCTGTCATAAGATGCTCTGACCTTGGGCTGCCCCAGAACACTAAATAGCCGTTAATCAAATTGCCCCACAAACATTACAACTGTGATGGGTACCATGAAAGAGAGATATACAGCATGCTAGAGTGAAAGTGAGGGGAATCAGGAAAGGCTTTCCTGAGGAGGTGACATTTGGGTGGAGATTCACAGGATGAAGAGGAATTCATTAGGGGAAGGTGCTCCACTTAGTAGGAGCAGGATGTGCAAAGGCCCTGTGGCAGGAGGGAGAACGAAACACAAGAGGCTCTGAACCAAAGTCAGAGTGGCTGGAGTATAGAGGTGATGCCAGAGAGATGGGCAGGTGACTACCTTTAATATATTTAAAGACAAAGGTGGGAGGAAAACTTGTCTCACTCCCATTCAGAAAAGAATTGTTCACCCTTTGAGAGGAGCCACCCAGTGCCTGACCCTTGATCTGAGGGGTCTGGGGTTCAGTGAGGAATTTCTGGATTCGAAAACTAATAATTGGGTTAAGTCTGAAGCCAGGCAAAGTTTGGCAAACACCACTTGATGCAGGTGGCTCTGGGGTGGCCGTGACAGCCGAGTCAGGCTCAGAATTCAGGCTGTCCTAACTGCCGCTTCCTGGTAGAGTGACCTTGGGCAGCCAGTTAGGTTCCCAGAGCCTTGGGTCTCCATCTGTGGGGTGGAGACACCAGCAGGTTTACTGTTAGAGCAGGTGTGAGTTACGTGATCTCCCGCATGTAAATTGCCCAGCTCAGCGCCTTGCCTGTGGTGAGAGGTGAATAACCATTAGCTTATGATGATTACTGCCAAAGAGCTCCAAGAGTGACGTGTGTGTACACCTGCCCTGCAGTACATGGATTTAGGAGCCTGGTGTTGTAGTATGTCTGTAGTATGTATGCAGGTGTATGCTCATATTCCAGCAATCTGGGAGAGCAGATGGACACGGCTCGTGTGTGAGAGGGCACGTGTATTCAGCCGTGTGAGTCAGTGGGAGCATGTTTGGATGCTCTCTGTGTGTATGTGTGAATATGTCTGTAGAGAATTCTGCGTGTGCACAAATTCAGCCGACACAAATTCAACCTGGTCGATCACAGTCAAGGGGCTAAAGCCATGACCTGTCCCCACAGCCCTTTTCCAAATCCCTACTGCTCCTGGGGCTCCTCGGCCTGGCTGGAGCTGGGCTGAGATTCCCTGCTAACAGGCTTTTCTTTCATTTTCTGTTACCAGATGTTGACACAAACACAAACACACAGCACCTCAACCTTCTTGAGGTGCCAGCCCAGGAAGACACGGTGTGGGGTATTGCCCTCTGTCCTCCCCCTCCCCTAGGCCTACCTCCCCACCCAATTCCCATGGGAGCACCTCATGCCGGGCCAATGTGCAGATCTGACACTGCTGCCCTGAGTCTAAAGGATCAACACCACCCCAAGTTTTGGTAAGCAATTCCCTCCTCTCCACTCTGTACCCTAACCCTCCTTGCCCTGTGCTGCCTGACTGGGCTGAGAGGGGACTTTAACCCCCAACCCCATCCAAACTCGTGTGGCAACAGTGGGCATATCTGACCCTCAGCCCCAAGTCTGAAATGCAACACCACCCCAAGTTTGTCCAAGGCCCGGAGGTAGGTTTCCAGCTCCGATCTGTGCTATGGGATGGGGCCATATCAAAGTTTACCAGACATCCAATCTTATTCCATCCACTTCACACGTGGACAGATGGCAAGGACATCGTTGCCAGAGATGGATTCCTGCACCCTCCACCCTTCCCCTGCTGGTGGAGGTAGTTAAGCACAGACCCCTAGTCAGGAATTGAGGGTTGTCTCAGTGTCAAAGGTAGGGGGTCTGCCCTGGACATCCCCTCGAGGGCTGTGCCCCATCAAAAGGGGACAGAGCAAGGTGGTCCAGGCCTTGGCAGGCGTTACCATGGTGACGGGGTACAAGCGGTGGCGGCGGCGGCGGCGGCGGCTGCTCCTCTCCTGGGCGACGGCTCACTGGGTCCGGTCCGCTCGTCGGTCTGTCCGGTGCAGCCCCCGGCCCCCCGCCTAGCCCTGGAGCGGGCGGAGCGGGCTGGCCCTGGGCGCCGACCCCTGCCTCATCTCCGAAGGGAGCTGGGGAGACTATGAGAGAGACAGAGAGAAGGGGTGCGGGATAGACGCGCGGAGACCGAGACTGGGGACAGGGAGAGACTGGAAGAGCCGCGGGCGGCGCCGGCCGGGCCATCACCGAGGGCGGCCGCAGGGGCGGGGCGGGCGGGGCGGGGGCTGCTCCCCGCGTGGGACCCAGCGGCGGCCAGTGGCCGCCCCTCGGAGCCGGCGCCTTCCCCCCCCCCCGCCCGCCGCGGCGTGTGATGAGAACCAGACGCCCCCCTCCCGGCCCAGGGCCGCGCGGCTGCCAAGGGGAACTCGAGCCGGCGCTGCTCCTCTCTCCTTCCCCGCGCTCCCGCCTCCCTTGTCTCGCAGCCCGCCCATCCCCGGGAAGCGCCCATTTTACAGAGCGAGGCTCCAGCGCAGTCCAGACACTGGGTGAAGCGCGTACCGACTTCGGATTCAGAACAGGGGTCGAATCTCTTCCTCATGCATTTGCCCGTTGGGGCATTCCAGCAAGTCACGAACTCTCATAAGTCTCAGTTTACTCATCTGTAAGATGGGGATGCTGATGGTGATGGTGATGATAGTACCTGCCTCTTAGATTTGGTGGCGAGGAGTAAGCATATGTCCCAACGCCCTTCCCCTGTGAAGCCCACCTACACCCCACCATGACCACCCAACTCGTGGCTTAGAGATGATGGCGGCTGTTTGTGAGTTCTGGTCTTGTTTCTTTCGAATAGTGACTGGCTGTGTGATTGTGGCCAAGCCATTGTTCCCTGCTAGGCCTCAGCTTTGGAGGGAGACTGGGAAACTAGACGATAACTAAAGTTATTTCTGGTTGGATGACTCTCAGATTCACCCATTACTTTATCAAACATTGTACCAAGCACTGAGCCAGGGCAAGACAGAGCCCCTGCCCTCAGGTAATGTACAACCTAGTGGGGAAGATTGGCAAGAAACAGAAAAACAGAAAAAAGTAATACCTGAGTGTGGGAACTGCTAATAAGGAAACAGACAAATGTTAGCATTGGGCACAGTAGGGGCATCAGTCTAGAGCTGGTGGTCTAGGAAGGAGGAGAGAAGCCTAGATCTAAAGGAGGAAGGAATTAGGTGAAGAGTGAGGGATGGGGTCGGGGGGAGAATCAGAGTTCCAGGGGGGGAAAAAAAAAGCATGTACAAAGGCCCTGAGGTGGTATTAAGCTTAAAAAAATTGGGAGTAAGTGAAGACCTGAAAACAGAGTATAGTAGTAAGGGTTTAAGTTCAAAGTCCAAGCAACATTCACAGCCCATCTCCCAACCCACATAGGTTAACCAGTCTTTTAGCAGATAGAATCCGAGCTAGGAGCATTCCATCTTGCTATGTAACTTTTAACAAGTCCCTTCACATCCCTGGACCTCCATTTGTTCATTGTTAATTCGGGACTAAGAATCCCCACTAGCTCCACTGTGCCATTCAGCCTGGGGGAATCCGTCGATGGTATGTATTCAGCAATCAAATAAACCCTCTCCAACCTGCAAGAGCCGGTCTGGATGGTTTTGGTTTCACTACTCCAGACCCGAGTTTTCGAGAGAACAGACTTGTTGATGTCAGGTGCAGAATTCCGCTGGGAGTTGGGGGGATCGTAACTTGGAGGTTCTAGATTTCCAGCTTTGCAGTGAGACAGAATTGACATGACATCTGGTGTTCTGGGTTTGCAGGCAGCAGGACTGACTGTGAGTTAGTTAGGCAGAGAAATGTAGGACTGGTGGAGTATCGGGCGCTCACAGAAACAGTGAGAAGGCTCGGGTCCATCCTCTGACAAACCCAAGATAAGTGAGATGCTCCAGGAGTCTCATTGGCAGGAATGAGTTGTAAACCCCTGATGACTGATGGAATTACATCAAGACAGACAAACACACCAAAGTAGAACTTTCCTTGTGTCAGGTACGTCTCTAAGTGTGTAATACAGAGTTATGATGAAGATTCTATTATTGTCCTCATTTTGCAGATGAAGAAAAAAAATTGAGGCACAGAGAGGTTATGTAGCTTGCCTAAAGTTGGATAGGAGTTAACTGTGGAGTCCAAAATTGAACAAGACTATCCATTTCTAGAAATGATGGTACAAACTACCTTCCTGTGCTACCACAATGAGTCCCAAGCTATGCATCTCTCCTTGACAGGTTCAAAGACTTAAAAGAGAGGTGCTCATTGGGCCATGTGCCCAAGGTTCCACTAACCCTGAACATATCAGGAACAGCTGGTCATCCAAAAGGAAATTAGGTTGCATATGAAGGGTGGGAATGGATCTGAAATTACATATAAACCACAAGTTCTCATTATAAAGTCCATTCCTTGGGTCTCTTGACATTCTTTGCAACTTTATTACTATCACATGTTCTTCCAAAAATACTTTCTACTTAGATGGCTCAATTCCACATCCAACCCAAAATATACACACACATACATATCCATACACCCTTGGCCTCATATTGTGTGTGACCTCAAAAAAGTTCACCTTCCTGAGCCTCAGCTTCATCCTTTGTAAGCCAGAGAGAATAATATTTACTTCCTCATAGGATCATGGTGGGGATTAAGTAAATTAATGAGTGTAAGGTGCTTTGCACTGTGTCTGGTACACAGCAGAATTAACATACAACACATAAAATGGCAGTGTTTGTGTTAGGGACGAATGGTTGTGAAATCAGCCTCTAAATACACGCACTTAACTGCTTGATTGGATTTGGTTCATCTCTCAGGAAATTTCCAAAGGATTTTCCAAGGACTATTCAAGTATTCATTTCTTCTCTCTTTGGTAAATGAATAACTGAATCTTGCTCCAATTGCTACACTGAATTTGGAGAAATAACAAAATCCATCACCGGTCTTACGTATGGTAGAGTGGAGAAAACCGGGAAGGGATGTGGAAATGGGCTCTGCTATTGATGTGCTGAGTAGCCTTGCACAGACTGAGGCCACAGTATCCCCAGCATAAAATGGAGGTAATAATCCTCTCCTCATGAGATTTTAGTGAGAATCCAATGAGATAATGCATTGAAAGGGCTTCACACAGTGCCTGGCGTATAATAGATCCCTGGCAAGTGGCAGCTCTACCTATGATTCTGAGATTCCCAGGGCCAGATGCCAGGACATCTCATCAGGGGACAGTCTTACTTGGGGGAGGACAGTTGCCTAATTTTTAAAAAATGTCATTGTGGGGGGGCGCTTCCCTGGTGGCGCAGTGGTTGAGAGTTTGCCTGCTGATTCGGGGTACACGGGTTCGTGCCCCGGTCCGGGAAGATCCCACATGCCGCGGGAGCGGCTGGGCCCGTGAACCATGGCCGCTGAGCCTGCGCGTCCGGAGCCTGTGCTCCGCAACGGGAGAGGCCACAACAGTGAAAGGCCCGCGTACCGCAAAAA
>NW_006772681.1:865557-878911 GCF_000442215.2 Lipotes vexillifer | reverse complement strand
CATCATTAATCAATCATGGAACTCCCTGCTGAATCTAAAAGCAGCCTCAGAATCCTCCTCAACACAGAGCCCAGGCAGCTGCTACCAATCAATATGAGCTGACATTACAGACAAGGCTTATTTACCATCTGTGGTCCCTAATGTACAAGGAAGATTGACACTGGAGAAGACACAGGCTCTGCAGACAGAAGGCTTGGGTTTGAATCTTGCCCCCTACACACCCTTATTAAAATGCGTAGGTTCCAAGGTATTGTATCAGCCATGGAGTGTGCCACTCACATGTCCCTTCAACAGAAAGCCTGCTGCAGGAAGTTCAGTGAGCTGTGGATGACTCAGGATACAGCTTGTGGCTGAGGCCACATGCTTCCTGGGCAGCCCTTGGTTGAGCACACTGTGTACAAGGGTTTGCCCCTTCTGCCTGATATGGGACTCTTCTAAAAACAGTCTCTGTGCCAGAGCTCCCCGTTGGGCTGGCTGAGACTTCCTCAGTGCTCTAGCACAGGCTGAAGTTCTTTCTACCCAATCCTCCTTTCCTCCCCCTTTCCCTTCACAGATGTCGAACCTGTGGCATGGTTTGAAGGCTCTTCCTTGACTCTCCCTGCTCCCTCTCCCCTTTATCCTCCTCACAAGCATCACCCCCAATGAATCTCTTGCACTTCTAACTCTGTCTCTGGCTTCTGTTTCTCAGAGGCTGCAACTAACACAACACTGAGCTGCGTAAGTCTGGGCTAGAGAGGAGTGATTTGCTCCTCTTCTCTGATGGTGACAGTAGGGGGTGGCACAGGGATGATTGTGAGGGCTGGGGGCCAAGAGCGACTCAGAACAGGGAGGCTGAAGGGCACAGTAACATAACCCATGGCCTCCCCTGGATGAAATTGGCCTTACGCATCAAGGACTCTTGATTGTAAATGACAGAAGTTCAACTCAACCTAGCTTAAATAAAAAAGGGATTTAGGATCTTAAAAGTGAGAACTGGTGCCAGAGGTCTGTCATCATTCTTCTGGTGGTTTTTTCCCTGTAGCCAAGGGAGAAGGCCTCCAGGAGCTCCAGGCTTACTCAGGTCCTAGTACAATGACAACAAGTTTTTTCCCCTACATCTATATACTAACTCTAGGGAAGATCCTGATTGGTCTTGCTTGGGTCACATGTCTATTCCTGAACCAATCACTATGGTCAGGGTAACAAGGATAATCTGATTGGCCAGAATAGATTTTGTACCCACCCCTCAGGTGGGAACACATGGTGGTAGCTCTACCAGGACTGCATGGAGTGGGGAGAACTTCTCGAAGAAACCAGAAGGAGGGAGATGGAAATGCAGGTTAAGCCAACAAAAGCTTTGATGATCATTGCCCACTTCATAAATAGTAGGAAGAAAAAAGACAGAAAAGACATGGTTTTCTCCCTCAGTGACCTTCTCTTCTTGCAGGGGAAAACATGATGTTTAAGTGAGCTCCCTGATACCAGGTCTTGGGTTGGGAGTGGAGGATGCCTGTGGACACACAGGTGCTTTAGACACTGTCCCAACTTCTCCTAGGATGCCCACAATCTGGTAGCAGGGACAGAGAAGGAAATCCATGAGAACAAAAAACCTCTCAGGGCCCATGAAACTTAAAACTTAACTTGTTTAACTGTCCTAATTTACAGCAGGGAGATCCACCCAGACGGGGGTGACTCACGCAGTGTCACGCTGCCCAGCCAGGACTACTATCTTTCTTACTTGGTGAGCTCTTAAAACTTCTTGATGGTAGAGGAGCCCATGATATATATGTAAGGGCCCTGCATTCAAGTCCCTAGCTGCCCCCTACCTCCCTGGGGGATCATGGGGGTTTGCCTAAATTCTCTGAACCTCGGTTTTCTCGGCTGTACAACGGAACCAGTAGCCTCTGCGTTGGCTCCCTCCCTTGCCTGTTGTGAGGCAATAGCCACAAGCACTTTTCACAACCTGCATGGGATAGTGGCTCCTGAGATGCACTGATTGATTGCCCACTGTATTCCAGGGACAGCGTGTGTACTGGGAGCTGGAGTAGCAGGGTTAACATAACAGAGGGTCCCTGCCCTCGTGTAGCACACAGTGCGGTAAGGGATCAAATCTTAATAATGAACACTTCATACAAATGGGGGTATGGTTGTTAAAGGGAAAAAAAGAGTACATATCCAAGGAACCCAGTAGATTCTAGGGATCTGGGAGAGGTGCCCTGAAGGCTTGAGCTGAGATCTGACAAGAGAGGAAGCATTAACTAGTGAAAGAAGGCAGGGAAGAGCATTACAGTCAGAGGCAACAGCACGTGCAGAAGTCCTGTGGCAGGAGAGCGGGTGGAAGGCACAAAAGAGGCAGAGTGAGAGGGACAGGGACACAGGAAGTGGGAGAGGTGGGCAGGGTTCTTCAGATCACAGAGAGTTTGAATTGTCTCCTTAGAGCCCTGAAAAGCCATGGAGGGAATTAAGGAGGGAGTAATGTGATCAGCTTTTTTAAAAATCAAGATTCCTCTAGCTGCTGGGTAGAGAACACAGTAGAAGGAAGGCAGGGGCTGAAGGGAGACCCACCAGCAAGGGGGCTGTGGAGGGCTGGAGAAGCGTCTAGCTCCAAGGGCAGTGAAAACCAGGAGCCAAGGGGAACTTGGGGCTGGAGACCCCAAGGCAGGGGGCACTGAGGGCCATCCTGCTTCCCTCAGTCCATCCATTAGCCCCCCACGCCCGTCTCTTTTCCTCCTAGTCCAGCCCTTGCTTGTTATTATTGTAGGATTGACTCCATGGATGACTCATCCAGGAGTTGGCTTTCTCGTTCCAGCCATGTCCCCGTCCCTGGCCACTTGGAGCTCCTCAGGGCCTGCAGACCTCGCCCCTCACCATCTGAGGAGGCAGCCAAGAGCCCCCCAGCTGAGGGGAGGTCCAAGGCCTCCCAGGACCACCTCCTCTGGGAAGCCCTGCCTGGTTGCCCCAGACAATCTTCCCCGCTCTGCTCAGCAGCACCTGTCTTTTCATTCATCCCTCAGGAGCTCACTTTCTGGTAAAGGAAGCAGGAAAATGCTGGAATGGAGCTGTGGACACAAATATGCTAGGAGCCTAGAGGAGGGAACCAGTAACACCCCCTAGAGGTGGGGTCCAAGGAGTTTTCCCAGAGGAGGGACACTGGCACCGGGGTTGTGAAGGAAGAATAGGAGTTCACTGTGGGGAGAAAGAAAGGGTGTGCAGGGGCTGATGGCAGGTAGTATCTGTAATGTGTGAAAGGGGCCCTGTGCATTCAAATGTTTGTGATGAATAAATGAATGTTTGTGATGAATAAATGAATGTTGTTTGTGATGAATAAATGAATGTTTGTGATGAATAAATGAATGTTTGAGAAAATTCAATGTGGCTGCAAACTGGTGGCATATGAGCCAAACCAGGCAAACAGACAATTTAAAAAAAACCAAAGTAAATCAGTTGTCAGTGTCTAAAAATAAGGAGGCTTTACATAAACTTCTGAAGCTGGGCAGCAACCTCTCCCTTCGCTGAGGCACTTGGTAGGCAGCTCACCAGGGCCCTCACCTGGTTCACTTTACTTGTTCATGCTACTTCCTGGACCCTGCAGACTTCTGAGTTTGCAGCCCTGATCCAGATAATATGCTTTTTTCAAGGTTCTGGACTATGAGTTGCTCACAAGGCCAGGCACACAACAGGTGCTCAATTAATGTTTGTTAGCTTGGTGGATGGATAGCATGGTGATTCTAAAACATGCCCACGAATTTCTTTCTTTTTTTTAAATATTTATTTATTTATTTATTTATTTTTGGCTGCATTGGGTCTTCGTTGCTGTGCCCGGGCTTTCTCTAGTTGCGGTAAGCGAGGACTACTCTTCGTTGTCGTGCGTGGGCTTCTCATTGCGGTGGCTTCTCTTGTCGCGGAGCATGGGCTCTAGGCATGCGGGCTTCAGTAGTTGTGGCATGTGGGCTCAGTAGTTGTGGCTCACAGACTCTAGGGCGCAGGCACAGTAGCTGTGCACTGCCTTAGTTGCTCTGAGGCATGTGGGATCTTCCTGGACCAGGGCTCGAGCCCATTTCCTCTGCATTGGCAGGCGGATTCTTAACCACTGAGCCACCAGGGAAGTCTCCACGAATTTCTTAACACTCCTCCTTTCACAAAGTGGAGTCCCCTTCAGTGTGGGCTGGATCTAGAGACTTACATTGAAAGAATCAAATGTGGAGAAAGTGACGGTGTGTGACTTCTGAGACTAGGTCATAAAAGACATTGTGGCTTCCACCTTGCTGTCTCTTGGATCACTTGCTGTGGGGGAAGCCAGCCACCATGTTGTTGGGCCACTCAAGAGGCTCTACAGAAACGCCCATGTGTCGAGAGACTGAGGACTTCTGTCAATAATCATGTTGCTCAACTTAGCAGCCATGCAAGCAAGCCATCTTGGAAGTGGAACTTCCAGCCCGACAAGCCTTTGGGTGGCTGCAGCCCCAGCTGACAACTTGATTGCAAGCTCATGAGAGACCCTGAGCTAGAACTACCCAGCTAAGCTGCTTCCAAACTCCTGATCCACAGAAACTATGTAAAAAAATAAGTATTTATTTTTGCTTCAAATGCTGAGCTGGAGGTAATTTGTTGTGCATCTAACTAATATAGATGGATGGATGGAAGAACGAATGAAGGGATAAATGGATGGATGGATGGATGGATGAGAGGATGGATGGATATAAGGTATGTAGGGAGGGAGGGAGATTCTATTCAGAAGGTGAGTAGAGGTCAGATCCGAACTAGAAAGCCAAAAAAATTTCGTAACACAGGAGTGCCGTAGTCATCTCTAAGTTTTAGGCGTGTCACACAGGCAGCCAGGTAGGGGAGGATGGAGTGGAAGAGCCTTAAGTCAGAGAGGTAAGCCTCTTGCTTACCATAATGCCATAATGCCGGGAGGAAGATCTCTATGAACCTGTAGGGAGTGATTTAAAACATACATTGTTAAACCAAAAGATAAAATAAAAACAAGTGTAAAGGATTATGTATAGTATGCTACATTTCATGTAAGAAAAAAAATTTTAATTATATATTTCCACATGTATTTATTTATTTGATCATGCAAAAGAAACCCAGGAAGGATAAATCAGAAACTTATTATTGGGTTGGCCAAAAAGTTCATTTGGGTTTTTTGGAAAAACCCAAACAAACTTTTTGGCCAACCCCAAACGGTTACTCATAAGGAGTTTGTGGCAATGCAGTAGAGAATAAAGAGATGGGAGTGAGACTTCTCTGAATATAGTTTTTTACAGTTTTGATTTTTTAACTATGTAAACATTTTACATTTTCAAAAATAAAATTAAATGAGAAGATGAAAACCTAGACCCTAAGCTTGAAAACAAAGAGAAACAAATGAGCTTAATTGTATGTCAAATTCATAATATAGGGGCTTCCCTGGTGGCGCAGTGGTTGAGAGTCCGCCTGCTGATGCAGGGGACACGGGTTCGTGTCCCGGTCCAGGAAGATCCCACATGCTGCGGAGCGGCTGGGCCCGTGAGCCATGGCCGCTGGGCCTGCGCGTCCGGAGCCTGTGCTCCGCAACGGGAGAGGCCACAACAGTGAGAAGCCCATGTACCGCAAAAAAAAAAAAAAAAAAATTCATAATATAACCACACAAAGAAAACAATTAATTTAAGTAAGTTTGGCCACAGAACTCTTATTCCTAGATTCTTAGTGGGATATATTCTAAGAACAAAGAGAACTACAAAGAAACTTTAATTAGCAGTACTTGGCAAAGGTATTGGTGTTATAATTCTGAAACTACTATCTCTGTTGTCTGATAGAAGAAATGAGTAAATATATTGATGATTTGGCAACCTGGGTTCTCACTATGGGAAATGAAAGTTTAAAATATGGAACAGAGGAAGGGTCTGTGGCTATGAGTTTTATTTGGAGACATTGGTCTGAGCTCCTGCTTTACACACACACACATACTCTCTAGCTCTGCCCACTGAGAGGGCTAGGGAACACTCCCACAGCAATTAGCATACCCAGTGCTCAGATCTTGGCTCCTAAATACCATTCCCCACTAAAGGAGACCCACATTCTTAGAGAAATGGCTGATTCCAGGATTGTGCAGGGAAGGTGTGAGGTGAACCTGAAATGTCTTGTGTCAGGAAGCAAGAAAGTCTTCAAAGAATGGTGAAACCAAGTGAAAGGAGCCAGCTTAAAAGGACTTCCATCAGCCAAAGTTCAGACAATTTGATCATGAGAAGAAGAATGGTGTGGGTTTCTCACTCTTGGAGTGAGAAGTTGTAGACAAGCAAGGCACTAGACTGATCCATGTGGTAATGGATTAGAGCTGGAGACAGCATGAACTCATCATGCTTAGCTTAACGTAGATACAGATGTAGATAGATTGATAGATACATATAAAAATATGTACGGATATGTGTGTACACAGAAGTTAGCCTATACACACTTATTCCTTTACTCCATCAGCTGAGAGGGCTTAGAAACAACAACACCCCAGTAGCAATGAGCCCACCTAGCATCCACAACTTGGTTTCTAATACCATTCTCCAATAAAAGAACCAGGGCTCCTTGGAAAAGTGGCTTATTCTAGGATTGGGACAGGAATACACAAGATGAGCCTGGATCATCTTGCAGTGCCAGAAAGTAAGGAAGTGCTAAAAAACAAACAAAACCCTCAATGATGGCAGCATGTCAAAGGGACACAGGAACCAACTGAAATAGCTTCTAATGACCAAAGCTGGGACAATTTTTTTTTTCTTTTTTTTTTTTTTGCAGTACGTGGGCCTCTCACTGCTGTGGCCTCTCCCATCGCGGAGCACAGGCTCCGGACGCGCAGGCTCAGCGGCCATGGCTCACGGGCCCAGCCGCTCCGCGGCATGTGGGATCCTCCCGGACCGGGGCATGAACCCGCGTCCCCTGCATCGGCAGGCAGACTCTCTACCACTGTGCCACCAGGGAAGCCCAGCTGGGACAATTTGAGCAAGAAAATAAAGCATTATACTGATATAAATAAATGAGTGGATAAATAAGTGGGAGAAAATAGATAAATCTCCTTGCAGAAGAATTCCAAATAATTTATGTAGATACATCACCTTCAAGGAGATGGAGCATAACTTGTCACTCCTAAAGTACGGGCTGCACATAGTGACTTCCTTCCAAAGAGCACAGGATGGAAAGGAAAAAAAAGAGTAACTTTACATGGAGAAACCTGACAAACACTGCCTCAGCCAGGTGATCAAGGTCAACAACAGTGATAAATCCTGTTGGTAGTAAATACTCTTCATATGGGGGCAAGGATAAGGTAATTGAGGTACAAACTGCCTTAGACAGCCTCGATTCTGTTCCCACCTACCTTGCAAAAATACCCAGAGAGGGCAATAGTCTTCTCCAAGGACACACAAAGTGTCCATGGCAGATCAAGATTCAAACCCTCTACCCTGACCTCTAGCCCAGGAATCTACCCCCAAATTCCAGAGTGCTGGAAATGGGAGGCACACAACAGGCCTAGTTACAATATTACCCAAGCTGCCACTATGGGGGCACCCATTTCACAGAGAAGGTAAGTGGGGCTCGAGGGGCTGGTAGAATTTCTCCCGCATCACCTTGGAGTGGCAGAGCTGCAAAAAAATAGGATGTGGGGCTTCCCAAGTTGTGTATGCCCCCAACAGCCACAGCTTAGCCTGATTTACCTTTATCCCTGGAATTCTCAGCCCTAAAATGTCTCCTTCCCCAAATCTCTAGCTCTTTCCCTCTCTTTTCTCATGAGAACGCCCCTTCCCCGTGTGGCCCCACTTCAAGGCTCTAGGGCCACCCAAGGACACCCCAGGCCTCTTGCTGGGGTGAAAAGGCCTGGGCAGTGTGAAAAAACTGGGCAGATGGTGCTATGGCAATGGTGACAGGGAGGGGGCCAGGGTCATACTGCGGCCTCTTCCCACCAGCCAGCCAAGAACTTAGCTCCTAATGAAAGGGCTAAATTGTCCTGTGCAGCTGTGCTTGTTTTTTTTCCTCCTCTTTCAATCTGCAGCGCTGATAGGGGAGGGGGGTAGGTCGCTTTCTTCCTGCCTGTGTTCTACCCCCCACCCCCAGGGAATCCCCCAGGACTATTCTACAAGGGCTATCAAGTGCCACTTTCCCTTTCTGGTTTCTTGTCAAAGCAGAATCTCAGGTCTGCAGAGTGAGAAGGGGGTCTCAGAAGCCATTGTGTCCAGCTGTCGCCACATCAGAATGACCCATGGGGTATATTACACGTAGAAGTCCCTTTCTTCTCCAGAATCAGGACCTCCAGGGCTGGGACTGGAAATTGTATATTTTCATAAACACAGCTGGTTGGTGAGACACCTGGTTTCACAGATTGAGGAAAACTGAAGGCCACAGAGAGCTGTGGACTTGCTCACAGTCACAGAGTGATTTTTATGGCTAGACCCAAGCCACCTCATTCATTCAGTCAGTCATAAAAGCATTCACTCAGCGCTGACTCTACCAGACTATATGTTAAGGATTTACCAGAAAGAAGGTTTGCTAACAAGATGCTCACAATAAGCAAACAAGCAACAAACGGGTCTTTCAAAAGCACAATGATAAGTCTGACCATTGAGATGTCCAAGATACTGCAGGAGCCCAAGAAAGGGTACTTAACCAGGCAAAGGAGCAGTAATCAGGGAAGGCTGCCTGGAGGAGGTGATAACCCAAGCAGACTCCTCAAGGAATCCTATGAAATATCTATGTAGTGGAGGAAAGGCCCTCCAGGAAGGTGGATCAGCATGAGTAAAGGCTTGGAGGTGATAAACAGCATGTTGTGCTTGGGCAGCCAAAAGCAGTTCAGTGTTGCTGAAGCCCAAAATCTGAGGGAGGAAGAAGTAGAATTTCACTCACTGATTCTATCTATTGAGTGCTTGCTCTATGCTGGACCTTTTTCAGGCACTGGGTTTGGGCACAGTGAACAAAGTGGACAAAATCTTTGCCCTCGTGGGACTTACATTCTAGTGGGAAGGAGAGAAAAACACAAACTGGTAAGCAAACAAGCAAATAACATGCATGAGGTAATAAGTGCTGAGGAGGAATATAAAGTAGGGTAGGAGGCTGGGGGTTCCTGTTTCATGAGGGGCAGACAGGAAAGCCTCCTGGAGAAAATGGCTATTAGTGGAGACTTAAAGGAAACAAGGCAGTGAGTCATTAAGTATCTGAGTGGAATGTGTTCTAAGAAGAGGGAGTAGCAAGTGCAAATGTCCTGAGGCAGGAGTGAGATGGAGAAATGTTGGTGGGGGTCAATTCAAGGAGGAACTTATGCAACATGTTAAGAATTTTGTTTTTCTTCGTTATGGAAAGTATAAGTCAGCAAAAGATTTAAGCAGAGGAGGGGACAAAGTCAAATGTAGACTTTAAAGTTCCTTCTGACTGTCATTTAGAGAATGGAGCAGATGGCAGCAGGAAGACCAGTGAGGAGGCTGCTATGGCTCTCCAGGTGGGAGGAGATGGTGGCCTGGACTGAGGGGGGTGATGAGGAAGAGAAAAGAAATGTTAAACTAACTCTCCAAGAAGCAAAATCCACAAGGCTGGATTGGTTGCTATTGTTGGGAGAGAAGGAGGTGTCCAGGATGGCATCAGGTTATAGGTGGGAGACATGACCATCTCTTAGTTGGAGGCATACTTGGACCTGGATGAGCAGGACTGGGGGAAAAGATACATTTAATTTTTAACTCCTGAGCCTGGGGTTCTTGTGGGATGCCCCTGTCCAGAGGGAGGATGATCTAGGGCTCTAGAGGGATCTGAGACAGAGGGGGGGGTTGGGGAGTTGGCAGCATAATGAGGGGCTGGGGAGAGGCTGGACAGATTGGTCATTTGAGATGGTCCATGAATGTTGAATGGGAAGGAAAGGGGACCCAGAACAGAACCCCAGGAAGCCCCAGCATTTAAGGGGTGGAATAGGCACCCACAAGGGAATAAGAACCAGGGAGCTGGGACCCAAGGAAGTGAGGAGAGAGTCTTTTGGGTGAAGCCAGGGGATGCTTCAATGGGAGAAAGACAGGCTGTGTTAAGGGCGCTCAGAGACACATTCAATCAGGGACTAAAATATGCCCATGGGATCTTTGTCAGGCATTAAACAGAATGACACTGCTCTCAATGGGCTGATGTGGAGCTGTCTTCAAGACTGTATTCATTATCTACCGCTGGGTAACAAATGACTGACAACTCAGCAGCTTAAAGCAACAGTGAACATTTATTGTGTCTCACAGTTGCTGCGGATCAGGAATTTGGGAAAGTTTAGCTGCCCTGTTCTGGCTCAGAGTCTCTCACGAGGTTGCAGTCAAGATGGCGATCAGGGCTACAGTTATCTGAAGACTCGACTGGGGCTGACAGACCTGCTTCCAAGATGGCACACTTACATGGCTGATGATTTGGTGCTGGCTACTGTCAGGAGGCCACAGTTCCTCACCCAGTGGGCCTCTCCACAGGGCTGCTTCAGCAGCCTCACAACGTGGTGACTGGCTTCCTCCCCCAGCAAGTGATCCAAGAGAGCACGTGGAAGCCACAATATCTTATGACCTCACCTCAGAAGTCACACACTGTTATTTCCACAATATCCTATCATAGTCAGTCCTATTCAGTGTGGGAGGGGACTCTACATAAAGGCAGGGGTCACTGGGGGTCATCTTGGAGGCTGACTTCACAAGATGAAGACAGTAAGACCATCAAGTGCCCAGCAGCATGTTTGGTACACAATGATTTGTGGAAGTCTTTCAAAGGCCACCCATCTACATAGCATGTGATGCTTATTTCATAGAATATCTCTGGGCAGATATGCTTTTCACTGTTTAATCCCTTTGTATGTTTTACATGTTTCCCCTATTCTAATAAATATATTTTAAACAATAATTATCAGGTGACTGGAAGAAGTGTCCATTGAGTTTGGAAAGGAGTTCTTTCATTCCTTCAAACAACAGACACTTGTATTGAGTTCCTACTGTGTGCCAGGCATTGTTCTTGGCATCAGAAACAGTGAAGTGAGAGAAACAAAGTCCTTGCTGTCATCAGCTGATTCGCTTGCTAGGGCCACCATAACAAAATACTACAGACTGCAGAGCTAAAAAAAACAGAAATTTATTTTCACACAGCTCTGGAAGCTAGACATCCAAAATCAAGGTATCAGCAAGGTTGGTTCCTCCCAAGGGCTCTGAGAGAAGAATCCATTCCAGGCCTCCCTCCCTGATATATGTATGGCCATCTTCATGTTCCAAAGCCTTCTCCCTGTGTATATGTGTGTCCAGATTTCCCCCTTTTTATAAGGACACCCATCATATTGGATTAGGGCCCCCTCTCATGACTTTATTTTAACGTGATTACCTCTCTAAAGACTGTATCGCCAAATAAGGCCACATTGCGAGGTACTGGGAGACAGAACTCCAACATATGAATTTGGAGGGAACACTATTCAGCTCATAGCATCACCTTATGATCTAGTGTGAGAGACAGATGATAAGCCAATAAGCATATGATTCCTCAGGAGGTGAGGGGTGTAATGGAGAGAGAGAGAGCAGCACTAGGGGATGAATAGGCCAAAGGAAAGGTGTGGCTCTTATCTGTGGGATGGAAGGTTCCAGGGGCTGGGTGGGGAGGGGTGGCCTGAGGGCAGGAAGTGGGAGTCTGGGCCAAGAAGACAAATGGGGCTTTGTGGAGGTTTGGCTGAGGAGAGGGTGGAGGATGATAGCTGGAGGGAGGCCTGGGATCAAAGGGAAGTTTCATCTAATTTTACGAGGAAGAATTTCATGAGCTGAGAAGACTCAAAAACATTCAGGAGGGCTTCCCTGGTGGCGCAGTGGTTGAGAGTCCCCCTGCCGATGCAGGCGACACGGGTTCGTGCCCCGGTCTGGGAAGATCCCACATGCCGCGGAGCGGCTGGGCCCGTGAGCCATGGCCGCTGAGCCTGCGCGTCCGGAGCCTGTGCTCCACAGCGAGAGAGGCCACAGCAGTGAGAGGCCCGCGTACCATAAAATAAAATTTAAAAAAAAAAAAGGGAAATGTTAGCCAAGGGTTTGACATGGTTGCCAGTGTGGTTTAAACCCTCCAAAGAGGGGGCTGCTCTTATGGATGAGGACCCTGGGCCCAGAGAGGAGCAAAGACTCATCCAAGTTCACATAGCCGCATAGAGGCAAGCCAGGGCTCAAAGCCAGGCCGTTCTTCACTGGCCTTCCGTGGTCCCAGCCCGCCTGTGTCTCCATCTCCGTGCTCTTACTACCATTGGGCAGGGCCAGGCTGGCAGCCGTTTGCTCTTTACCAGCCACAATCCCCCGGGGCTGGCTGAGCACACACCTATTTCCTAATGTGGCTGAGGGGAAATGGTTCTGGGTGCTCCTTGGACATTTGGCAACTGTGTGTTGCTTTACTTCCTGTGATCCGCTGTGGGGCTGAAGGAGGCCCAGCCTGCTAGAGCCAACACCCTCAGCTTCCAGAGCGAGTGGAGAAGCAAGAGTGACACTCTCTCTCCCCTCTGCCCCCTGGGAGAACAACATTGCTTTCTATTTCCCTTTCCCTCGGCCTTCAGCTCTCCCCAGAAACTGTCCTTCCTGCAAAGCTAATGCCTTCAGACTCAGAAGTGGCCCTCCTTCTCTCAACCCCAAGGCTGCCACCCCAGGGCCAAGGTCAATTCTCACCTCCTCCTGGAAGCCTCTGGGGATTGTCAGGCTGAGCTTGTCCTTCTCAGTCTACATACATTTATTGTCTGGAATTTATGCTCTGGGTTCTGACCCTTCTTTCATTTATTCATTGGTTTTTTAAAATGTTTAATTTTTATAAAAATATAAAGGTTACTTTCCATTTACAATTATTATAAAATATTGGCTATATTCTCTGTGCTGCACAGTACATCCTTGAGCCTACATTACACCCAATAGTTTGTACCTCCCACTCCCCGACCCCGCACTGGTAACTAGTTTGCTCTCATGAGTCTGCTTCTTTTATATTATATTCACTAGTTTGTTGTATTCATTGTGATCTACTCCAGGACTGCACTAGTAATAATTAAAAAAATAATAATAATAACAGCACCATGAGAAAGACCTGTCCTCACGTCCAAGACCAGGGTACCCAAAGGGGTCTTCTTCTGAGATTTAAGGCTCAGAAAGAGATTTTTTTTTTGTTTAGCATAACAAGGTAGGGGAGACACCCTCTCAAGAGGTTTTCTCCTCGGTACAAAACGTCTGATTGCCTTTTAGACGCTACACACCTTGAGGCCTGATCGCCACGAGGTCCTATTCTTCTCCCCTCCACCCCTCGGACCTACCACGAGACCCTTCCTGTTCCTGCATCCCCAGTCCACGATCAGAAAGTAACCGACAACATACACCAGAAGCCAGACACACAGAGAAGTTGGGACCAGGAGGGAAAG
>NW_006772681.1:819095-865396 GCF_000442215.2 Lipotes vexillifer | reverse complement strand
AGTGGGGACAAGGAGGGAAAGAGCTGGAGGACCAGGGGCTGAGGGGGAGGGAGAAGTTTATGGGGCCTCCACTGACCGCAAGGATGACCTCATGGTCACAGCTGAGCATCGAGGCCTGCTGAAGAGCTGCCCCTGAGGATGGAGTGTGCGGGACAAACGAGGAAACAGGTTCAGCAAGGTTAAGTGACAAGGTCAAATTCACAGAGTGAGTAAGTGGCAAGCTGGAATCTGTACCCAGATCAGTGAGGTTTCAGCTTCCGCTCCTAACTGCCTTGCTGTGCTGGGAGCGGGTGTTCCTCCGCAGAGCGCCTGGCCGAGGAGTGGCGGCTCACAGAGGCCATGGGAGCCCTGGATTCCTCTCCCTCTACACGTGTCCAGCCCAAACCCAAAGACCCGAGGACCTCAGTATGTTGTGACCCTAGTGTGTTTTCCTGGGGGCTCCAGAACTCTCCAGCCAGCTAGCCATGAAGTTTAAGCTATGACTATTTGTTGAGCACCTTCTCCATGCAAATTGATCCACACCTGTTATCTCATTTAATCCTCAGAGCAACCCCCATGATGGGCATTGTTTCCCCATATTTAAATGAGGAACCCAAATTTCAGAAGGGTCAAATAACTTGACCAGAGCAGGTAGCCTGGCTGGAACTATGAACCCAGGGCTCCAAGCCCAATGGACTTTCCTCTGGAAAAATTCGACATCCTAAGGAGCACGGATTAGAAAGATGGACAGAGCCAGCCCCCAAATTAACCACTCTTGACCCATCCCACCTCTAAACTCCTGCTGAGGTAATACAGTTTCCTATGATTTAAGCCATGTTGAGTTGGGATAGCAGGAGAGAATTTGAGTGGATGACAGAATTTTTCTATATTCTTATTGTGATCCTGGTTACATACACATAGCTATATATGCATTACAATTCATAGAACTAAAAGAAACTATAAGAAGTAAATGTGGCATAATGTTAAGATTTTATAAACCTGGGTAGTCTATTCTTATCTATATGTTTGAAGTATTTTACAGTAATGATAAAAAGACCAAAAATGAGGAGGAAGAAGAAGAAGAGGAGGACAAGGAGGAGGAGACATTGGAATAAGCCTGTTCAGACGCAATGGCTGGAGCTGCTGCAACCATCTTGCAACTGTCAATTAAAAATTAATCAGTATATCTAAGAAAGAAATGAAAAATTTCATTCACACCAAGTTGAGGATTATAACCCAGGAACTGGAGAAGTTAATCTGTGAACTTAGTTCCTGCTTCTCCATTCTCTGGCCACTGAATAAAGCTTGTATTGTTTCAATCTAAAACAAAACAAAACGAAAAAACGAAAAAAAAAAAAACCTCAGGAACAGCATCTCAGAAAGCTCTGAGAACTGTTCCACCCATTAGAAGTCAAAACACAGTTACATAAGTTTTTTGAGACAGAGGGCTGTACGTTAGATGACATATTATTGACATTTTACACAATTCAGATATGCAAGTACAAGGTGATGGGCCATGTGATCCCCTTACAAGATCAAGAAGGAATGTTATCTTTAAGGAGTTCTCTTGGTGATGCTAGGAGTATGTGGTTCTTTAGGGTTGAGCAGGTATTTCTGCCAACAGGGAAGTTTCGGTCAATGCCTAATGCAATGAACAGTAGAGGGGAGAGAGGAGGCCAAAGGGCAGAGAAAATTTTTTTTTTTTTTTGTGGTACGCGGGCCTCTCACTGCTGTGGCCTCTCCCGTTGTGGAGCACAGGCTCCGACGCGCAGGCTCAGCGGCCATGGCTCACGGGCCCAGCTGCTCCGCGGCACGTGGGATCTTCCCGGACCGGGGCACGAACCCGTGTCCCCCTGCATCGGCAGGCGGACTCTCAACCACTGCGCCACCAGGGAAGCCCCCAGAGAAGAGTTTTTACGTTTAAATTTTCTTGTCTTGCCATTAAATGTGAATTTGATTTCACACAACCATGAAAGAAGCCAGTGTGAGGGTAAATCTGAGACACTAGGATGGCAGAGCAGACAGGTGTGGAGAGATGGTAAATGTCTGTTAGCTGTTGAATTTTTTTTTTAACTCCCATTTTTATTGCAAATTTGTTTGTTTTTGTTTTTCTTGGCTGCAGGCATGTGGGATCTTAGTTCCCCAACCAGGGATCAAACCCACACCCGCTTCAGTGGAAGCACAGAGTCTTAACCACTGGACCCCTGGGAAGTCCTGTTAGCTGTTGAATTAATCAGAACCTCAAACCTGCCCTCTCTTTGGACTTTGTCTCTGAGATATTATATGTGTTTATTGTTGAAGCTAACGTGAGCTGGGGATTTCTATTCCTTGGGTTGAAGACATTGTCGCTCATACCGAGTAGAGAGTCAGGCCTGAAGCAGTAGGACACCTCCATGGCCGGTGGCAGAGCTGAAAAGGAGGCCAGAGGGTCGCTGATGGACTCATCTGGATTTGACTGATCAGGAGCATCAGAGGGAAGCCAGTGCGGCTGGCTGCTTCAAAAACTTGCCAGTTGTTTTTAAGAATCTGATATAGTGGCAGTGTAAGTCATCGTCATGTGAGTTTCCTCTTAATACTTGTTTCCTGTCACCCTCACAGATGCAACATCTGCCTGGACCCAGGGGACTCAGGAATTTGGGACAGTTAGAGCTGCAGGTGTTCAAAACTGTGTGAGATAACTCTTCAAAAATCTCATTTTCTGACAAGTCATGGATCTATGTGTTTTGGCATCTATCTTCCTTGTACAGATACAGACATGTGAGTCTGGGGGCCCAGGACGGTAGAGCTAGGGTGAGGACCCAGGGTGACAAATCCTCTTGGAAAGCTAGAGGGGAGAATTCTTCTCTCCATGAAAGGCAGTGTGACCTTGATAGGGACATAATCGCTCTGTGACTCAATTTCCTCAACTCCAAAATGGAGAATAACCATCCCACCCTCACAGGTTGTTTTTAGGCTTGGAGACAATATATGTAAAGTGTCTGCCACATACTAGATGCTCTGTGCGTGGTCACTGTTTTCATTCTTAAGCAAGCCAGAAGGATTCTTGTTGTGGCAGGTTGGGGCAGGAAGGGAGACCCTTTTGGATACAGAGGAAGAGAAGAAAGGAAAAAAAAAACAAACAAACTCAGGAGGTCTCATGTCCTCCTGGCTCAATGGGCTTCATTAGGCTTTCATCAAATCAGAGTCGGGGAGACAGGGCACCAGGGGGCTGATGAGGACTCAGCGGAAAAGAAGCCATCCTCCCCCTTAGCAGCCCCGCCCCTCCTCTAATCACCATGGAGATGGTGTGGCTGCCCAGCGGGATTCCCGCCCACACTGGGCCTGAGGCTGCTGCAAAGGGAGGGGCAGGGGCAGAGCAGACAGAGATCCTTCTGGAAAGCTGGTGTGGAGATGGGGAGTATGTGCTGGTCACCGCCCCCCTCAACCCCCAAGACACTGAAGGACTCAGGATGGTGTGGGATGCATCTGCGTTTGCATCCCAGCTCTGCTAGCAGCTAGCTGCCTGACTGTGGGAAGAACACTTCCCCTCTCGAACCCTCAGCTTCCACATCTGTCAAAGGAGCGGTAAAAAGGAATAAAAACAAAATCTTGGTGAAGAAAACTGTGGGATGAGGAAGCAATGAAATACCGTGCAGTGCATGTAGAAGGAGACAGAACCCTACATACTGTTCATTGAAGAAAGGGAACTTTACAGAACTGATCAGTGTGATCCCGTATTTCTTCGTTGAAAAACACTCTCTATCTACACTTAACCAAAAGTGGGGAGAGGGGTGAGAAATGCTCTAAAATACACTTCTGCTTGTCCTCTCTGGAATTAGAGATTGCAGGTAATTTTTATTTTTGGAGTTCTTTCTCAAATTTTGGTCAATGAACATGGATTACTTTTAAAGCCAGCGTGACATTAATGGCTACCATTTGTGGGCTTATTATGCAGGGGTGTTGTGCTAGGTGCTTTACATGGTTTAAATTTATCCCCACTTTACAGAGAGGAAATTGAGGTTCAGAGAGGTCAAGGGGCTTGACCAAGGTCAAACCACCACAGAGTGGCAGAGTTGAGATTTAAAACCACAGTTAAGGTACCAGACTCCAAAATTCAAGCATTTAATTATTACCATTTTTGCCTCTCAGGACAAGAAAATGCTAAATATTCTATTTCCTTAAATGTTTTACTGTGGAAAACATCAAGGAAATCAAAAATAGAAAGACAAATATAATTTTCAGCTATAAAATGAATGAGTTCTGGGGATCTAATGCACAGCATGGTGACTATAGCTAAGAGTACTCTATTGTACACTTGGGATTTGCTAAGAGAGTAAATCTTCAATTCTCTCACTACATACACAGAATGATAACTACGTGAGGTGATGGATGAGTTAACTAGCGTGGTTGGGAAAGTCACTTGACAACGTACACATTTATCAGATCATCACCTTGTACACTTTAAGTGTACACCAGACCCTTGAACAATGCAGAGGTTGGGGCACTGACCACCCCCCGACAGCAGCCGAAAATCCACGTATAACTTAAGAGTCGGCCCTCCATATATGCGGTTCCACCATATCCGAGGTTCCACATCTGTGGATTCAACCAACCACAGATGGTGTAGTGCTGTAGCATGTATTTATTGAAGAAAATCCCCATATAAGTGCAGCTGCACAGTTCAAGCTTGTGTTGTTCAAGGGCCAACTGTATACAATTTTATTTGTCAACTGTACCTCAATAAAGCATTTTAAAAAAGGAAAGAAAAATATAATGAACACTGATGTACCTACCACCCAGCTTCCAGGAAGTCCTTAGATAAAGGGCTTGGGGTGGGGGTTCAGGGAGGGAGAAGGGGTGCTTAGGGAGGAGAATGATGACCAGAGCCAGAAGCCTCAACCTACGCACACCGCACACCACACATACAAGCACACACAGCATACCACACCACACACAGACACAGGGCTCCCAGGCTCCACTGCTGGCTGCTCTGGGACTGTGGCCCCGACCGTAGTGGGGGACCGCAGGCAGGCGGCCGTCCGCCCCCTCTCCCGCCCCTGCTCGTGTTCCTTCCTCTTTTCTACATTCCACTGACTTGCGCTTCCCCAGCTGCCTCATTTATAGGTCCCTGGGTCCCTTCCAAGGCCTCGAGGTTTTGGCAGCTCTGCAGGACGAAGACATGGCCAGGGGCCCTGATGACACTTGGAGGTGTGTGACCCTGGCGGTGCTGGCCGCCCTGGGCACAGCTGTGACAGCGACCACCAGCCCCGGCGTCGTGGCCAGGATCACCCAGAAGGGCCTGGACTATGGTAACTGGATGCCTTCCTTTTCTCCCCTCCAACCTCTGAGGAGCACTGACTGAGCACCTGCTGTGTGCAGCCCTTTAAATCCAGTGTATGGCCTGCTCACAGCTCCTCCAAGGAGGCCCTCTTACCCCTGTGTTACATATGAAGAAGCTGAGATAAGGTGAGCTACCCAAGGTCACAGGGCTGGAAGCGGCAGCACCGGGACTGGAGCCCTGGTCTGGAGGACTCTGAGTCCAGTGCTCAGGTCCCTCATGGTCCCCTCCCTCTACGCAATACCCAACTCGGGCTTCCAGGCCTTTCACTTCCTTCCAAGCTGGTTCTCAGCCCTGATTTTTGTCTCAAGGTCCCTGGCTCAGTCTTCAGTGTGGGGAGGCGCTCCCCCAGGGCAGGGGCTTGGCAGCCATATTGTGCACACTAGCCATCTGGGTGACCCAGAGAGGGTCCCCCAGGCCATGCATCCAGGCCCAGACAGAGGAGAGACTGGCATGAAGCAGCCCCCTGACCTGCTCAGATCGGTGCCAGGCGCTGTGCTAAAAGGACGTACTGTTACTAGCGACCTTTACAGATGAGCAGACAAACTTGGAGGAGGGACTGGGAAGCGGGCGGTCTGGATCTGAGCTCTGGCCTTGTCAGATGTACCAGGGTGGGGCTGCTCAGTGCTGCCTCTCGGTGGCAGAGAGATGAACTGCAGAACAGTGCGGGACAGCCAGTGCTAGGGAAATCAGATCCGGAAGGCAGAACCACAGCCGCGGTGGACCCCTGGGGAATCAGGACAGGACCAAAGGGACCTGGTATCCCACCCCTGAATTCCTACCCCAGCCCAGGCGGGACACCTCTGAATCCCAGGGGTGCAGACGGAAGGCTCCCCATGAGCTAGGAGAAAGGATTATGTCCCTGCTCTATACCCAGAGCTGGGGTGGTCCTGAAGTCTTCCAGAGAGCAGAGGCTTGGGCTCGGCCTTTAAGCCCAGAAGTCTTCATGTTCTGTCACAGCAGCCTCGGTTCCCCCTTCTACTCACACCCCATGCGGCAACCAGTGAGAGTTGTGAAATACAGCAAAGCTGCCCATTCCCCCTCTTTACTTACACTGTTCAGTGGTTCCCTAGTGCCCTCAGTGGATGTCTTGGGCTTGGCATTAGAGACCCTTCAAGACCTGGCCGCTGCAGACCCACAGATCGTGGCCATCCCACATTTTCTTTTCCCTCCGGGCAGTGACAATCTATGCATTGTTTACTTTTGAACCCCCAGAAGGCCTATCCCAGGGCATAGGCTCTGGGACCAGAAGGCCTGGATTCAAATCCTGCCTCCATCACCTGCCAGCTGTGTGGTCACCTTTCTGAGTCTCAGCTTCCTCATCTGTGAACGGGGAGTCGTAACAGGACCTACTACCCAGGATTGTTCAGATTCAGTAACTTAATACGTGTATAGAGCCCAGAACTGTGCCTGGAACAGAGTAAGAGCTTGATAACTGTTGTTGTTATTATCACTATTATTATTATTATCCCAGGAGCCAGTTATATAATAACTGGCTCCTGGGATCCCTCATCCTACTACTTACTCTTCTCATTTAACATATTTGCCTTTTAACTGGTTTTTTGATGCTGTTAACCACGTAATAACTGATGGCAGAATTCCTGACCCTGGAACATTCATTCATTCATTCCTCCAACAGGTATTAAGTTCCAGTCACTGTGGTAAAGATAGGGGACGTCCGTGACGTCTACCACTGACCTTGGGGGGCTTACATCTAGCAGGGAAGAGAGATAGTAGTAAAAAAATCACATGAATAAATGCATAATTACAAACGGTAATGGGAGCTCCAAAAGAGATGCCCACAGCATCATGAGAATGATAACAAGGGGGATCGCTCTCATCTGATGAGTCAGAGAAAGTTCCTAGAGGAAGTGATGACTAGAACGACCAGGTGAAGATGAGAGGAAAGGGTTTACTAGGCAAAAGGAATGATACATGCAAAGGTCCTGTGGCGAGAGAGTCCGAAAGCCAGAGAGATAGAGTATCTGTGAGGGCAGAGCACAGAGCAGATGTTCAATAACACCCGCATGATGCATGACTGGGTATTTGGAGGGAGTGATATTTTAAACTAGGGGTTGGCAAATGACAGCCTATAGGCCAAATCTGGACCAACACATGTTTTTGCATGGCCCAGGAACTAAGCATGGCTTTTACAGTTGGAAAAAATCAAAAAGAAGAATCCTATCTCACACCATGTGAAAATGATATGAGATTCAAATTCCAGTGTCCATCAAAGTTTTATTGGAACGCAATCGTACCTATTCATTGACGTATTGTCTACGGCTGCTTTTGTGCAATAAAAAGCAAAGCTGAGTGGTTGTGACAGAGACAGTAAGACCCACAAAGCAGAAAATATTTGCTCTGGGGCCCTTGACAAAAACCTTAACTTGAGCCCTGCTTTAGATCTTTCCAATCCCAACGTCCCTGCCATGAACAGGCTGCACACCTCTGACCACCGACCCCGCTCTTTCCCCTCAGCCTGCCAGCAGGGAGTGGCTACTCTGCAGAAGGAGTTGGAGAGGGTCACAGTTCCCACTTTCTCAGGACGCTTTAAGATGAAGTACCTTGGGAAAGGGACGTATAGCTTCTACAGGTAAGGTCCGTCAAGCTTAGTCCTCGGTGTGCAGGACTGTAGTGTGTTGGGGCCACCGAGACCTAGACTCACAGAGCCACAGACTCCTAAACTCAGAGACATTAGGATCCCAAAGCTAATGTTTACACCATCCCAAGGGGATCCAATCCCCCAAGCTGCACGTGGAGGAAACCACACAAACGGTCTTTCAGGCACTCACCATGACTCCTGCGGGGATGTCACGAACCCCCAAACTCTGTGCCAAGCCCACATGTTAATTAGGATTAGGGGTGGGGGTGAGGTTTCAAGGACAGAAAACCTAATCCAAAATGGCCTAAACCAGAAGGTATTGGCTCACAGGTCCCTGGAATTGTCTGTCTTCGGGTTCAGCTTGAGGAAGGCTCAAACGTCACTGGACCCTGTTTCTCTCCTGCCACCTCTCAGCACCGCTTCCCTCGGGAGGGCTAATTCTTGGGTAGGGCCTCCCCGCGAAGCACTCGCCAGCATCTTCTCAGCACTCCCAGCCCTGTGGGAGGAGGGCACCTTCTCCTTACAGCTCAAGCAAAACTCCTAAGATTCACTCTGATTGGTCCGTCTTAGGTTATGTACACACTCCTGGACCAATCACTGTGGCCAGGGGGATAGAAGACACGAAGGAGCTTGTGCTCAAGTCTCAAGCTCCACCCCCTGAAGATGGCGGTGAAGTCAACTTTCTTTGGAGCAACACGGACTAGATGTGGGGAAGGGTTCCTCCAAAGTAAAATGGCAGTTCTGTTATCACAAGAGAGGGATATGGGTGCTGGGGAGAGAAATCCATAAATGTCCTCTAAAGAATTTTATGCACTCACTCATTCAACAAATATTTTTGAGCACCTACTATGTGTCTGACTCATCAGGCGACGCTACAATAGTGAAAAAAAGGCAGACACATTCCACCCTTTACAGAAATTGTAGTCACTGGGATAATCTTCACTGATCATCACACACCTTGCAAGACAGAGGTTACTGTGCTCATTTTACAACATGAGGAAACTGAGTCTCAGCATGATTAAGTGATGTGCCCGGGGTCACACAGCCGTAAACTGAAGAGCAGGGTTCAAATGCAGATTTGTCTGACTTCAAAGCCTAACCACAGAGCTCCCCAGGCTGCTCTCATAGCTTCTGGGTTCTTTCGGAATAACTGGGTAAAGGGCCAGGATGGAGGGGAATGAGTCTGCACTGACCATTGACTGAGTCCTTGGGGGGACACTTAGAGACTAACTGATCATTTCTTCTTTGCAGCTTGGTTATTCATGGATTCAAGCTTCCCAATTCCCAGATAAGACCGTTGCCTAATCAAAACCTTGATCTCTCCATCAAAGATGCCAGTATCAAGATGAGTGGAAAATGGAAGGCACGAAAGAATTTCATGTGCGTGTCCAAGCTGAGTGTTTGTTGAGTGTGTGGGTGAGCTCTTGGTGATATTTGGAGGAGATGAGAGCCCAGGTCTCAAGAATGCCCAATTTTTGCCTGGCCCATTACCATTTGCCCCCTCAGAGTTCCTGGGGGATCTTTTCACAGAAGAATTTTCAACATAACCCTTGGTTAATAGCTGAGAATTTTCCCACATCTCAATGCAGGGCACGGGCAAGGCTGAGTTGGTGCATGTGGCTTAGGATGGAAGGCTAAGTGGGACCTTTAGTTTACCCCTTTACCAGTTAGCTATCGCTCTGTAACAAACCGTCAGTGACCGAAACTCAGTGACCTAAAACAAGTCATATATCATCACTTACCTATCTATGTGTTGGCTGGGGTTCCCTGATGTAGGTTGACCTCAGCTGAGGTAGCCGTGCTACACAGGTATCTCCTCCTCCCTGGACCAGTGGGCTACCCAGAGCATATTTAGTGATGGTGGAGGTGCAAAAAGGGCAACCAGAAACATGCAGGTCCCCTTAAGGCCTGGGGGGGATTGAACTGGCCCATGGTCACTTCTATTCATATGCCATTGGCCAAAGCAAGTCATGTGGTCAAGTCCAAGGTCAGGAGCATGGAAATACACACATATCCCCCCAAGGTAGGCAATGGTGAGGGTATGGGTGCAGGGAGGGGTGAAAATTGGGGCAGATCATCCAAACTACAGCTCTGAATCTAAATATTGGGCCCTCACTGCAGTGACTCTGTGCAGCAGTGACAGTGGCTCAGACTGACCTGTCAGTTTATCAGCTTCTCCTCTGTGGTGAATCCAGGGAGAAAACAGACACTTTGGTGAGGAGAGGGGCGTGAGTCTGCCTTCTGTTACAAGGACTGCTGGGTGTGTCCATTCCCCACAACAAGAATTGCTTATTTCTTCACTTGGGCTCTTTCACATCGATCATTTCACTACTGATCACACACACACACAAAAATGATATCAATACTTCCTCACATTATAGAAGAGGTGACAAACTACATTCACACTCACTGTCTTATCCCACATACATTTCATCCCCGAGGGAGGAGTTATTAATCCCATTTAATGAATGAGGGCATTAATTAAAGTCATTGGTCCCCCAAACTCAGCTTTCTGGTGGCAAAGCTGGTGTCCCACTGCTAGTCCAGGGTCTGGGTAAGGAAACTGAAGCTCAGAGAGGTTGACAAACACTCTCAGTGCCACACAGCACACAGGCAGAGGCTGAGGCAGTGGGTAAGAGCAGGGTTCTGCCAGGCAGACATGGGTTCAAACTTCGGGTTGGAATCCTGGCTCTTTCACTCAGCTGCTGTGTGATCTTGGGCAAGCTTCCTTCCCTCTCTGAACTCCATCTCCTCACCCAGAGTGGAGATAATAGTAAAACCTGCCTTCCAGCATTGGTGTGAAGTCTGAATGGCAGCGAGAGGAAAATGCTTGCTCCAAGTCTTTTCTTTCTGTTTTCCTTCAGCAAAGTCAGCGGCAACTTTGACCTGAGTGTGACGGGAATCTCCATTTCGGCTGGTCTCAAGCTGGGTTATGACCCCACCTCGGGCCACGCCACAGTCACCTGCTCCAGCTGCAGCAGCCACATCAACAGTGTCCGCGTACGCATCTCCGGCAGCAGCCTGGGGTATGATCTCCTGGGGCTGTGAATGGGAGGAGGGACAGGATTGTCCTAGTTATTCTTTTTTTATATAAATTTATTTATTTACTTTTGGCTGTGTTGGGTCTTCGTTGCTGCGCATGGGCTCTCTCTAGTTGTGGCGAGCGGGGGCTACTCAGCTGCGGTGCACGGGCTTCTCATTGCCGTGGCTTCTCTTGTTGCAGAGCACGGGCTCTAGGCGCGCGGACTTCAGTAGTTGTGGCGCACGGGCTCACTTGCTCCGCGGCATGTGGGATCTTCCCGGACCAGGGCTCAAACCTGTGTCCCCTGCATTGGCAGGTGGATTCTTAACCACTGCGCCACCAGGGAAGCCCCTGTCCTAATTATTCTTGTATTCAGAAAACACATCCCAAATGCCACTTCTATGCCAGGCCTCAGGTGTAAGGGGAGAGGGGTCTACAGATGGAACACACAACATCCCTGCCTTGAAGAGTCACTCGCTCATTCAATATTCATTCAGCAAACTTTACTGAGCACTTATGCTCCAGGCTGTGCACTAAACACTTTAAGTGCACCAAGTTATACAGTCCTTACCACAAGCCTGCAAGCATTCATCTCTCCATCCATCCAACGAATATCGACTAAGAATCTGCTGTGCACCAGGCTCGTGCATTGTGCTCAGGAAATAGCCGTGGTCACTAAAAATTTGGCCTTGCTAACAGCGATTGGAGACTTACTGCATGCCTGGCACTGTTTCAAGCATGTTCCTTATCTCATTCAATCCACACAATGACTCTGTGCAGTTAGTCAATTATTACCCCCTATTCAGAGGAGACAAGACAGAAAGAATAGGAAATAAACTGAGTTTTCATACCTAGTGAGTATTGAGAAGGGATTGGGATTCAGCCCAGGACTTGCTGGCCCCAGAGTCTTAGCTACACAGTCCCTGCTCTTTTGAAGCTTCCAGCCTGTGGGGAAGACAAACATTAATCAAATCATTGCATTAATGAATGGCTCACAATAAGAACTGAGAAAAAGAGGTACAAAGTGAGATGAACACATAGAACTGGAGGATCTGACCTAGTCTGGGGGCTGGCCATTTCATTTTCTTTGATGAAATGACATTTCAATTTGAGATGAAAAGAATAAGTAGGAGTTAATTAACTTGGGGACAATGGGTGTTTTAAGCAGAGCGAACAGCATGTGCAAAGGCCCTATGGTAAGAGGAAGCACAGGACGCAGGAGGATACGGCAAAGCAGTGTGGCTGGAGTACAGAGAGAGGGAGTGGTGAGGAATGAGGCTGAGATGGGATGGGGGTCCAGCCGTGCACCTATTGAAGAAATAACCTCAGAAACAGGTCACTGCACACAGGGGAAGAAGTGTCTGATGGGGGTGCACAGAGTTGGGGCCCAGGGATGAGGGAGTTTAGGTTTATTTGGAAAAGGGGGGAAGGCTTCCCAGACGAGGCAGCCTTCGGAATGCATCCCAGGGACATCTGGGAAGCCTCATGCATGTCCCCACGTGTCAATCTCCAGGTGGCTGATCCAGCTCTTCCATAAAAAAATCGAGTCTTCGCTCCGAAACAGCATGAACCGCAAGGTACGAGGGGCTCAGATTCTCACCTCCTGTCAGAACGGGTGGGGCCTTCTGCGTCCATATACCTCACGCATCGCTGGACACTTCCGCTCTCACCCAGACCTCTTTTTTTTTATATATATCTTTATCGGTGTATAATTGCTTTACAATGTTGTGTTAGTTTCTGTTGTACAACAAAGTGAATCAGCTATACGTATACATGTATCCCCATATCCCCTCCTTCTTAAGCCTCCCTCCCAGCCTCCCTATCCCACCCCTCTAGGTCGTCACAAAGCACCGAGCTGATCTCCCTGTGCTATGCAGCAGCTTCCCACTAGCCATCCATTTCACATCTGGTAGTGTATATATGTCGCTGCTACTCTCGCACTTCGTCAGAGCTTCCCCTTCGCCCCCTGTGTCCTCAAGTCCGTTCTCTATGTCTGTGTCTTTATTCCTGCCCTGCAACTAGGTTCATCAGCACCAGTTTTTTAGATTCCACGTATGTGTGTTATTTGTTTTTCTCTTTCTGACTTACTTCACTCTGTATGACAGACTCTAGGTCCATCCACCTCACTACAAATAACTCAATTTCGTTCCTTTTTATGGCTGAGTTCCCTTGTATATACGTGCCACATCTTTATCCATTCATCTGTCGATGGACATTTAGGTTGCTTCTATGTCCTGGCTATTGTAAATAGTGCTGCAATGAATATTGTGGGACATATATCTTTTTGAATTATGGTTTTCTCAGGGCATATGCCCAGTAGTGGGATTGCTAGGTCATATGGTAATTCTATTTTCAGTTTTTTAAGGAACGTCCATACTGTTCTCCATAGTGGCTGTATCAATTTACATTTCTACCAGCAGTGCAGGAGGGTTCCTTTTCTCCACACCCTCTCCAGCATTTGTTGTTTCTAGATTTTTTTCATGATGGCCATTCTGACTGGTGTGAGATGATACCTCATCGTGGTTTTGATTTGCATTTCTCTAATGATTAATGATGTTGAGAATCTTTTCATGTGTTTGTTGGCAATCTGTATGTATACTTTGGAGAAATGTCTATTTAGGTCTTCCACCCATTTTTGGATTGGGTTGTTTGGTTTTTTGATATTGAGCTGCATGAGCTGCTTGTATATTTTGGAGATTAATCCTTTGTCAGTTGCTTCATTTGCAAATATTTTCTCCCATTCTGGGGGCTGTCTTTTTGTCTTGTTTATGGTTTCCTTTGCTGTGCAAAAGCTTTTAAGTTTCATTAGGTCCCACTTGTTTCTTTTTTATTTTATTTCCATTACTCTAGGAGGTGGGTCAAAAAAGGGTCTTGCTGTGATTTATGTCATGGAGTGTTCTGCCTATTTTTTCCTCTGAAGGATTTATAGTGTCTGGCCTTACATTTAGTCTTTAAACCATTTTGAGTTTATTTTTGTGTATGGTGTTAGGAAGTGTTCTAATTTCATTCTTTTACATTTAGCTGTCCAGTTTTCCCTGCACCACTTATTGAAGAGGTTGTCTTTTCTCTGTTGTATATTCTTGCCTCCTTTGTCAAAGATAAGGTGACCATATGTGTGTGGGTTTATCTCTGCTCTCACCCAGACCTCTTCAGCAGTCCCCCACAGCCCTTGGAAAGCACATGTCCAGCTCTAAAAATCAGTCATGTCAATTCTCCTGGGGATCCAGTGAGAAACTAAGAAAGGGTCATGTGACACACCCACAGCAAACTCCCCCATGCTTGGACCACCTCTGCTCTTCCCCCATCATTCTTCCCTGCAGAGAAACTACCATTCTCTCACACTGAGCCCCTCTCCTCATAGCCCTCCAGCCTCCTTCCCCATCCCCCAACCCCAAACCCCCTTGGTAGCAATACCCACCCAGAAAACGTGCAGCTGATGAAGCTGCTAGACTAGAGTGTGGTCAAACTATGTCCTGAGGCTGGAACTGGTACAAAAGACAGACATGGACCAGAGCTTCCCAAGCCTACCTTCACCCTAACCCCCGCCCCACACAAGCCAACCTCTTCAGCTAAGAAAAGGGGCCATTCCTTGGGCTAGTTTTCCATTAATAAACTGTCAGTCTCCAGGAAACCCCTGAGCCTGTCGCCCAAGACAAGTGAGCTTGAGTTTTCTCAAAGGGCAATGGGGAGCCATTGAAGGTTTTAGGCAAAGGGGTGACCTGGCCAGATCTGTGCTTTAGAACAACTTCTCTGTCTGCAGTGAGAACGGCTGGAAAGACCAAGAGCAGGGGCAGGAATCTCGGGGACACTGAGGAGGCTTGTGCAGCCTTCCAGGTGGGAGACCTTGGACTCCCAGTGAAAGGCACTGACAACATGGGTAGGGAGACATCCGTCAAATGAGATCATCTATCTGAAGGCACTCTGTCAAAAGTTAAAAAAAAAAAAAAAAAAATCCATGCCTGGGGGTCAAAATGCATAACAGAGGAGATTATAAAACAGGTTTTAGAGTCACAGTCTCTGCGTTTTGATTCTGGCTCCAGGGCTTAGCTGTGTGATGTTGAGCAAATCACTTGACTTTTCTGAACCTCAGTTTCACCGTCTGTAAAATGGGAACATTGATACCTTCTTCACCAAGCCATTGTAAGGATTACTAAAATAGTGAAGGCTGCCCACCAGCCTGGCTCAACCATAACTCACCCGTCTTTGTAATTAAGTAATAGTATGAGGGGAGTGTTAGCATGTATTTAACATAAAGAACTATTGAAACAGATTATTTCTTGTTACCGCCTTAAGAGTGACCCCTTGAGAGCAGCCAAGCTGAACAATAATAACGCTGAGACACAGATAGAGGAAGTGATAGGGCTGGGCTTCAAACCCATGCCGCCCCACCTCAGAGGTAAAGCTCTTAATTAGTCCAAGATATTGTTTAGAAGAGAGTATGGGCCTGAATGAATGAATGGATGGATGGATGAATAAATGAAGTGTCAGGGTGTCCATGATGTTACGAAGGCCTGGAAATGGCGAGGAATGAGTTTGGGAGTCCACTCCCCAGAAATTCAGAGAGAAGAGTGGGCGTCTGAGGGAAGGAAGTGTCTATATAGGGTGTGGATGGGGGTGGGGACGGAGGAGGGTGGCAGCAGACAGGCAGGCGCCAGGCTGCCGTGTGATTTGCTGTGATTTGGAGCCCCCTGGTGGCCCTTATTAGTAACTGGCATTGGAAGGCAGTAGCTGAGGGCAGGCAGCCCAGGTGTCCAGCTGGCCCCTCGCTGCCAGATGTGCCGCCTGCTCTCACCTTTGGGCCACTTGGAGCAGAGGCACGGGTTTCTCCGAGAGTGACATTCTTAGTCTCCTTGGGACATCCAGAGCTTTATGTGATAGAAACACACTCCAGGAAAACCAAAATTTCTCCCTCCTTCCTTCCTTTCCTTCCTCCCTCCCATCCCCCAGATAAAATAACTTGATTGACAGTGGGGAAGGCCGGAGGGAAGTGTGGAGGTGCCCTATCTGCCCTGTGGGCAGATAAGGGGACCAGTACTGTGGAGGAGTGGAACCTGACGGGTTTGGTTGAGATGTGCTAGCCTTGGGGGCCTGTGGGACATCCAGGGACTTGGTCCAGGAGGCAGCTGGACCCTCAGGCTGGAGCTCAGGGGAGATGTCTGCCTGCAAACCAAGGTCTGGGTGCTGGCCTCAGGTTGGGAACGTGGAGCGGGCGACCCAATCAGGGTCCCCCCACCCCCCCAGGCATGGCTGAGACAAAGATTCAGGTGCGAGTGTTTTATTGGGTGGGGATCCCAGGCGAGGGGTGGGGAAGAGAGCTGGGGACAGGAACATTATTGAGTGGGCAACCGCTCTGGACAGCTGGGGCTCAGTGCTGCGGGACTTCGGGGCACACACCTCAGAACTGTCCCAAAGGGGTGGGGAAGATGGGTATTTATCCACCAACTTTCACCCCTCTTTCTGGCTGCTGTAACTCCTTGGCACTTGGGAGCAAGGTCCAGGGATTAAAGTCCTCAGGCAGGGAGAGTTGCTGGGTGTGTAGGGAGCTGTCACACCAAGCGCAGGGGTGGACCAACAATGTCCCACAGGGGCCATGGGCATGTATGGCAGGCTCCAGAGGGGCTCCTGGGTGGAAGGAGCGGGGAGCCCCAGGAGATCAACATCTTCACAAGGGAAGAGGAGCTCACAGGGTGTCCGAGGAAGAGGAGGTAGTGGGCCAGGCGGGGAGCGGGGAGGGTCCTCAGTCAGACACAGTGGCCCATCACGCCAGGGGCTGCCCAACAGTCAAGAAATGCAAGGACTGGAGAGACTCCGTTGGATGAATGTGGTCATTCAAGACGTGGGGAGAGCAACGTCGTGAAGGCGGGGCTTATCTGACCACCGCCACCTACTGCACCACCTACCCCATCAGCCCCAGTGGGTCAAATTAAGGAAGCCTGTGATTTTAATCCTCTATTCCAGTTATTGCTTTGAAAAAAACAGCCCCAAATACAGCGTCATCCAGCAACGACCATTTGATAATGTTCACCGATTCTGTGGATCAGGAAGTCAACAGGCACAGTGGGACCAGCGTAGCTTGTCTCTGCCCCATGATGTCTGTACCTCATCTGGGAAAACTCCAAAGCTTGGGGCTAGAGTCACCCAGTGGGATCTTCTCTCATGTCCGTGGTGCCTGAGCTGGGAAGACTTGGTGCTCGGCTCAGCCAGGGCTGTTGAATGGAGCATCTACCCGTGTCCCCTCCATGGGGCTGGGGCTTTGCACAGCTCATCAATGGGTTCCAGAGGGAGCATCTCAAGAGACCAAAGTGGGAGCTACACAGCCTTTTATGACCTCACCTGGGAAGTTACACAATGTCACTTCCACTGTTTTCTATTGGTTAGAAGCAAGTAGCCACCCCGCCCACCCAGATTGTAAGGGAGAGTTCACAGACTCCACCTCTCAATGGGTGTGACAGGGCCACATTCCAGAAGAGCAAATGGAATAGAAAATATAACCCGCAGCGCTCCATTTTACAGATGAGAAAATAAGGGTCTCTTTTCTCATAGAAATGGAGTAACTTCCTCAGTGGCAAAATCAGCATGTGACCCAGGGCTTCTCAGACCAGCGCTTGTTCCCCTATGAGTTATGGGAGGGGAACGGCTGGGAAGTCTTCTCTGGCCACACAAAGCAAAGATGAGGGTGCCCACCCAGGCTTGAGCAGAGGGCCTGCCCCCTGCTCCTAGAAGCACACACAGGGGAAGGCTGACATCTAACCACCTCCTGTTCGATTTTTCACCACCTCATTCCACAAAGGGTCTGAGTGCAAATAAAAACAAACAAAGAAAATCTCACACTAAAAAATAGAAAACATAAATACCCATCAGGAAAGCTCCATGCCAGAGTAGGAAATAAAATGCAGACGTGCAGGTCATACAGTCATATAAATTTACTATTTCCAAGTTACATGTTGAACTCTGAGCTTCCTGGTGGCCAAAGAGAAAAGGGAAACTTGAGTAGTTATATGATTTTCAAGGAAACATTCAAGAAGAGCGAAACATGTCTGGATAATTATTCTCAGAGGACATTTTCCACTATAGGAAACCTTTGCTGATCAGTTCTTTTGTTCTCCCCAGATCTGTGAGGTAGTGACCAGTACCGTATCCTCCAAGCTGCAACCTTATTTCCAGACACTGCCAGGTAAGGAGGCTGGGGTAGAAGTGGGAGGAGGTGAGGGACACAGGGAGAGTGTGAAGGAGCCAGAAATTTTCCTAGGCAGGCCTGGGCTTGGGTGGGAATAGGTAGCACAGATCATTTTCAAATGGCAATTGGCATCAGATCCCCTATTGGGCCAGGTCCTTGTGGCAGGTCCAGAAGTTTAATGGAAAAGCAGCTCTGCAGGGGCCAAACAACAAATACCTGCAGCTCTCTGGAGCCAGAGATGCATAGCTGGCCTGAGATCTGAGGCTGATCGCTTCCCCTTTCAGGGCCTCAGTTTCCATATCTTTAAAATGGGGACAATCTTCTCTTTCCCCAAATGCTTGCTAAATGGTGAAGGGCTGCAGTAGGTGGGGGAGGACCCATATGGCCAAGTGCTCACCATGTGTCATGTACCCAGCAGAACGGTTTCCTCTCAGCCTCCTAACACCCCACTGAGATCACTGTTTTGTCCCAATTTTACCACCAGGAAACGGAGGCTCAGAAAGGAGCTGAGACTTACCTGAGGTCAAGAGGCAGTAAGAAGCAGAAACAGGATCCCAAGCCTGTGCCCCAAACTGCTGCCTGGGCTGCCTCCCTGTGGAGCCTGGTTTGGCTGGCACAGGGCACATGTCCATTTCAGATACATTCCCTTCCCCGAGGCATCGTCCCAGCCCCTCCAGGCACAGGGCCCCTCCTGGGCATGTTCAGTGCAGTTGCAGTGTCCAGGGTTTGGCCTCACCAGACAGGAAAAAGATTTTGTCTTGAGTCCCAGCCTTGTCACTCACCAGCTTTGCCATCTTAGACTAGTTACCTTTTCTGATACTCGGTTTATTCCCCTCTAACATGGGAAGGAAGGGCTAAAGGAGAAACCAATATTTATTTAATCCTCATTGATTACTGCTGGGAAACAGAGAAACCACTCAGACCTGAAGCCAGTCTGGGCTCAGCCTGGGATATTATCACTGCTAATAATGATCCCTTCTGGCTTTTGAGTTCCTACCATGTACAGGGCATCGTCAAGGTCACTAGTAGTACCCCATTTTACAAATGAAAAAATGTGGCTCAGAGAAATGAAAGGACTTGTCCAAGGTCATATAGATTTCAATTCAAGCCCAGGTCTTTCTGCTCCTTGACTCTGTGTTTTAGCCATGTCTCCGGGCTGCTGGAAGAAGCGAGAGAGATGATATCTGTGAATGTGGGGTGTGGGCTCATTTTCCTTTAAGGAGACCTCAGGGAGGGCTCCCTGGAGGAGGTAGGAATGGAATTAGCACTGCAGGTCTTGATTCAACTTTAGGGGTTGCTGCCCCTGCATCCCAGGCCCCAAAGATGCTGCCATGGGGAGCCAGTTCATGGTCCATCTTCTTTCCCCCTAGTGACAACCAAAATAGACAACGTGGCTGGGATTGATTACTCTCTAGTTGCACCTCCAAAAGCCACAGCTGATACCCTGGATGGGCTGTTGAAGGTAAGATTTACACCAAGAATCATACACCCTCACACCTTTGCCTCACACCACCTCCCCCCAAGATTCCCCATCATCCTTGGAGACAGATCTTATGACTCCACCTCTTTCCTATCCATCCTCACTGCTCTCCCCAGTCCACTCTCCCCATCTTCTCCCGGTTCCAGTCCCACTGGCCTTCCAGCTATTCCTGAAATGCGCTGCGACTGCTCCCTCCCCAGGGCCTTTGCACTTGCTGCCCCTTCTAAACAGGAGGCTCTGGCCCAGATATCCACAGAAGCTCTCCCTTTCCCCCTTCAAGTCTTTTCTCAAATATCCTCTCCCTAAAGAGGCCCTCGCAGACCACTGTTGCTAAAATAGCGCCCTCCTCTTCCCCTATATCCTGCTTTATTTTTCTCAGCAGCACTTAGTACACACGGTTGCAAGCTTGTCTCCCTCAATGTGATGAAAGAAAAGGGGCTGTGATTGCTTTGTTCTTTTTTTTTTTTTTTTTTTTTTTTTTTTTTTTTTTTAGTTTTGGCTGTGTTGGGTCTTTGTCGCTGCACACGGGCTTTCTCTAGCTGCGGCGAGCGGGGGCTATTCTTCATTGCAGTGTGCAGGCTTCTCATTGCGGTGGCTTCTCTCGTTGCGGTGGCTTCTCACGGGCTCTAGGCACGTGAGCTTCAGTAGTTGTGGCGTGCGGGCTCAGTAGTTGTGGCTCGTGGGCTCTAGAGCGCAGGCTCAGTAGTTGTGGCACATGGGCTTAATTGCTCCGCGGCATGTGGGATCTTCCTGGGCCAGGGCTCGAACCTGTGTCTCCTGCATTGGCAGGCGGATTCTTAACCACTGTGCCACCAGGGAAGCCCGCTTTGTTCTTTACTGTATGTGTAGCACCTAAAACTATGCTTGGCATATAATAGGTGCTCAGTAAATATGTACTGGATGAATGGATGGATAGATGGAGTTAGTTTCATTTCATGCCACTTTCCCCCTCATTCCCCAGCCTCCAACCAAACTCACTGGCCTTGCACTCCCTCAACATATCCAGCTAGTTCCCACCTCAGGGCCTTCATCCTGTCCATTCCCTCTGCCTGGACTCCCCTCTTTCCCATGCCCTCCTCTACCCCACTGGCTTCTTCTTATCCTCCAGTGGATGTGGGCTGGGTTGTTGCTCCCCGAGCAGCCTTCTCGGACCTCCTCAGCTGGAATCAGTCCCACTCCCTGAATCCCCTCCGGATGTACCTCAGTCCCTCCACAATCGGTGATTGGCTTGTTTGTTTACTATTTACTTGTTTGTTCTAAAACACATTTGATGTCAAAAAGAAAATGTAGAAAACACAAAGGAGCAGAGAAATAAATAGGAGGGAAGGGAGGGAGGAAGGAAAGAGAGATTACCCTAATATTACAACTCAGAGATATGCACTGTTGACACACAAGTTACAGTCTTCCAACCCTCCAATCCTTGTATCTGCTGAGACACAAGAAATTACACACACACACACACACACACACACACACACACACACACGCGCATAACAGAGGCAGAAACAAATGCACATAAAAACCACATATATAGACATGGAAGTACGTACACGCACATGCATGTATACGTCATATTTTACATTCTGTTTTACAACTTTTAAAACCAGAACAGTATAATGTGAACATCTATCAATGAAACGTCCTCCCGTAGCCCTTCTACTGGCTCTTGGGTCTCTCAGTGGACAGCTTGTGGTAAGGTACGTGGACAGTGCCCACTCCTGGGGTGTCTGTGCTCTTTCCATTTTTCCCACAAGTTTAACCAGAGCTGCCTTGAATATCCTTATAGCTGGATCTCTGCCCATCTTTGACTATTTCCTAGAAGTGAAATTGCTGGACCAAGTAGTACAGTTTTTAAAAAAAATCTAAGTGATACGTTGGAATAAAAGATTAAAACAATTCCTATTTATCCCTAGCGAATGAGAATGTCCTGTTTATTCCCCCTATCCCCACTCGGGGCTCCTGCCCAGAGGTAATGGCTGTCAGCCGTGGAGGGTATTAGCCCTCCGGTCCCCTGGTCCTAAGCATTCACATACACATATGTGAATCTAGTTTTGCTGAGAATCTGTTTGCACGTAGGAATACACACTGTTCTTCACTTGCTTTTCTCGCCTAATGATATACATTAGAGCCGGTTCCTGTTTGGTACATAGGTCCACCTGTTGTTTTTATTTTTGTCTTTTATGTGTTCTTTTTTTGTCTTTTGTTTTACACCTGATATTTTTAAGAGTTGCATATGGTATTTATTCTATAATATGGGTGTCACAGTCATTAACTGTAAATAATGAAATGATCCAAAAGTACAGAGAATATTGCACATTCTCACGTACCCACAACCCAGATTTCAGACATGTTACATATTTTGTCATAGTCACCTCTGATTTTTTTGAAATGAAACATTGTAGAAATAAATAGCTGAGGCCCCCTTGGGGACCCACTACCCTCCAGGGAATCACACGGATGACATCCCTGTGTGTCATTCTTGCCTGTGTGTGTCAATAATGCTTATATAGTATGTTTTATAGGCCTTTAAATTTTACATAAATGGTATTCTAACATATGTATCCATCTACAATTTGCTTCTTTATTACTCAACATTCTTATTTTTTTAGCTAAATAAGTGATCTGTTTTTGCAATGTGTTGCCAAATTGCTCTTCAGAAACATGAACATATAATCCCCAGCAGCATGTGAATGCTTTCACCAAAAACTGGGTAGTATGAGCTTAAAATACACACACACTTAAAACAGTTTACCTCTCTCTTGAAAATTTTGCTAATTTGATAGATGAAAACAAACAAACAGAACCTCCTTGCTCTCTTAGGAGAATTTCTGTGCTTCTTTGCAAGGTTGACGCAGAGCAAACGGCGTGCTTGGGCATGTGCTTGCCGGACTCTGGCTGCCCAGGTTCAGTTCCTGACTCTGCCACTTACCCTTCTGAGTGACCTTGGGCAAGTCACTTCACCTCCCTGAGTGTCCTCTCCTGTAAAATGAGTATAATCTCACCTACCTCACAGTGTTGGTGGGAAAAGCACTTAGAAAGTAGCCCCAGGAGGAGACGCTATTTTTAGTTTCTGGCCATGGCTTTCTCCTCTGTGAATACGTGATTGGTATCCTTAGCTCATTTTTTCTTGGAATGGAGACATCGAATTGTAATTCCTGAAGGATGCCCAGGCTCACTCTGCCGCCTCCACCCCCAGGGGGAGTTTTTCAGGCTGGCCCACCGCAGGCGCCCTCCCTTTGCCCCGCCGGCGCTGACCCTTCCCACCGACCACAACCGCATGGTGTACCTGGGCATCTCCGAATATCTTTTCAACACGGCCGGCCTCGTGTATCAAGAGGCTGGAGTCCTGAATCTCACCCTCAGCGATGACATGGTAAGGCCAGGTGGGCTCAGAGTGCAGTAGACGGTCTGGATTTGAGTCTTGGTTCACAGTTGGGGAGATCAAGTCTGGACTCTAGAGTCAACCAGACCTGAGTTCAAATCCCGGCTCCCCTCTTTTCCAGCTGGGTGACCTTAGGTGGTTATTCAGCCTCTCAGAATCTCGGTTTCCTCTATTTCCTCCAAAGGGTGTAATGAGGGTTAAATGAGATATGAATGCTTGTGCAGCCCTAGCACAGGTTTATCAGCATGGAGGAGGTCCTCTGAATACTAACAGTAACAGCCAACACTGACTGAGTACTTGCCATGTGTTGGTCTGTAATCCAGCCTTATCATCATATCACCGTTATCGTCATCATCCTCATTGTATATTTGTGGCTGAGTCCTGCTCTGGGCCTCAGTTTACCCATCTGTGAAATGAGGAAATGACCATCTTCTCCAGAGTCTAGGGGCAACCTGATCCCACCCTGGTCACCACCCACACAGGGTTCCTCCTACGCTGCTCCCTGAGGAGATGCCACATCCTCCCTCTCTGCAGAGGCATCAAAGGGATGCTGGCACCCACATGTCCCCCCCTGTGGAAATAAAGAACGACCACCCGAATGAGAACTCTTCAGGGCAAGGGAGTCAACCTCTATCATTTGCGTTCGGCAGAGACTCGAAGGCAGACAGGGGGCAGGAAAGCTTTATAGTGAAAAAAAGGGAGGGCTTCAGGTAGGCTCTTATGGAGGTTGTCGGTGCGGGGAAGCTGGAGGTGGGCTAACATGCGCATGGGCCGGGCAGCCTATGGGATTGGTTTGAGGAGCATATTTGACTTTTTCAATGCAAAAAATCGGGAAGCTGGCAGTCACTGATCACGCCCTGACCATTCTGGGTCGGCATTCTATTGTCATATGTGGTCTGGCCATGGTCTGTTTGTACATTCAGCCTCTCACCCCTCATATGGAATTTGCCACCCAATCTATAACATAATCTTCCAAGATCCTTTTCTCTTCTTCTCTCACTACAGTTACCAAAGGAATCCAAGTTCCTCCTGACAACAAAATCCTTTGGAACCCTCCTACCCCAGGTGAGAAAGGATCTGCTCCCCTTTAGTCAGCCCAGTGAGGAGGCCTGGGGGAGCTAAGTAGGACAGGGCTCTGCTGAGCAGCCTGCCGAGAGCACCCCTCTCCAGATCCAGAGGCAGCCCAGCCGGAGAGTATGGAAAGAGCTTCGTGCAGCCCATCCCCAGTACAGAGAAAGGCTCCAAGCGCCCACGTGATCAGGTGTGAGGGTAGAAGCTGAGGGCTCATCCATTCAACAAATATTCATTGAGTGCCCACCACATTTCTGGGGCCCTGTGCTGGGCATCTAGCAAAACAGACCATATCCCTGCCCTCCTGGAGCTCCAGTCCAGTGGAGAGAGAAAATTATTGTTAGAAACCCAAAACGATAAAAAAGAAAATGCAGACTGTGATAAGTGAAGCCAACACTAATTGGTTGAAGTTGATGAGGTCACTTCAAACAAGGCAGCGGGGGAAGGCCTCTCAGTCTGCTTGGGCTGCCATAAGGAAATGCCACAGACCAGCTGGCTTAAACAACAGAAATTTATTTCTCACAGTTTTGGAGGCCAAGAAGTCCAAGATCAAGGTGCCAGCAGATTCAGTTTTTGGTGAGGGCTCTCTTCCTGGCTTGTAGATGGCTGCCTTCTTGCTGTGTCCTCAGATGGCCTTTCCTCTGAGCACATGGAGAAAGAGCAAGAAAGCTCTGGTGTCTCTTCTTATTAGAACAGTAATCCTGTTGGACCAGGCCCCAGTCTGATGACCTCATTTAATCTTAATTACTTCCTTAGGGCCCCATCTCCAAATACAGCCACACTGTGGGTTAGGGCTTCAGTATATGAATTTGCGGGGGATGGTGGGGGGGGCAGGGAGACACAAACTTTCAGTCCCTAATGGCCTCTTCGGTGGTGGCACTTCCAGAAATTTTTATACAGGAGGTACTGGTGTAGAGGAGGTGTGACTGGTAGGGGGCCAGGGGAATTGTCTTGAAGCTTAATTTGCATAACAATAGCATTCTTTTTACTCAGACTGGGAATTTACCTGGGGGAGGATTGGAGGCTAGCTGAGATGGGGGTGTTGCCAAATCTCTCCTCTGTTCCCCCTTGAAGCCACCACTGCTCTCTAGACTTGAAGGAAGGAAGAGAGCGAAGCTAGGGAAGAATACAGGACAAGCATTCAGGGAGAGGGAACAGAGTGCAAAGGGTTTTAGATGGGAAGAGAAGTCCCTTGTGGCTGGAGTTAAAGGGCGAGAGGTAGAAGCATGGGGCGTGAGGTGGGCAGGGTACCAAGTGCTGAATTACGCAGTCTTTACGATTTATTCCAAAAGCAATGGGAAGACATTGGTGGTGTTTATGCAGGACCAGGACAAGATTGGATTTAGAAACGTTTTAATAAAATTGCCCCTTTTGTTGGCTGTCCCTGCTGGGGGCTGCAGGTGGCTAAGATGTTCCCTGACATGAAGATGCAACTCCTCATCTGGGCCTCCTCCGCACCGAACATTGCCATGTGCCCCACCGGCCTTGACCTCACCTTTGCCCTGGATACCCAGGCCGTTGCTGTCCTCCCAGACTCCTCTTTGGCCCCCCTCTTCCTGCTTGAGATGGTAAGCTGCTCCCGGGTGAGAACAGATGGGAAGCCCTGGACAGGGCCAAGAGCATGGCCCTCAGAGTCAGAGGGACCAGTGTGAATCCTGCCCAGACTCAAACCTGGACTGTGTGTTTCCAGGGCCTGAGACTGGAGCCACTGTCCTACTGCTTCTGACTTCTACCGGCATTCATTCATTCCATTGTTCGTTCCGTCGTTGGCTTGAAATATGCGTACTATTTCCAATTCATTCGCTTGTATCTTTGGTCATTCAATTATGTATTTGTGGATTTGTTCATTCATTTATTCATTCAATTATTCATTTGACTGCTATCTTGAAATATACTGTATCTTTGCTGGTTCATACATACATTCATCTATTCCATTATTCATTTACTTATACCTTTGTTCAATTGATCATTCATTTGTACATTTGTTCATTCATTCCTTTATCATTTATTCATCCATGCATATCTTTATTCTGTCCTTTGTGAGTTTAATCCTTCACTTATTCAAGTATTTATTCCATGATTGACTTGTGCATTCATTCATTTGATCACTCTGTCACACCGCAAACATTTGGTGGTACCCACTCTGGCAACTGAAGGTGACGGCCAGATTCTCCCCACCAGGAGGTACTCAGGTCTGCGCAGTCTCAGGCTGAGGCCCATTTTCCCCACTCTGCAGGTTCAGTGGGTTCTGAGGGGGCTGCCCAAGGCCACACAGACAGTGGGCAGGAAAGCTGAGGTTGGGAGTCTTGGTTTCCTGACTCAGTAAACATTCGTTGTATGAATGAATGAATGAATGTCTGTGAGAATAGGGCTGGCCTGGACTCCAGCCCCACAGCCTGTCTCCCACAGTCCACGGGAGTGGCCTGGGAATGCTGAAATGGTCTCACAAGCAGGGGGAGAAAATGGTAATTGGTTGACAGGCCAGGACTCATCAACAAGCACAAGGTTTACAGAAGGAAGAGTCCTCTCCTCTGTGGGTCCCGCAGGTCTGACCCAACAATGAGGGTTCCTCTGCCGAGCCTTTGTGAAGCTGACCTTCCGGTCTTCGAGGCTTCTCAGAGTCCCCAGCCTCTGGGTCAGGGGCCTTCACTTCCTGGATTGTTTCTTTGCAGTACATGAACGTTTCTGTGGATATTGGTGCCAGGTCAGACCGACTTGTTGGAGAGCTCAAGTTGGACAAGTAAGTGGGCCCGTGGGCTCGCGAGGAGGGGACTGCCCATCTGTTCTTGGTGCCCGTGGGCTAGCAATGACCTTACAACGTGCCAAGCTTTCCTGTTCATCCATCACATTTAAGCCTCAAACAGCTCATGGTGGGCACAATATCCGCATTTTGCAGACAGTGAAACTGATGCTCGGAGATGAAGTGACCTGAGACCACACATTATAGGGTGACCAACCGTCTCGGTTTGTCTGCAGTGTCCCAGTTTTAGCGCTGAAAGCCCTGCAGCCCAGGTCACCCCCCACCCCATCCTAGGCCCACTCATGGCTGGGCAGTGCCAGCTGATGAATCTGCTCCAGCCCCCAGCCGCTCCATGTCCCTGGCCTTCCTCGGCCCTTGGAAAACACTCACTCCAACTTCTGCACACCCTTCCTTGGGACTTCGTCAGCCATCTCCTGCTGGGAGACTCTGGAATCCGTGCCTGGGTTGGAATCCCAGCAGAGGAGGTTGTGGTTAGGGATGTGGGCTCTGAGGTTGAGCCTGTTGCCTTGGAAGCGCAGCTCACCTTTGGCAAGCACTGAACTCTCCAAACTTCAGTCAGTTTCCCTGGCTGGTAAAATAAGCCCAATAATTGTTCTATGCCAACAGCATCATTTCGAGGGTGAAATGAGGTATTAATATGTGTTGCAGTGCTTAGAACACTTTGAGGGATACAATAAGCAAGAGGAAAAGAGAAAGACAGAGGGGCACACAGAAAAAGAAAAAAAAATCAGAAATGAGGGAGAGTCAGAAAGAGACAGAGAGACAGAGAGAGACAAGGGAAGGGAGGGAGAGACACAGAGAAAGAGAGAGTGAGAGCAAGACAGACAGACAGATGGAGAGACACATTAACAGGAGAGACAGAGAGACAAAAAAGGTGGAAAGAGGAGAGAGAGACAAGCAGATACGCAGAGATCAAGAGTGAGGGAGACGCACAGAGTCGATGCGGTAACCCCCTGCATTCCAACCTGGCGTCTACGTCTTCATCACTTTCACACTGTTTAAATTGAGTCGACCCACATTCCTCCCCAGTTCTGCCTTCTCTCTGGCACAGAGCTGTCCTTCTTAACCTTGAGTTAGGCTCCTGAGGTTTACGTGCTGCTTATTTCTCCTGGCATCATTTTGACAAGTGTTACTGCTTTAGAAACATGTGGATTTAATTTTCCTGGAAACACCCATGGGCCTCTCAAGTAGAGGAGCCGGGGAAAATAGAGCTGGGTGATGGCTGAACACAGACTTTCTAAAATATGCAGGGATGGGGGTGGTGAGAGTCCATAGGCAAGAGTTTTCAAACTTTGTAGGGTACTAGAGACAACAAAAGCTTTGACATCAGGGAGACCTGTTTGAAATTCTACTTGGCTGAATGTTAGCTGTGTGACCTTGGGCAGATTGCTTGACTTCTCTGAGCGTCAAGGACCTCATCTGTAAAATGGGAGTGTGATGGCCCTTGGCTCTTGGGTATTACAGGAATTCAATCGGATAAAGCAACAAACATAGCGAATGACAGGGGTTCAATAAATAGCCATTTATTTACCTATTTCCTAGATCATTGTTAAGATGCCATAAAGTCTGTAAATATGGGATTGTTTATTGGCTCAAATAATTGAAAAGTCCAAGGGTTTCAGACAAGGGTGGATCCAAGTGCTCAAATGATATCCTTACAACTCTGACTCTCTTGATCTCTTGGCTTTACTATCCCTTATGCTGGCTTCATTTCCCAGCAAGCTGTCACCAAGTGTTGGCAAAAATTGTTACCAGCATCTCCCTAATTTTGCTGGAGAAAAGAGAATACCTCACTTCCAATATTTCCAGCAGAAGTCCTGGGACCAACTCTCATTGGACCAGCATGGGCTAGAGGTCAATCCTTAAAGCAATCACCTTGGCAGGGGAGATAGACTCTGCCCTTTGGCCAACCCACCCCAGAACCCAGCATTAATAATGTAGGGAATGGGTGACCGTCCAAAAGGAGAAATCAGGGGGCTGTCACCATAGAAAGGGGGAATGGATACAGGATGGGAAAACCAGACAGCATGCACCAGAGTGGGCCCCTTCTCCCCAGCAGCTGAACTCTAATATGAGTCAGGCTAATGGTGGTCTCCACTTCCCCCTCCCCTTCTCACAGGCTGCTCCTGGAACTGAAGCACTCGAACATCGGCCCCTTCCCGGTGAGTCTGAGGCCATTGGTGGCTCCTTCCTTCCTCTGATCTTGAGATAACTGTCCTGAGGGCACCTGGGCTCATAACATCATTTCAACAGACCACTGGTTCATTTGCATATAATTTGCCTGTGAAGTAATGATGCAGGGAGCTTTGTGGGCACAGAGACCCGAGCTGGAATTGCTGCTCCAAGCTTACTAACTGTGGGCCTTGGGCAAGTCCCTTCCCCTCTGTGAACTTCATATCTTCCCCACAAATCAGGGGTAATCCTTTCCACCTGAGTTAGTGTGGTGAGTTTTAAATGGGATTAAATGTGCACAGTCAGGTACAGAAAATCTGCTCAACAGATGTTTGTTGAATAAACGAGTTAATTGCTTTATTGAGTACCTACTATGTGGCAGGCACTGTTCCCCAGGTGTGGGAATGTGTTGATGAATTAGACATGAAAGCGACTTCTTCCAGAGCCTACATTGTAGTAGAGAAACAGACAATAAGAAATGAAGATCATTTCAGTCAAGATCAGTGCTAGGAAAAACTAAGTGGAGGTGGGGTAGAAAGTGATGCGGGAGGTTAAGGGCTAGAGCATGTGATCAGGGAGAGCTTCTCTGGGGAGGTGATATTTGGGTTGAAGGAGCCTGCAAGGTGAAGATCTGTTGCAGGCAGAGGGAATAGCAGGAGAAAAGGCCCTGTGGTGAAACAAGCTTGGCATGTTTGGGGAATGCAGAGATGCAGTGTGGCTGGAAAAAGCAAGTAGGGGCTGCAGAGAGGCAGGCAGGGGCTGGCTCGCCTGAACCTTCTGGACTAGAATAGGTTGTGTCCAAAGGGCAGCGGGAAGCTGGTGAACGTTTCATGCATGGAGTGACATGATCTGATGTATACTTTATAAAAGATGCCTCTGGCTGGGATGGCGGGGAATGGATTACGGGGGACGAGAGTCAGACCACGTGGATCGTTGGGGAGGCAGGTGCATTTGCCCATGTGAGAGATGATGGAGGCTGGGAGACACACTTTGCAAGTAGAATTAGAACTTGGTGAGAGATTTGATGTGTGTGGTGGGGGGGGAAAGGCAATGAAGAATGACTCCTAGATGTTTGGCTTGAGCAGCTGGGTGAATGAATGGCAGAGTCACTTAGAGATTGAGTAGGGCAGGTGGGAGGGAGACGACAGGTGTCTTGCCAGCCCAAGTAGATGATTCCACTACCCGGAATCACAGACTGTCGTCAAATAGACTCACCCCCGCTGCTCCCCCATCACCACCCTCTGGCACTGGTGGGGAGTTGCCCCTGTAGATAGCAGTGAGCATCACTCTCGTGACTTCCATTAGAAGCCACAGTGTGCTAATTGTGTCCACAGCATTTTACTGCACATGGCCCGAATCTTCCAGAGAGCCTCTTGCTAAACCTCTGGAGAACGTTTCCTTAGATCTCTGAAATGCCCGCCAAGATTTCTACTGAGTGGGTGCCATATAAGCCACCCAGCCCTGAAGTCAGTCCCAACATCCCCTCCAAATCCAATGGAAATCCAGCCAGCCATTTCCATCTCATAAGATTACAACAAACAGAAGGGCCCAAAGCAACCTCATTGTATTTTCACGGATTTACTGGTGCCAAGGCTCTCATGGTGGCACCTGGACTCAGTCGGTAACTAACTTCTGCTTCCGCAGAAAATAAAAATTTAAAGTTCCCGGATTCATGAGGAGAAGGGCACCACATTTGATGAGCCCAGGGAACTACAGTCTGGGGAAGGAAACTCAATTGTTCTAGAAAAAAAAATGTACATATTTACAAGTTGTAAATGTCACCACTACAGGCAATCATCTTGAGGGTGTTACATTATTTTTGATTTTTTTTTAATTATAGCAAAAGCAAAACATATACATTATAGAAGAGTCAGAACCTACAGATTTGCAAAACAAGCAAAAAATAAAAACCATTCCTGTTTTCACCACTTAAGTAATAATTTGGAGTACATCCTTCCTGACTTTTTTTTCTATACATATTTAATAACAGAATGGAATTACATGGTTTCTGTAGCCTACTTTTTCTTTTTTAAAAAATTTTTATTGGAGTATAGTCGATTTACAATGCTGTATTCGTTTCTGCTGTACAGCAAAGTGAATCAGTTATACATTAGCCTGCTTTTTCTTACTCAAAAATATATCACGAAAAATTTGTGCTGATAATTATATTTCTACAATATCATTTTTAATAGGTGCACAGTATCTCTTAGTATCAAAGTGCCACCATGTTCCCCAGATGATTCCCCAATTGTTGGACATGTAGGTTGCTGTTAATTTATTGTTTTGGTTCTATCTATCGCACTACTCCATTTCCTTAGGATAAATGCCTTAGAGGCATGTTTGCTGGCCCACCACGCACGCACATTTTTAAGGCTTTGGATGAACATTGCCGAGTAGCCCTCCAAAAGTTTGAACTAGTTTGCTGTCTAGCCCACAGTGTCTGAGCGGGTGCATTTTCTTATGCAAGGCTTTTCACATTTAAATACTCTGTGACACCTTCCTTACCTCAGCCTTGCCCCCTACAGTCTAGAATATGATTTGTATCTGGAACCTTTAAAGCAAAAGGGGTCACTTTGGTGACCTTGATCGGGCTGCAGAGTTTTCGCGTCACCCCTGTGTCCATCTCTCAGCGGTTTTCCCAGCTGTGAGGTTGCCCTGGGTGGGAGGGAGGGTGACGAGGACAGCTGATGCTACAGTGCCCTGATGTGTGTCCCATCGTCCTCGTGACCCCCAGGTTGAATTGCTGCAGACTATCATGAACTACGTTGTGCCCACTGTCGTGATTCCCAAGATTAACAGTAAGGAGTTTTGGAGAAAGGATTGATTTTCAGTCCTGGGGAAGAGGCGGGGTGGGGGTGGGTTCGGTCCTGAAACCACCGAATACCCAGCCCCAGCTGTGGTAGCTGGAGGTGGTGCCCTCAGATGAACCTCAAATGGCATCTGACCCAGAAAAGGGACGGGAAAAACGGTTGAGCTCCTTCTATGTGCCCATCCAGACTTTGAGACAGCCCCTAGAGACAGGGGATAGCACCGGCGTCAGTTTTCATAGGAGGAAATGGGAGATCAGAGAAGTTAAGTGATTGTTCCAGGTCACAGAGAAGGTGAGAGATGGAACTGGGATTTGATCCCAGACCTGAAGCCAGAGCCCTAGGTCTTCTTCCAACTCAGAGAAGGACCAAGAAAGAAGGGCGAAGCTGGGCCAACGCTTCCACTCAGTTCACTCACTGGTGAAACCCCTGACCTTTGCAGAGCCAGGGGCAAGGGCACAAATAGAGGCCCCCATGTTGTGTAACTAGAACACTTAGAAATTGTAAATGAAGGCAACAAACTATTACATATAGTCTCTGGCTTCTCCTCCTACCTTGACAAATGCAGCTTCATAATGACCTGAGGGACCAGGTTGGAGCTTAGAATTCTCCAGAGTTTCACAGCGGAATGTGGCGGGATGGGGGAGCTGGACCACAGCCCGCTTCCAGTTTCACCCTAAACCCGGAGGGGCTTCCTGTGCGTATCCATCACATGTCCCCGGGTGGCCTCCACAGCCCAGCGAGCAGCCGCCCCGGCTGTCACTCGGGCTGGGTGTGCACCAGCAGTGCCGGCGCCCTCAGGAGGGTGGTCTTGGGGCTGAGGGGGCGGGAATTCACCAATCCTGAGTGGGAGATTCCAGGCAGCCTCTTCACAGGTTTCTTCCCAGAGGCGGGCCAGGGGAGCTGCCGGCCGGCCGGGCTGTCTGTCTCGGATCCCTGCCCCGCCCTCCCTCTCCCTCCCTCTTCCCTACAGAGGAAGTACCTTCACCTTAACCTCTACCTTAACCTCCAATGCAGAGAAGCTGCAGAAAGGCTTCCCTCTCCCGCTGCCCGCCTCCATCCAGCTCCGCAACCTGGTGCTTCAGCCTCACCAGGTGAGTCCCCAAGCTCTCCTTCGCCAGATCTCCCACCACAGTAGCCACCTTCCTCCATGTCAGCTCTGGATCCAGCGCTTTCTACCCTTACGATAATCCCAGAGGGTGGGCGCTGTTACTAAACAGAGAACAGAGGCTAAGACTCTGAAAAGCCACACGGCCATTACATGAAGTCCAAAGTCAAAGCCAGGTCCCTGCTTTTAACCATGGGCTGCTTTTAACCACTCCCACCCTCCCCTTGGTAAAAATGGAACTCACGTGGTGGCCCCAAAGCCTCTTTTATAAGGTGGATGCACTTAAATACTTGACAAGTAAGTGTCACATGCCTTCCTTTGCATCCAGCATCCTTCTAGGCCCTGGGGTATAAAGCGCAGGGTCTGGCAGATTACGATACCGGAATGGACGGCCTCCTTTTCCCTTTCCCTCAGCCTGACCCCCTGACAGCCTCTGACACTGTTTTCCCCATCCATGGAATGCTTTCTTCTCTTAGCTTTGAAGATTCCCTCTTCTGGTTTTCCAGCCACCTCTCACTGGGCTGTTTGGTCTCCTTTGCTGGGTCCTTCTTCCCCTACCAGTGGGAGTTCTCCAGGGTTCCTGCCTTGGCCTCCGCCCTTCCCCCACTATTGCTGTCCCTGGTCACTTTCATCAACTCAGGCTCAACAGCCACCTTTGTGCCGCCCAGTGACCCGGCCGCGCTTCCAGTCTCCTCTACGTGCCCGAAGTGTACATACACTGGTTTCCTCGGTGCCTCCATCCTTAAACCCACTGTGTCCCAACAAAGCTGATAACTCTGCAAGGAAACCATCACCCACTCTTACATTCCTTACCGCTGTCCATGGCTTCCCGATGACCTGGTGGCCCTCCTGGGAAACCTCTGCCCAGCTTCCTCCCTCTCCCTCACCCCCAACATCCAGCCCATCAATCCCTGATTCTTTAAACTTAATGGGAGAACTACCAGGGCTAAGAGACAGTAGAGAAATAGCTGAGCAAGCAGAGGAAACACATTCCACACGTTCCCTACATTTTACCAAGTTCATCCTTAAAATAAAAAAAAAATGACCCCATAGGCACAATTTAATTCCTTCACTTCTGAAAATCCTGAGTGAAGGGCAGGAAGGAGCAAAAGAGAAGTGGTTTTGCAACTGTGATTGCAAGGAGGGCTCCCTGGAGCTGCCAAGAGGCAGGGATGACAAGTGAAGGCCTTCGCAGCAGCCCGGGCGTCTCCATGTCTGAGAAGAAAACAGCTGGCAGAGAAGCTGCTGACAGATTCACAGGCCTTGGCAGCCACTGATGTGCAGACCCCAGGGGTGGGATGCCAGGTGCCCCCCGCCCCACTCACTCCTGCCTTTCTGTCAGCAGACAGGCCTGCACCACTCTCTCCTTCCCTACAGACAGGTTCCCAGAGTTTCCTTCTAAAAACCCAGCATCCCCATATTCACAGATGAGGGGTACTCTTCCGGCTGATGACAGCCTTCTCATCTCTCCCCCAGGATTTCCTCCTGTTCGGTGCAGATGTCCACTACAGCTGAAGTCCCCATGGGTGCTGGGGGCTGTCAATCACATCAGGAGGTGAGGGGCTGTCAGCACCCTAACCCTGACAGGCCCCATGGGGCATGGGCTGCCTCCCTCCAGGTTTCCCTCTCTAGCTCTTGACTCGGAGACTCTTGCAAACGTCTCTGAACTCAGATTCAGAAATGATCTAAACATGGGAACCTTGTTCCTTGGAAAAGTGTGTGGTGTGTATTTTAGGGATTATGAATTTCTTTCAAGGGCTAAGGCTGCATGGACATTTCCTCCAGGAATTGCATTTCAATTGTAATCACGATATTTCTCTTTGTGCTTCACACAATATTAAAAAAGCAAAATAACAAAAACCAAAACGCTGTTGTTTTCTGTGGAATTCTGTGTGATGGTATCGTTTCTTCTTGTTTTATGTCCATTCATTCATTCATTCATTGGCTGTACGCAGTATAGCCAAGATACAATCACCTCTTTAGTTCTCTAATTAATTTCTTGAGCCCCCCACATGCCTTCCTTAGCAGAAACTCCCATTGTCCCTTTTTGAGGGCATGCCTCATTCAACAATCCCCAAGAATAATTGGGGTTTACTTAGTCCAAAGGGTCTTGCTTCCTAATGTCAGGCAGAGGTCTGTAGAGTGGCTCTGTCCATTGGGCTGTTGTTCCCGCTACTGCCACATGGCGTCGCTGTTGAACAGTGATTCCGCACCGCCCATTGTCTTCCTGTGCAGTCATCTACCGCGGCTGTTGCTCCTGTCACCACCACGCGGGGTCGCTGTTGAGCACTTATCCTGCACAGCCCGTTTTCTCTGCCCCACACTTGGGCTCCACCTTGATGGCTCTCTTAGTCCATGCTTTCTTGCCCAGCCATTGGGCCCAAAGCAGAACACTGAGCCAGGGGACAGAGCCCTTTGGAGTTTTTAGTCAGTCACATTCTCAGCTGCAGTTAACACTTCCCCATGACTCTCCAGGCTGGTATGGAAGCCCAATCACCAGCCCAGACTGTTGTTGGACTCTTGGTGAGTTTCCCTGGGGACTTTGGGCCATTTCCTATCATGGAACATCAGGTGTGGCTATCTCAGGCCACTAGATGGGTCCTAATAGCACTGTACTTGAAACTGGTGGAACATTCCTGGAAAGCCAACTTAGATGTTGACATTTGGTCTGAGACCAGAAGAATGAAGAGTTTGAAGCAGGCAGTGGTGTACGGATGACATGACCAGATTTCGTTTTAAAAATGTTTTTTTGTGGGCCTCCCTGGTGGCGCAGTGGTTGAGAGTCCGCCTGCCGATGCAGGGGATACGGGTTCGTGCCCCGGTCCGGGAGGATCCCACATGCCGCGGAGCGGCTGGGCCCGTGAGCCATGGGCGCTGAGCTTGCGCATCCGGCAACGGGAGAGGCCACGACAGTGAGAGGCCCACATATCGCAAAAAAAAAAAAAAAAAAAAAAATGTTTTTTTGTGTGTGTGACTTCTGAAAGCATTAGAAGGGCAAGAGTGGAAGAGGGTGGACACAAATTAGGAGTCTGTCGTCCTTCAGACTTCATCCAGGCTGGTGCTAGTAAAAATGGAGAGAAACACTGCAGTGAGAAAAAGCAGGTGAAAGACATTTTTTTAATTTTAAAAGAAAAATGTACATGCTTCTGCTAACATCATTGATTCTCTGTTAAATGGAGGTAGAGACTCTGGGGCCACACAGGGGAAGGGAGGGACATTGATCAAGCACAGCACACTGATGATTTCATTTAATCCTCACAGCACTTTCCATCCCCCAGGGTGAGATTTGTTCAGTCCTTGTAGATTGAGTCACTCCCTGGATTACACATCTGGTAAGTGGCTGAGCTGGGATTCCTGCCTTTTATGTCATCAGAGCCCATGCTCTTTCCCCTCCTCCCAGATGTCCAAATCTTGCCTGTTTGGGGCTTGGCATATTGAAGGCAGGACTACTGGTTTCAGTTGCCTAGGCGGTGCACTGTAAAAAGGGACCAGGCTGGAGCTTCCCTGGTGGCGCAGTGGTTGGGAGTCCGCCTGCCGATGCAGGGGACACGGGTTCGTGCCCCGGTCCGGGAAGATCCCACGTGCCGCGGAGCGGCTGCGCCCGTGAGCTATGGCCGCTGAGCCCGCACGTCCGGGGCCTGTGCTCCGCAACGGGAGAGGCCACGACAGTGAGAGGCCCGCGTACCCCAAAAAAAAAAAAAAAAAAAAAAAAAAGGCACCTGGCTGAGGGAACAAAATCCTTTCTCTAATTTGTCCTCCAAGAGGGTGCACTTTTTCTGTTGCCCAAAGACTAATGGAGGCACTGAATAGGAGCAGAGAAAAGCAGCTTGTTAGGCTGAAAGAGGGTGAATGGAGAACAGCATGGGATGAGTCTGGAAGGCCTTGAAGACTGTTAAGGACTCTGGATTTTGTTCCAAAAAATAAGGGAAGCCATTGGAGAGTTTTGAGAAGTAGAAGGACACAATCTAATTCTCATTTTTTAAAGACCCCTCTGGCTGGGGTGGGAGCATAAAAGATAAGTAAGGGGACATAACCCTGCCTTTTCCCACCCTCACTTCATCTCCCATCATTCTCTTTGGAGATGGTCGGCCCCTTCCCATGCCTACCCTCTACTTTCCAAAACATTCAGGCAGCCCATGTCCCACTTTCTATAGAGAAAGTACAATTATTTCTTGGATCTAAAGACCTGTGAGTGGGACTCCCCTGGTGGCTCAGTGGTTAAGAATCCACCTGCCAATATAGGGGACACGGGTTCGAGCCCAAGTCCGGGAAGATCCCACATGCCGCGGAGCGGCTGGGCCCGTGCGCCACAACTACTGCAGCCCGCGTGCCTCGAGCCTGTGCTCCACAACAAAGAGAAGCCACCGCAATGAAAAGCCCACGCACCACAACAAAGAGTAGCCCCCACTCGCCGCAACTAGAGAAAGCCCATGGACAGCAACGAAAAAAAAAAAGACTGGTGAGTGGAACACAGTGTGCCCTGGCTGAGAAATAGGCAGTTGTTTGGAGGTCTGATGTGAGGGGCATCCCCCCAACACACTCCAAATTGTCTGCCAAGCTGCCTACAGAACCACTGTTGGAGCGGCTTCTCCCTGCAGGCTAAGCACTGCTCACTCCAAATGATGGCTAATGGGTACAGGGTTTCTTTCGGGGGGTGGGGTGCAGAAAATCTTCTAAAATTAGATTACGGTGAGAGTTGCACAACCCTGTGAATATATATGGCTGGCCAAGAAGTTCGTTCGGCTCTTTCCGTTAAAAACCCGAGCGAATTTTTTGGCCAACCCTATAGTAAAAGCCACTGGACTGTACACCTGAAGTGGGTGGATGTTACGGTATGTGTTTAAAAAAAAAGAATTGTCCACTGTGCACTGCCTAAAAGCCCATCATCAGAGCAGCTTCACTTCTGGTTAAGCATTTGCCCACCTGGGGCTCCTTTTGGCAGTGCTGACTTTAATATGAAGGAGGGGTACCCTACAGGGGCAGAGAAGAATAGGTGTCAACCCAGTCCCTCTTGGGCTGCACAACTTTCCGAATGGCACTTAACCTCTCTAATCCTCTATTTCCTCCTCTGAAAAGCAAGAGGTAAAACCTTGCCCTCCCCTGTGGCATGAGGTTGTTGTGAGGAATGAGTGGTACCATTGATGAGCTCATGCCATGGTGGTTAAGAGCAGAAGCTGTGGTCCCAGACACCGTGGATTCAAATCCCTGCTCTGCTGTTTACCAGCTGTGTGACCTTGAGCAATTAAGCCTCTGGCCTTCAATCTTCTCATCTGTAAAATTAGGATCATAATAATACCCATCTCAAAGCGTGGTTATGAGAATCAAATCTATGTGAAATCTGTGGTACAGTATCTGACAAGCAGTAATCAAAGTTGGCACTAAATATTAATAAGCCCACTAATCCTCACTCTACTGTAAGGACTATATCTGGCTTGCCACAGTTCTCTTCCCAGTGCCTGCCGTACGGGTGACACTCAATAAATATTTAGTTTTTAAATGATCTAGGATTTGAATCCAAAACCACTTTGTCATGATTTTCAAAGTATGATCCAGGGCTGCCTGCCTGGATGGGCCTGACCCCAAGAATCAGAACCACTGCCTGGCTAGAAATCTGGGTTCAGTGATGGATTCACTGTGTGGCTGGTCTTCCCTCCCTCGGTCTCAGCCTCCCCTTCTGTAAAAGCAAGGGCCCTCTGGACTTCCAGGAAAGGAATCCAATAAAGTGAACTCTGGCAAATATTAAAGAATCTTTTCTTGCTGAGACATTTTCATTTTAACAGAAGCTCCTTAGGGTCCCGGAAGCTATTAAGACCTGGTGAAATGAGGCTATGGCTCGGATTTTAGATGCTGCCAATTGCAGAGGCGGAGAAGGGGTGGAGGGAGACATGGGAGGGTTTTCAAGTTCCTTAGAGTTTCCCCCGAGTGAGAGGATGTGTGTCCTCATGGCCAGCCCTGTTTCAGTAGGTGACATCTCCTGGCATCCCAAGTAGGTGACACAATCTCAAACCACATTGGATCGGCACTGACAGTACTATTTTTTTTCTGTAAATCCACATGCCTCAGGGCTCATGCATGTGTGTGTGTGTGTGTGTGTGTGTGTGTGTGTGTGTGTTCATGCACACACATCACAGATCTGCAGGTGACTGGGTTGGGGGAGGGGGTAGCCATAGACATCAAACTCCAAAGTGCCTACAGAGCTCCAAAAAGGCAGGTCTTCACGACATCCTTCTCTTCAACTACAGCCGATGTGCTCAGGAGTGCAGGCACCATCATAGAAAACTGCACCGAAAATAAGAGTGAACAGAGGTATAAAATCGCTGAGCTTGGAGGGAACTTGGAGCCCGTTTAGTCCATTGTTCTCAAAGTACGGTCCAGGATTGGCACCACCTGGAGCTTGTTAGACACGCAGAGTCTCAGCTACCAAAGGAACGTGATGAATCAGAATTTGTATTTAACAAGATCCCTGGTGTATATATACATACCACAACTTCCTTATCCATTCATCCGTTGGCAGACTCTTGGGTTGTTTCCATGTCTTGGCTGTTGTGAATAATGCTGCAATAAACACTGGGGTGCAGATATCTCTTCAACATCCTGTTTTCATTTCCTTTGCATATATATCCAGAAGTGGAATTGCTGGATCATACAGCAGTTCTATTTTTAATCTTTTGAGGGACTTCCAGACTCTTTCCCTAGTGGCTGGACCAATTTACATTCCCACCAACAGTCTACGAGCATTCCCTTATCTCCACATCTGGAATTTGTATATCTATATGCAATGGAATATTATTCAGCCATGAAAAAGGAGGAAATCCTGTCATTTGCAACAACATGGCCCTTGAGGGCATTATGCTAAGCAAAAAAAAAAGATAAATATTGTATGATATCATTTATATGTGGAATCTAAAAGAGCTGAGCTCGTAAAAATGAGAGTAGAATGGTGATTCTTTCCCTAGTGGCTGTACCAATTTACATTCCCACCAACAGTCTACGAGCATTCCCTTATCTCCACATCTGGAATTTGTATATCTATATGCAATGGAATATTATTCAGCCATGAAAAAGGAGGAAATCCTGTCATTTGCAACAACATGGCCCTTGAGGGCATTATGCTAAGCAAAAAAAAAAGATAAATATTGTATGATATCATTTATATGTGGAATCTAAAAGAGCTGAGCTCGTAAAAATGAGAGTAGAATGGTGATTACTGGGAGCCTGGGGCAGGGGGGAACTGGGGAGATGATATTTAAGGGTCCAAACTTGGAACTAGTAGATAAATAAGTCCTGTAGGTCTAATGCACAGCATCGTGATTACAGACAGCAATACTGTATCATAAACTTCAAAGTTGCTAAGAAACTAGATCTTACTTATCCCCACCACAAAAAAGGAATGATAATTACGTGCTGTGATAGAGGTGTCAGATAACGCTACAGTGGTGATCATACTACAGTATATAAATACATCAAGTCAACACGTTGTACAGCTCAAACTTACCTGTCAATTATATGTCAATGAAAATAAATTTTAAAATAAAATAAATAAATGAGATCCCTGGGATCCAAGGAACACTGTCCTAGTCCAACACCTTCATCTGCATTTGGAGGCAAAGTGAGGATCAGAGAGGGGCATGGTTTACCCCGTGTCACACAGCCCATCAGGAGCAGAGCCTAGACAGGGACCCAGGCTTCCTCGCTGCCAGTGTGTCACATGTTCTGGCTCTGTGTTTCGACACACCCTGCTTCCTTCTCTTGGACGGCTCTTGGCTCTGTCGTCTGCAAAACCACGTGTGACCTACAAGATCCAAGAGAATGTCACCTCCCTATGGAAGATGGCCCCCAGAGACACCCTTGGTGGCAGAGTGAGGGTTGCTGTGTACTTTTAGTTCTGTCTCACAGGCTACTGTTCCCGCACAAGACCTGTTCAGACTTTGGAAAAGAATTCAGAGCTCTCCACGAGAGGAAGGCATTTGCTTCAAAAGGTCAATAACAGAAGAAATACTCAGTGTACCAAATGTGTCCATCAGGGTCTAGGCAGGAAATCAGAATCCAGCTCAGATGGTTCTTGGGATTCGAATGAAGGGGCTATTTACAGAGCTGGGGGACAGGCTTAAGGAAACCTGTGAAGGATGGGAGGCCCCCAGGAAGTAGCCTCCCTAGGCTTGGAGCAGCAAAGAAAGCAGTAGGGGTGTCCCAGCCTTGGGGGAAGATGGGGAGCCAAGGGTGAGAGGAGTGTCCAGAGTGATGCAACCACGGCCAGACCTAAAATCCAAAGCAAAGCGGAAGCAGGGAGAAGGGCCTGACCCTGCTCTCTTCCTAACCTCCGACCTCCTGCCGTGCTGGCCTTTGGCTGAGCCCAACTACAGATGAGAAAACTGAGTCAGCGTGCCCAAGGTCACCCAGTGGGTGAGCCAGGATTCAAACCCAGGCCACCTGGTCCCAGCATCCATGCCCTTAACCTTTCACTTTTCCGATTTATGTTCATTCACTCAGTTATCTACTATGTGCTGCTCAGTATTCCAGGCACTGTGGTTTCCAAATTCTGGGTTTTCCAAATTCTTTTCGAGACTTTTGTAATCAGGACACAGTAAACACCGTTCCTGTTAAAAGGGAGAGCGTTTTCTCTGCTGGAGGACTTGATGGTGGGGGAGTGACAGCGGCTTTGGCTTTCGTGGAGGTGGATGGACAGACTGGTAGGAGAAAAGTCCAGGGGTTCTGACCAGTGTTGGATTCATGCTGCTCCCAGGGGCCTCTGCTGGGTCCTGGGTCACCAGCAGGGACCTTGACCTGGGGGTGGGCACCTGTGGCGGTGGAAGCCGGGCCTGGGCCCATGGGGCACGCTGGCCAGCTGGGGAAGTTCTAAGGTCCAAAGCTCACTGCTATGGGAACTCCCGCCCCTGCAAACAGCCCCCAGCCTGGACATTCTCAGACCTCTGCCAGAGGAAGAGTGACATCTGTGTCCCCATGAGGTCCCCACTCTCTAGAATGTCCTCCCTCGTCTCCAAGCTGGAAGGGCCCATGGGAGTCACCTACTCTGTCCCCCTCACTTTACAGAGGGAAACTTGGGCACAGGAGGAGATGAGACTTGCTGAGGGCCCCATGGCCAGGCAGAAGCCAGATCGGAACCTTGGTTTCCCGGCTCCCAGCCCAGCGCCCCTCCCTACCTCCGCAGGCAGAGTCCAGGGAGCAGATGCCCCCAGGCACACTGCTGCCAGGCTTTTGTCCTTGTTCTTTGCTGGCCTGGAATGGCTCTTGCAAAGGCCACATCGTCCTCATCCTTAGGGTCCCAGCTCAGCATGTCACCTCAGAGAAGCCCTCTCTGACCATCGCTTTGGAATGGCATCCCACAGATCCGGGTTCAAACCCCTGCTGGGTGACTATGGCTTAATCACTTCACCCCTCTGAGCCTCAGTTTTTTCAGCTCAAAACTAGACTTCAGTACTCACCATAAAGGGCTGCTGCAGGGCCGAGAGGTGGTGTGTGGCATAACCAGCATGGTGGCCCGCACATAGTAGGCGCTCAATAAATGCTGCTTTCCTGCCAGTTCCCACCCGAAGCTGGAAGGATCATAGAATTCACAAGGCTCAGCCCTGCCCTCAGGAGCACTCAGGCCTCTTGCAGGGGGATTGCGGGGTGGGACACAGGACCCCAAAAACCTCAGCCTGATGGACAGAAACAATAGGACACAGAGGAGCAGAGAGGCCCCAGTGTGGGCTTCCCTGCACTCAGCGTGGGAAGTTCTGATCCCAACCCCAAATCCAGTGCCTTTTATGACCCACTGGGAAGAAACCCTGTCACTCCTGCCATAGTCAGTGTACTGAGGCAGTCCAAAGACCCACCTAATTTCAAGGTGAAGACACAGAGACCCCACATTTTGATGGAAAGAGTATCAAAGAATTCGTGGACATATTTTTAAAGTACCACAATTACAGAAAAGCAGAGAGTGGTTAATGCTATGATAGAGAAAGTGCAAAGCTTTCTGGGATCTCAGAGGAGGACCTTCCTCTAATCCAGGGAAATATGGAGGTGATCAGGGAAGGCTTCCTGGAGGTGGGGGCAAAACAAAACTCAGGAATATAGGGAGTCCTTGGGAGGGGAGAGATCCCTACAAATTAAGCACAATCCCTACTATAAATTTTGTTTCCCCAAATAAAATTTTATTTTCTTTACTTACTGCAAATACAATATATCCCAAGAAAATAAAAATTGAAATACCAGCAAACAAAAAGGTTTTCAAAACACCCATAATCCTGCCCATCCAACCAGAAACAATCCCTCGTAACTCCTTGCTAAGAATTTTCCAGATTGGCAAACGTGAGAATAGAACAAAGAAATAGAACCTCACCCTATGATGCCATTGGCAATGGGCCCCTCATAAGCATCTTTCTGAAGCATCAAGAAATACATTTATTTCTGCAGTCTCACTTTAAATGCATGATAGTTAGTATACCCAGTGCGCTTTTGTTGAACGCCTTAGGTTGGGTCCCACTCTGACCTTGCCGACGTCACACGGAGCAAGCAGCAAAGGGCATCCTACTGCTGTGACATATTTCCACACTGACTTAATTATGTACTTAGAGTCAAGTTCCAGCAGTAGAATTACTGGGTCACTGGGCGTGCAGGTGTTTAAGGATTTGCCAAGTTGCCTTCCAGAAGATTTTACCACTAGCTAGGCTTGAGAAGCCTGTTTTCCCATAGCGGGTGGGAAGCAGGGGTGTGGGGCGGAGATTTCTTTTTCTCATAGACTGAGGTGAGTATATAACTCAGCTGGCTTGGACTCCCAGCTCTGCCACCTGCCGGGTGTGTGAGCTTGAGCCGGTGACCTGGCCCCTCTGAGCCTCAGCTTCCTTGTCTATAAAACCGGGCCTTCCTGGAAATGAACGTGGGGTCTTTTTGTGAGAAGAGGGGGCAGACAGTGTCACCTGGGCCCAGGCCAACCCATCCTCTCACCCGGGGCGGCGACAACAGGCTTTTAAGTATGACCCATGACCCCAACAGTGTCGCAAGCAGGTTCCAGTCACTAGGCCTCCCCTTCCTGATTCCAGGAACCCGCCCCACTCAGGACCTGCCCCAGGCCTCAGGCCTCAGTTACTTAAGGGAGCTGGGCCCAGCCTGAGGCTGCGACAGACCTGGCCCAGCCCTCTGGGAGCCCAGGATGGGGACCTCGGCTGGGGCCCTGTCCTCCCTCCTGCTGGGAATACTGCTCACATCCACCCCCAGGGCCCTGGGTGCCAACCCTGGCCTGGTCGCCAGGATCACCGACAAGGGCTTGGAGTATGGTAAGGAGCTGCAAGTTGTTGGCTGGACTTGGCTGACCCGCTTGGCCCCAGGCGGCGCTGGGTACGGCAGGGGACACAGAGGGGACTCTCTCCCTTGGGGTGCTGCAGCCTTCCCGGCCAGGCAAACCTGGCTCGGGTTCCGGCCTCGTCACCCAACCCCTGGGCCACTTGGGCACGTTACTTGTCTTAGCTGGGTTCCCCACTAGCCAACAGAGATAAAGATTTGGGTGCGAGTAGTTGATTTGGGAGATGATTCCGGGAAACACTGTAAGAGAGAAGTGATGTGAGATGAGAAAGGCAAGGTGGCCAGGAGAGGCCAATCATTAAACCAGCTACTGCCTCAGTGATGGGAACAGTTCCGCTGGAAAATTTTTGCTCGAGTTTGAAAACATATGCCTTAAAACTAGATGTCAGGGACTTCCCTGGCGGTCCAGTGGTTAAGACCCTGCACTTCCAGTGCAGGGGGCACGGGTTTGATCCCTGGTCGGGGAACTAAGATCCCACATGCTGTGCAGCACAGCCAAAAAATAAACAAAAAACAAACAACAACAAAAAAAACTAGGGACTTCCCTAGTGGAGCAGTGGTTAAGAATCTGCCTGCCAATGCAGGGACATGGGTTCGAGCCCTGGTCCAGGAAGATCCCACATGCTGTGCAGCACAGCCAAAAAATAAACAAAAAACAAACAACAACAAAAAAAACGAGGGACTCCCCGAGTGGAGCAGTGGTTAAGAATCTGCCTGCCAATGCAGGGACATGGGTTCGAGCCCTGGTCCAGGAAGATCCCACATGCTGCGGAGCAACTAAGCCTGTGTGCCACAACTACTGAGCCTGCGCTCCAGAGCCCGCGAGCCACAACTACCGAGCCCGCACGCCACAACTACTGAAGCCCGCATGCCTAGAGCCTGTGCTCCACAGCAAGAGAAGCCACCGCAATGAGAAGCCCGCCTACTGCAATGAAGAGTAGCCCCCGCTCGCGGCAACTAGAGAAAGCCCGCGTGCAGCAACAAAGACCCAACACAGCCAATAAATAAATTAATTAATTAATTTAAAAAAATTGATGTCAGAATGGTAGTTACCACCTGGAAGGGGCACAGGGAGCCTGCAGGGGTGCTGGGAATGCCCTGCATCTTGCTCTGGGCGGTGGCTACATGGGTGCATAAACATGTAAAAACTACCTCGCAATACCTTTAAGATTAGTGCCCTTTAGGTTATACCTCTACGGATGTTATACCTCAGTTTTAAAGAATTGGAATATAGTTGATTTACAATATTGTGTTAGTTTCAGGTATACAGCATACTGATTCAGGCTTTTTTTTTTTTTTGCAGATTATATTCCATTATAGATTATTACAAGATACTGAATATAGTTCCCTGTGCTGTATAGTAAATCCTTGCTGCGTATCTATTTTATGTGCAGCAGTTTGTATCTGTTAATCCCATACTCCTAATTTGTCCCTCCCCCACACCTTTCATAACCATGCTGTTTTCTATGTCTGTGAGTTTGTTTCTGTTTTGTATATAGATTCATTTGTAGTATTTTTTTAAAAGATGCTAAAACAAAGCCTCAGAAATAAACTGTCCAAGGGGCAAGGGATCTAGGGTATTTATATACCGCTCCCCTCAGCACTTGATGGAGGACTGCTCCTCACATTTATGGAGGCTCAATTGCCTTATCTGTTCACTGGGGTAATAACATTCCCTCAGGTAGAGCTGTTGGGAGCCCAGATTGGCTGGGGACAGAGAGAGGGAAATCAAGGAAGGGTTCTTGGAGGAGGTGAGGTAGAAAAGATACGTTAACCAGGGACAAGAGATAGCATTTTGGCAGAGAGACCAGCTCATGCATTCGCTGGAGGGAGGACTGCAAAATGGTGTGAGGCGGAGTCGGGGAGACCCCCGGTCATCTGTGTATACACACCCTCCCTGAGGGCAGAATCCTGCATCTCTCATACCTCAGATAAACAGAAGGTCCTACCAAATGCTGTTTATATTGAAACGCTAGATCAGGCAAAATTTGCCTTTTGCTCCTTTCCACTGTGTAAATGTAACCAGTCCTCCAGAGTTGGACATTTTCGTCCTTTCTATATATATATATATATATATATATATATTTTTTTTTTTTTTTTTTTTTTTTTTTTTTTTTTTTTT
>NW_006772681.1:786332-819085 GCF_000442215.2 Lipotes vexillifer | reverse complement strand
TTTTTTTTTTTTTTTTTTGCGGTACGCGGACCTCTCACTGTTGCGGCCTCTCCCGTTGCGGAGCACAGGCTCTGGATGTGCAGACTCAGCGGCCCTGGCTCACGGGCCCAGCCGCTCCGTGGCATGTGGGATGTTCCCGGACGAGGGCACGAACCCGTGTCCCCTGCATCGGCAGGCGGACTCTCAACCACTGCGCCACCAGGGAAGCCCCTTTCCAGATTTTTAATGACATAAACCCTGCATTTACTGAGTACCTGATGTGTCAGGCACCAAGCAAGGGTGCTTTTTTAAATAAATTAAATTAAATTAATTAATTAATTAATTTTTTAACATCTTTACTGGAGTATAGCTGCTTTACATTGCTGTGTTAATTTCTGCTGTATAACAAAGTGAATCAGCTATACATATACATATATCCCCACATCGCCTCCCTCTTGCGTCTCCCTCCCTCCCAGCCTCCCTATCTCACCCCTCTAGGTCATCACAAAGCATCTAGCTGATCTCCCTGTGCTATGCAGCAGCTTCCCACTAGCCATCCATTTCACATCTGGTAGTGTATATATGTCGCTGCTACTCTCGCACTTCGTCAGAGCTTCCCCTTCGCCCCCTGTGTCCTCAAGTCCGTTCTCTATGTCTGTGTCTTTATTCCTGCCCTGCAACTAGGTTCATCAGCACCAGTTTTTTAGATTCCACGTATGTGTGTTATTTGTTTTTCTCTTTCTGACTTACTTCACTCTGTATGACAGACTCTAGGTCCATCCACCTCACTACAAATAACTCAGTTTCATTTCTTTTTATGGCTGAGTAATATTTCAGTGTATATATGTGCCACATCTTTATCCACTCATCTGTCAATGGACATTTAGGTTGCTTCCATGCCCTGGCTATTGTAAATAGAGCTGCAATGAACATTGTGGTACATGACTCTTTTTGAATTATGGTTTTCTCAGAGTATATGCCCAGCAGTGGGATTGCTAGGTCATATGGTAGTTCTATTTTTAGTTTTTTAAGGAACCTGCATACTGTTCTCTATAGTGGTTGTATCAGTTTACATTCCCACCAACAGTGCAGGAGGGTTCCCTTTTCTCCACACCCTCTCCAGCATTTATTGTTTCTAGATTTTTTGGTGATGGCCATTCTGACAGGTGTGAGGTGATACCTCATTGTAGTTTGGATTTGCATTTCTCTAATGATTAGTGATGTTGAGCATCCTTTCAAGTGTTTGTTGGCAATCTGTATATCTTCTTTAGAGAAATGTCTGTTTCGGTCTTCTGCCCATTTTTGGACTGGGTTGTTTGTTTTTCTGATATTGAGCTGCATGAGCTGCTTGTATATTTCAGAGATTAATCCTTTGTCCATTGCTTCATTTGCAAATATTTTCTCCCATTCTGAAGGTTGTCTTTTCATCTTGTCTATGGTTTCCTTTGCTGTGCAAAAGTTTTTAAGTTTCATTAGGTCCCATTTGTTTATTTTTGTTTTTATTTCCATTTCTCTAGGAGGTGGGTCAAAAAGGATAAGCAAGGGTGCTTTTTATCCTGTCAGCCCCTTTTTGCTTTGCAACGATCTCTTTTAACCCTCATGCCACCCCAGTGAGGAAAGTATTATTATCATTGCTATTTGACCGACAGAGAACACCGAGGTTGAAAACTTGCTCAAGGTCACCCACCCAGAAAGGTGCCAACACCAGAATCCTAGCCCTAAAATCGTTACAGTCTCTTCTACACAGGCTAGATGCCATGAAGGACAGGAAAGAGGGCCATCCTCCAAGCACACAGCACTCCTCCCTCTCGGAGCTGCTGACAAAGACATTGTGTCCTCATCCATAACATGGGCATGAACATAACTACCCCACCAGAAATGCAGTGATGCTCCTGTGTGTTTCTCTTGCTACTTGGTTCTCTAGAGGGGCTCAATAACCTGCAACTGCAATTAATGCTAATCAGGAAGTCGACCCCTTTCCCCAGGGCAGGTGGGAGCCACTGAAGGGTTTAGAGGGCGGGAGGCAGGCTGACTAGGCTGACTCCCAGCTTTTTCCCATCCACAGTGGCCCAAGAGGAGCTGGTGGCTCTGCAGAGTAAACTGCATGATGTCACACTGCCCAACTTCAGTGGGGACGCCAAGATCAAATACCTCGGCAATGTGCACTATGAATTCCACAGGTGGGGCTCTGAGGTGACTGGGCAGGGGCCGGGGGGTCCGGAGAGGAAGGGAGGGAGAGCCCCAGGACTGGCTCGGGACATCTCTGGGGCAGACGGTGGGATGGTTCCTCGCAGAATTCAGAGGGAAGTTCTGGGAGGAACTTGGGCCCCTTCATTCATTCATACAACAAATATTAACGAAGACCCGCTAGCTGTGTGACCTGAGCCTCAGCTTCCTTATCTGTAAAATGGGGATAACTTGCTGTCTCTTTGGAGTGATAATCCAGGCTCTGGCCTGGCCACTGGATGTAGCCTGGAAGGGAAGCTAGACCTTAAACATTGTTTTAAATAAACCTTAAATTTTAGACGTAGTAGCCCTCTTAGCCCTGAGGTTGGCACATCTGGAGGAGTCAGCTAAAGTTTCCTGGACGTTGGTGGCATTTGAGCTGAGTCTTCAAAGGCTATTTAGACCTGAGCAGCTGATGCTTTTTTTAAAAAAGGCAACAAACACTTTTTGAAGGATTGACAATGGAACGGGGGCAATTGAGCCCACGGCTCATCACGCGCCTCTCTGCTCACCACTGACGGCTTCATTCAGTCCTTTTTTTATTCAGTCCATCAATAAACAGCTATTGGGCACCTACTGTGTACTGGGCAAAGAAGATGGAACTTGACCATTCTCTTCCCACTGATGGCTCCACAATCCATGTCATCTTGGTTTGCTTCTCTCAGCCCTTTTGTGTCTCTTCTTGAGGCTGCCTTCGGCCTCTTCTGAATCTGATTGCCCCACCTGGAGGTGTGGAGGAAAGGGATGTTGGGGTGCATCTATGCACCCTACTCAGGATCCCAGCCAGGGGCACATGAGCTCTGATCCTGACTGTGCAGCTTTGGGCAAATGCATCCCTTCTGAGAGGTTCTATGTCCCCCTCTGTAAAGTACTTGGCATGGCTGCCTGGTCAACGCAGTGCACACAGCAGGTAAGCGTGGGGAGCCAGAAGCCTGTCTGATGCAGGCTCAGCTGGCCTAGTCCCCGTAGGATGGGGGCGAGAGCAAGACCCCTGCTGAGGCTGGACCTGCCTCTGCCTCCGGGCTGATGCCGTTTCTGTGGGTCTCTCTCCAGCCTGAACATCCACAGCTGTGAGCTGCTCGGCTCTGCTCTGAAGCCCCTCCCCAGCCACGGCCTGCATTTCTCCATCTCCGACTCCTTCATCAGAGTCAAGGGCAAGTGGAAGGTGCGCAAGCGGATACTGTAAGTTGACTCTGCTTCCAGGCCCTCGGAACCTCGGCTTTGGCTTTCATTCCACCCTTCCTGGGTCCAAGGTGTTCCTAGCTTCCCCCATAGCAGACCCCAAGGCAAGAATTCAAGTGCAAGTACTTTATCTGCGGAGCGACCTAAGGAAACATAGAGGGGCTGTGCAGAAGTGAGGTGGGAAAGAAGGAGGTCAGCTTGGCAGCTACTGGAGCTCAACCCTCCCGGGGACCCCTGGGGACAATGTAGGCAGAGCACACCTCTGAGGTACCCCAACCTCCTGTTTGCCATTGGTCAAGGGTAGCTCTCAGGGGCACGACCTCTCCAGCACTTTGAACTGTTCTCTGACCTCTGAGGTCCTTGGATGGAAGGTGGGTGAGTCTCCTTGGGCTGCCATAATGAAATGTCACAGACTAGGGGGTTCAACCAACAGAAATTTATTTTCTCACACTTCTGGAGGCTGCAAGTCCAAGATCAAGATGTGGGCAGGTTTAGTTTCTTCTGAGACTTCTTTCCTGGGCTTGCAGATGCCTGCTCTGTTGCCATGTCCGCACGTGGTCAACCCTCCATGAGCCTGCACCCCTGGTGCTTCTCTGTGTGTCCAAATCTCTTCTTAGAATGACAGATTGGACTCTAGCCCACCCTAATGGTCTCATTTTAACTGAATCACTGTCTCAAATACAGTCACATTCTGGTTACTGAGAGGACTTCAACATTTGAATCTGGGGGGGACACAGTTCAGCCCATAACAGGAGGGCAGCTATAGGTGACCTGGCCATATAGACACTGGAGACCTGCCCTGTCCTACACAGTAGCCTCTGGCCACATGTCCTTACTGAATACATGAAAAGTGGCTGGAACAAATGGGGATCTGTCGTAAGTGTGAAACACCATATTTGAAGATTCAGCACATAAAAGAACATAAGAAATCTCATTAATAATTTTTACATTGATCACATGTTGAAATGATAATCATATACTATTAAAATGATTCTCACCTTTTTCCTTTTGCTTTTTTTAATGTGGCTACTAGAAAATTTGAAATTACCCATGTAGTTCACATTATATTTCTGTTGGACAACACTGCTTTAGAAAGATGCTCAGTATATAGGTCACCTATATTTGCATATTTATTCAATTTCCATGACAGGAATGAGGCCATACTCTTCAAGATCTCTTATATGAGCATATGAATATCTACCTCATTCTTTTTATAAAACTTGTTTTTAATGTAACTTTTTTTAAGATTTTTTTTTCTTGATGTGGACCATTTTTAAAGTCTTTATTGAATTTGTTACAATACTGCTTCTGTTTTATGTTTTGGTTTTTTGGCCACGAGGCATGTGGGATCTTAGCTCCCCGACCAGGGATCAAACCAGCACCCCCTGCATTGGAAGGGGAAGTCTTAACCACTGGACCTCCAGGGGAGTCCCTGTAATATTTTTATTGAGGTGAAATTTACATAACATGAAATTAACCATTTTAAAGTATACAATTCAGTGGCATCTAGTACATTCACAGTGTTGTGCAACCACCACATCTACCTATTCCCACAATATTTCCATCACCCCCAAAGATGCTCCATACCTATTAAGCACTAACTTCCCATTTCCCCCTCCCCCAGTCCTGGGCCACCACCAACCCGCCTCTGTCTCTATGGATTTGCCAATCTGGGACATATAAATGAAATCGTATAGTATGTGACATTTTGTTTCTGACTTTTGTCATGTAGCATAATATTTTTGAGGTTTATCCACACTACAGCATGCATCAGTGCTTTATTCTGTTGTATGGATGGGTAATATTTCACTGTATAACTAGACCACATTTGGCTTCATTCTTTTTAAAGGCTGCATAGCATAGATGCCCACAACTTATTGAACCTATCCCAACTAGTTGACATTTAAGGTTGTTTCCTCATTTCTTGCTGTTACCCATGACGCTTCAGTGAGCTGCCCCACACATATATCTTGACTGGACGAGCCACAGAGTAAAGACTTAGAAGTAAAATTACTGGGCCAAAGATCTGTGGTTAAATCAGGATAGATCCCACCAGCTTGTGTTCTAGATGTGCTTTCCCAACCAGTGTTCTGTTTTCCCGTATCTTCACAAGCACTGGGTATGAAAACTTCTAAACTTTTTTTCAAACTGCTAGGTGAAAACTGGCATAATTGTTATTTTCATTTTTATAACTTCTCATGTGCTTATTTGCAATTGAAATTCCTGTTCATATCTTTGATCCCTTTTTTTCCCTTTTGTCCTTTCCTTATTTCTTTGTATAGGCTTGTTCTTTGTGTATTAAGGAAATTAACTCATATATTAGCTCACAAGTTACAGAAATTAGCTCTTTGCCTGGATCAAGAAGCAATTTTTTTTTTTACTTTGCATGTGGCATTTTTTTGTTGCTGTTCACTAAAGTTTTAATTTTCAGTGCTAGCAAGTTTATCCACCATTTCCTTTATGGCTGCTGAGCCTTAGATCTAACCTAGAAAGGCTTTTGCCCATCCCTGACCATAAGTAAATGAACCCAAGCTTTCTTCTTGATCTTTTACGGTCTTATTTGTAATATATCTTTGCTTTGTAATAAATATTTGTAATAATTTTTGTAATTAAATTTTTACTGCAGCTTCACTTATTTGGGGGTAAGAATTGAGATTTATATTTTCCCCCCAAATGGTGGCCGACCCTAGTCTAGGAATCAATTAATACTTCTCTTATCTCCTCTAGGAAACTAGACGGCTCCTTTGACGTGACGGTCAAGGGCATCACCATTTCAGTCAATCTTCTCTTGGGCAGCGAGCCGTCTGGGAGACCCAAGGTCGCTGTTTCTAGCTGCAGCAGCGACATCCATGATGTGGAGGTGCACATGTCAGGAGATTTGGGGTACGTCACCATCGGGACACTCACCAGCTTGACCCCTGACTGCAGCCAGAGGCCCATCCAGCCCAAGGCCTGGTCACTGATAAGCATGAGGGTCCAGGCGTAATGCATGGGTATATCACGTGAACTTGGAGGTAATTCTTTGGGGGACCTGCTGAAATTAACAGAAGCAGATTTAAGCTCGGAGTACTGGTGTGCCATTTCCACCAAAAGACAAACTTCACCACCAACAGGCAAGTGCAATTTGGCTACTGAAGAAACACAAAGGCTTTTGGCCAAAGGAGAGTTTGTGGAAAATATATAAACCCTTGAGCAAGTCTCTTCAAGTCTCAGTTTTGTTGATTAGAAAAACATGGATTCTCCAGCCCCTCCCCCAAATCTACTGACTTTGGCGCACAGCACGGGGCTGGGATGCCATATGCACTGAATCAGTGAGTGTGCTGGGAACTGGGACTCTGCATATTCAACCCATCCAGGATTCTGGGACACAGCAGGGGACCAGAATGGGGTGGGGAGGGCTCCCTTGGGGACTGGCCTGGCTCTCCCTACTGCCCCACTGTCTCTGCATTCAGTGGCACACAGCTGATCATCCATTGTGCTTCTCTCCCCAGGTGGCTGCTGAATATCTTCCACCATCAGATCGAGTCCAAGTTCCGAAGAGTATTGGAGAGCAAGGTAAGAATGTCCAAGTGGCTGGCGCTGCTGAGCCACTCAAGGGGCTGGGCCCAAGTCCTTAATGGGCTCTGGCCTTGAACAGCCCTAGGGGCTGTCCCAGGCACACTTGGGCTCAAGGCCCAGAGAGGACAAATCAAGGTCATGAAGCTGGTGTGCAACAAAGCTGCGGGCAAAACGTAGGTCTCTGGACTCCGAGTCTATCCAGTTAGACAGAAAGTGGTTAGATGCTTGGCCAAGGGTAAAACAGCAGGGTCCAAATGGAGACACCTGCTTGGCTTTGCTCACTGCCCGCCCTGGCCCTGCAGGCCACAAACGCAAAAAAGAAAATCAACACTTAGGTGGCTGCAGAGACCAAGCAGGAAACTTTGGGAGTGTGTGGACCAGGTGGGAGTTCTGGTTCCTACCTGGGCGATGAGCACCTGCTTTGTACGCGGAAGCAGCAACAGAGTGTCAGTTCTTCCCATTAAAAAAATTATGTGAAATCTCCAAATTTTGGAATCTCTGGCTCAAAGAAAGAGGTTTCATGTTAACTTTCAGTTCTCGCACTCACTCACTTCACCCCAAAATCCCATTTCTGGGGTATCATATACCTGGAGCTGTGTCTGTGACTGTGCTTGGGAAGGAGAAAGTAACAGAGGAAAAAACAGGCGCACACACCGCTCTTGGTACAACATATGGTTTGGCTTTGAGTGCCTCCTGGTGGTTGAAGAGAGAATAGCATGCAGACCCCACAGATTGGATGTAGCAAGCTGCCTTCTGTTCCTTGTCTTATCCTGGTGTCCTGGGGTCTAGGTGAGCTTGGGAAATATGCCAGCCTCCTTCTCAAGCACCCCATTGCCACGTTGCCATGCCTTTCTGAGTGGGACATAATATTCTTCAGTGGTTTGGATTTATACTCCCCTGTTGATGATGGAGATAATAATGATTAATAATAATAATATATAAAAATAGTATCATAGTACAATTAATAATAATATAATAATTATCAGGGTAATATGTTACCCTGATAATTATTATTTTGATAAATTAATATAATTAATGTTATACAGAATGTGTCACGCTATATAACTATTCTTATTTATAATAATAATGGTGGCTATTTGTTGAGCCTGTGGTTTGGCTAAGAATAATGTACTAATCACTTCACATAGGCAATGCCGCTGGATCTTAACCACAGCCTCTGAAGGAGATACCGTTTCCCACGTTTGAGGGAGAAGGCTCTGAGTGTGGAGTAACTTGTTCAGTGGTCACCTTGTTGACAGGAGGCTAGGTCAGGATTTGAATTTCCTGGAGCTGGGAGCAGCTTGTACCAAAGGCCTTGTGGGGGCTGGTGTCTCAGGAAAGATGGAGATCTCTCTCCCCTGACCCCTGATCTTTTTTCTTAAATTTATTTATTTATTTATTTTGGCTGCGTTGGGTCTTTGTTGCTGTGCATGGGCTTTCTCTAGTTGCGGTGAGCGGGGGCTACTCTTCGTTGTGGTGTGCGGGCTTCTCGTTGCAGTGGTTTCACTTGTTGCAGAGCACGGGCTCTAGGCGCAGGAGCTTCAGTAGTTGTGGCACGTGAGCTCACTAGTTGTGGCGCGCAGGCTCGGTAGTTGTGGCGCACGGGCTTAGTTGCTCAGCCGCATGTGGGATCTTCCCAGACCAGGGCTCAAACCCGTGTCCCCTGCATTGGCAGGCGGATTCTTAACCACTGCGCCACCAGGGAAGTCCTGACCCCTGATCTTTATAGGGCTTCGGAAATCTCCTCCCAGGGCAACTAAGAGCCTGGTGCAGGACCGTTCAGCTTCCCCATTCAGGGAGGGATGCGGTATCTGACTAGCAGGGCTAAGAATAATGAGTCCTTGCTGAGTGCTTACTCTCTGGGCCATACACACTCATCATCTTATAACCTCACCCCACCCCCGCCAAACACCCTGGAAAGCACTGGGCCTTGTCACTGTATCCTGAGGTGAGGACCCCAAAGCAGATAGAGATTCTGCAAAGGTCACACAGCCAGTGGAGGCTGAGCAGGATTTGAACCCAGGTTTTCAGACTTCCGTACTACACCCTTAACCACTGCCCCAGCCTGCCTCTCTGGGAGACCTTACTGCGTGTCTGGAGCCGAAGCACCTGAAGGCCTCCCTTCCCCCATTGGGTGAGGTCAACAGAGTTTCCTGGCTCCTTTGAAACCAACCACGAAGGTTCCTCACCACCTCTTTCCTTTATTTCCGGCAGCTCCTCGCTACCAAACTCTTCTACCAGGAACTAGGCCAGCTGCAAAGGGAGGTGAAGATTTCACCCCTTGTCTGCCCAACCCCCAGCCTAGTCCTTCCCCACAACCCTGTGCCTGGTTTATGCCTGCTCACCCTTTAGCTGGCCCTTAAAATGCCACCTCTTCAAGGGAGCCATCGGTGACTCCTTCACTAGGCCAGGACCCCATCCATGCTCTTGGAGCCCCCTGCCCACGTGCCCCTCCCTCCACTGTATCTGTGCATCCGTTTGCACCACAGGTGATAGCTGGTTAATCAAAAAAGCTGTTTAAAGTGAGGACTCACTCGTACACACCTGAACAAAGAAAATATTTCCATATGAATCCAAATGCTTTAAGATACAGTAAATGTAAATTCAGTTGACCTAGGCCCAGAACTGTTCTTTATAAACAGTCTCTTGATTGGCATTGCACTGTCCTTCTTTCATTCAACGTGCATCCGCTACAAATTCCAGCTCAGATTTCTTTAACCACAATGAGAATCTAAAGACATTTGCAAAGCAATCCCAATGCAGAATCCTTCTAGATTTTTATGATTGTCTTCCTTGTAAGCTTTTCTGGTCCAAACCAATTTACCAGCATTTTCTTTAAGCAACTCACCTTTCCAAAACACTTACCATAGGTTTGTGGGAATTCCCTGGTGGTCCAGTGGTTAGAACGCCACGCTTTCACTGCCGAGGGTGTAGATTTGATCCCCGGTCAGGGCACTAAGATTCCTCAAGCCCTGAGGCATGGCCCCCCCCAAAAAAAGAAGGAAAGAAAACATAGGTTTTCATAGAAACAACTCTTGTCTCAGTATTTCATGGGTTTACATAAGAAATAATTTGAGTGATTGCAATAACAAGGAAAGCAAACAGGTTAGAGAACACATATTTCCTTTTCTTGAGACGCACACAGTTCAACTGGGGCAAAAAATTCTGAGCACTTAGTGTGTGTGGTAGTCTGCTGGATGGGAGGGTTCAGTCTTCCATGGGCAGCAGGGAACATGGGGACTATTGATCAATCCAGCTAACCTGTTAAGTGATGACATTTAAGAATTATCTGCATTAAGTATACACTTATTTGTGTGGCTATTGCTACTTATTGTCTAGTTCTCCCATTTCAACTCTAGACCCTGGGAGACCAGCGCATCCCAAAGGAAAAGGTCCTTCATGATGGAGTTTCAGGCAGTGCCTCTAGCCATGTCCCCTCATCCACTGCGTAGATGACTACCTAGCTCTGATTTCCAGTCCTGGGATGGACTTTGACAAGTCCAGCTGGACCCTATTGGGGTCTATATGGGGGCTGACATGTTTTTGATCATTTCTACTTTCTCAGTACCTGGCACATCATAAGCACTTATACATTTTTGTAGAATCAATGACCAATTAACAAATAAGTGAAATAATGGAACTAAAGCAATTAGCACAGGGCCAGACCAAAGCCAGGGAACTCACTCAGGCTTTCTCTTCCCATATTTTTCAGATTTGCAAAATAATCCAGGACTTGGTGACCTCTGACCTACAGCCTTATCTCCAAACTCTGCCAGGTAGGACACCCCACCCATCCCTGGGATACTTGATTTTTACTAATTTTTATAAGTGCATACATGTACCTTATAAAACCTTACATGGAAGAGAAGTGTTGAAAGTTAAAATTAAAATCCCCTTTTTTTCCCCAAATTTTCTTCCAAGAGGTAACCTATTTCCCTTGAATGTACAAATATAAATATACACATACATAAGCATATGACTATCCATTCACATATGTATTCCTTTTGTTCATGAATATATGTGAATATGCATAATTATGAATATATATATTAGTCTATAATAATAGAGACATTGTTCTTTTGTAACTTGTATACTTTGGAGATCTTTTTACATCAGCACATATAAATTGATCTCATTTTTTAAAACTTTTGTGTAGAAGTTAATACGGAGAGAAAAGTGCCCAAATCATAAGTGAAGAGTTTTTAGAAACTTTTCACGAACTGATCACATGCACGTACCAGCTTCCAGATCAATATACAGAACACGACTGGCCTTTCAGAGTCCTCCCGTGTCTCCTTCTGACACTACCCACCCCTCAGGGTGACCACTAACCCAGCTCCTGCTAGCAAAGATTAGTTTTGCACTTTGTACATCAATGGAACCATACAGTAGAGTCTTTTATCAAGAGCTGGAGGCTTTCTCTATTCAACTTTTTTTTTAAAGGATACACATTTTATTTATTTATTTATTTATTTTAATTTATTTTATTTATTTTTGGCTGCGTTGGATCTTTGTTGCTGTGAGCGGGCTTTCTCTGGTTGCAGCGAGCAGGGGCTACTCTTCGTTGTGGTACGCGGGCTTCTCATTTTGGTGGCTCCTCTTGTTGCGGAGCATGGGCTCTAGGCGTGTGGGTTTCAGTAGTTGCGGCACCGCGGGCTCAGCAGTTGTGCCACACGGGCTTAGTTGCTCCGCGACATGTGGGATCTTCTCAGACCAGGGATTGAACCCATGTCCTCTGCACTGGCAGGCAGATTCTTAACCACTGTGCCATCAGGGAAGCCCTATTCAACTTTAAAATATGAGGTCAATCCATATTGTTGCATATCGTGAATTCATTCTCCTGCTGTGTAATCCACCGTGTCCATGTCTCTCCATTTATTTATCTATTGTACTATTGAAGCCCATTTGGGTAGTTTCAGTTTTAGACCATTGTGGGTAGGTGCTGTGAACATTCTAGCTCCTGTGGATGCATGTCTTTGGGTATATACCCAGGAGAGAAATTACAGGTTCTTGTGGTGCGCATAGGTTCAGCCTTAGCAGATCCTGCCAAACAGTTTTCCAAAGTGGTTTTAATAGACCTCTTTTTTTTTTTTTTTTTTTTTGGTTACACCACGTGGCTTGCAGGATCTTAGTTCCCTGACCAGGGATTGAACCTGTGCCCCCAGCAGTGTGAGCATGGAGTCCTAACTACTGGACCATCGGGGAATTCATTTTAATAGCTGCACAGTGTTCTATCTTAACGGATGTCTCCATTTATTTAATAAGTCCCCAGCTGCTGGATAGGTAGGTTTGTTGCCATCCTTTGCTATTGCCGACAGTGGGGCAGGGAGTGCCTCACACCACCTCTTCCCCTTCAAATGTAGCAAGTGGAAGCCCCAGATCTCGGCTACACACATAAAGTTGGCAGAAACAGGCCCTGGCAAATTGTTGAGGTGTACTCTCATGCCTTGGCCCCCAGGTCCTCCACACTCACCTGTTGACATTCCCCTTCAGCAGAGACCCAGGCAGGCACAGACACCCAAGTGCTTGGGACAGAAAACTCCCGTCCCTCCAGGGCCTTGGAGGGGAGTCTCTGGGACCTTTGGACATGGCCCAGCCTTCCTGGTTATTTGGTTCGTACTGGTAGGAGGCTGGTTTCCCGGAAGATCAAGGTCTCGGTTGTAAACTTGGGGAGCAATAGCTTTGGCTGGAGAGTTTTTCCTATTGTGTGGCTTCCTCGGTGTGGAAGAGCTGCCAGACCTGAGTTCCTCCTGCCCTCAGGGTATGTGTGTGTGTGTCTATGTGTGTGTGTGTCTATGTGTCTGTGTGTGTGTGTGTGTGTGTGTGTGACTGTGTGTCTGAGTATGTGAGACTCGAAACTGCTCAGGCTCTGGGCTAAGCATACCAGCCGCCTTGTGGCTAAATCACCAGTGGAACCGAAGAACCCATGTCATCTCTTTCTTGGCAAAGGAGTTCTTTGCCCCCAGCACTGGGCTGGGTGGAGGGTCTTAAGGTGGAGGGGCAGGGGGCTCTGAAGAAAGTCACAGAGAGTGTGGGTCAGCCACAGCCCTCACCCCTTCTGCCTCGCCTGCCTCCTAATTCTCCCCCTCCCCCGTTCAGTCACCATGGAGATGGACATTTTTGCTGGGATTGATTACAGCTTAATGGAGGCCCCTCAGGCAACAGCGGAAATACTGGACGTGATGCTTAAGGTAAAAGGGTCTGGGGCGGGGGGCTTGGGCGGGTCCAGGCCCGGTGCAGGGTTGCCTCACGGTCAGCCCTTCCTGGGGCCTCTTGTTCTCCTGGCTTCAGATCTGTCCTCATCTCCCCGTGGTTCCCACTGTGTCAAGGGCAGGGCCATATGGATTGCTGCGTGGTGTTCCCTGAGCCAGGATCCTCCCACGGTGTCTTTTTTTTTTTGGCTGCGCCTGTAGCTGTGGCGCAGGGGCTTAGTTGCTCCGCGACGTGTGGGATCTTCCCAGACCAGGGCTCGAACCCGTGTCCTCTCCATTGGCAAGCGGATTTTTAACCACTGCGTCACAAAGGAAGCCCCTCCCAGCCTGTCTTACATCACTTAGGCCTTGAAACTTCCCTTCCCCCTTCCTACCCTCTTTCACCTTCCCCACCAAGCAGGTGAGGTCAATCAGAGCTGGCCCTCAGTGGTGTAGGGGAGCTGGCCAGGAGGTCCTATAGGTTAATAGACCAAAGCTTCTGCGGATCTTTTCATTAAGGGATTCTGGATACACACTTTGATCCAAAGGAAAACATCCTTTTTATTTTTAAATTTTTATTGGATTATAGTTGATTTACAATGTTGTGTTAGTTTCAGGTGTACAGCAAAGTGTATCAGTTATACATATATCCTCTTTATTTTATGTTGGGGGTAGGAGTTTTATTAATTAATTTATTTATTTTTGCCGTGTTGGGTCTTCGTTTCTGTGCGAGGGCTTTCTCTAGTTGTGGCGAGCAGGGGCCACTCTTCATCGCGGTGCGCGGGCCTCTCACTATCGTGGCCTCTTGTTGCGGAGCACAGGCTCCAGACGCGCAGGCTCAGTAGTTGTGGCTCACGGGCCCAGTTGCTCCGCGGCATGTGCGATCCTCCCAGACCAGGGCTCGAACCCGTGTCCCCTGCATTAGCAGGCAGATTCTCAACCACTGCGCCACCAGGGAAGCCCCCCTTTTTTTTTTTTTAAAGATTCTTTTCCCATATAGGTCATTACAGAGCATTGAGTAGAGTTCCCTGTGCTATACAGCAGGTTCTTATTAGTTATCTATTTTATATATAGTAGTGTGTATATGCCAGTCCCAATCTCTCAATTTATACCTCCTTCCCTTATCCCCTGGTAACCATAAGTTTGTTTCCTACATCTGTGACTCTACTTCTGTTTTGTAAATAAGTTCATTTGTACCCTTTTTTTTAGATTCCAAGGAAAACTTATTTAATGGTGGAGTTTCAGGCAGTGCCTCCAGTCCATATTCCCTCATCAGACTCTATAGGCAACTACCTAGCTCAGTTGTCCAGCCCTGGGATAGACTTAGAAAAGTTCAAATGGAGTCTATCTCTCTCTCCAGGGTGAAATTTTTAGCCGTGATCACCGCTCCCCGGTTGCCTTCCTTGCGCCTGTCATGAGCCTTCCTGAAGAACACAGCCGAATGGTCTACTTTGCCATCTCTAATTATGCCTTCAACACCGCCAGCCTAGTTTATCACAAAGTGGGATACCTGAACTTTTCCATCACAGATGACATGGTGAGAATCATAGCACAATACCTCCCACAAATGACACTGTCTCCTTCCTTCTTTCCTTTCCACGCATTTACATCAGTGAAATAGTAAATTATGACTAAGAAGAAAGATCAAGAGCAGGAAAATATAAGTTAGTACGATTTCCCTTTTCACTTTGGCTGCCAGGGAGCTCAAAGTCAAAGTTCTTTCTCCCTTAGAGCAATTGTGGAAGACTTTGTGGCTTGCTTGTCTGTCTTTTACTTTTCCCTCCAGACTCGATCTGTTATTCTAATTCATACTTTCTTTCATCCTGATGGTCTGTGGAGGTTTAAAAAAAGATTTTAGTGAATGGGGCAGGACAATAGATACACTGATAAGTGCATAAAGTTACATAGAATAGAAAATAAAGACCAAGTTAAAAGTAAAGCACAATTTTATAAAGACACTGGGCCCCAAAATTGATTTTTTTTAATATCACGAATCTGTGCAGGAGCTTCCTGTAGCCAAAATGGAAAGGGTACATGATTTAGTGATTCACAGCAAAAAGGAGAGACAAAGTCTTCCAAGCACTTAGCTCTAAAATAACTGTCTCTTTGTATAAAGAGATGTGGCTTTGTATAAAGGTACTAAATTTTAGAGTGGATCACGTGGTTAATATTTCTTTCAGTTTCTTTAATATTTCTGGGGTTTAGATGGATGTTTCTTGCAGCTCTTTGTAAAAGCTGAGGCCTCGTGAACAACGCAGGGAGGTTGGGGGAAACACAATGCAGTCCAAACTGGATGGTCCAGCGTACCCTGATAATAAATTGAGGACCAGCAGTGATGGATGGAGTGACATTTGTCCTTTGACTCACCCACACCCAGGCCTTTTACTTCTATGGCCATGTTTGAGTCACCCTTCCCACCTGTGGTACAGTCCTTTCTTTCAGTGGGTGGGATCACGGTAGCTGTGTTTTACTGAGCGCTCACTATGTGCTAAGCCTTGAGCTAGATGCTTTGTACCCACCATTTCACTTAGCCCTCACAGTGACCCAACAAGTGGGGACTATAATTATCTCCATCTTATAGGTGAGGAAGTTGGGGCTCAGAGAGGTAAAGGCACTCACCTGAGATCACATAGTCACGAAGCCAAGAGTCAAACCTAGATCTGCGTGATTGAAAATCTCACCCTTGTGGATCCTCTGACTGAGTCCTGCGTGTCACTTACGGCCCAAGGAGAGCAGTCAGGATCCCAAGGACTCGTGTGCTCATGGTGAATGCAGAACAGGCATCTCGCCATTGCCATGGTAACCCTGAGCAGTCAAGAAGCTACATTATTGGGCTTCCCTGGTGGCGCAGTGGTTGGGAGTCCGCCTGCCGAAGCAGGGAACACAGGTTCGTGCCCCAGTCCGGGAGGATCCCGCAGGCCGCGGAGCGGCTGGGCCCGTGAGCCATGGCCGCTGAGCCTGCGCGTCCGGAACCTGTGCTCCGCAACGGGAGAGGCCACAACAGTGAGAGGCCCACGTAGCGCAAAAAAAAAAAAAAAGAAGCTACGTTACTGAATATCCCTCCACTTCCCCAACTCTCTTCAGACCTTCGGCTCTGGCCAGAGCACCTAAAACTTCTTTGTGTCCCTTTGCTGCAGGTTCCGCCTACTTCTAACATCCGCCTGACCACCAAGTCCTTCCGCACCTTCTGCCCCCGGGTAAGGCTTCCCTCAGCCCTAAGGGTGCAGGCTGAGCCCCCAATACTTCAGGGGTTTTCTTTAAAACCTCCACACTCCTCTCGGCTTGACCAAGAGTCAGAAGGCCAGCAGTGGGGCCCCCAGTGAAGGCCGTGGTGCTACAGGTTTGGGGACTCCCTTCCCTTCAAGGCCCAGATAACAGAGGCCTGAGCCCTGTGTCTCGTGGGACCACAGGCTGCCCAGTCTTTTGTTGATGATCTCTGACAATACCAAAATACCAAGGAATGCCGACATGTCCCACAAAATGTATCCTAATTAATAACACCAAGCAATTACAGAGGGCGTACTAGGGGTCAGGCACTGTTCTTGGTGCTTTAAAAAATTATTTTTTGGGGCCTCCCTGGTGGCGCAGTGGTTGAGAGTCCGCCTGCCGATGCAGGGGATACGGCTTCGTGCCCCGGTCCGGGAGGATCCCACATGCCGCGGAGCGGCTGGGCCCGTGAGCCATGGGCGCTGAGCTTGCATGTCCGGCAACGGGAAAGGCCACGACAGTGAGAGGCCCACATATCGCAAAAAAAAAAAAAAAAAAAAAAAATTATTTTTTGAATGGATAATAAATTCTCATTGTTCAAGATTCAGAAGACATAGAAGGTTATAGAGTGGAAAGTCCCATCCACTCCTGTCCCCTAAACATCCAGTTCACACCCTGAGTCTGTCAATATTATCAGATCGTACACATCTTTCTGGGGCTATTCTATGTATATGTGAACAAATGTATGTCTTTCCTCCATTTTTTTACACAAATGGAGGTATATTTTACACTCCCTTTTGTACCTTACTTTTTCCCTTAGTATACCAGGAGATGATTCCATGTAGGTAGATAAAAAGCTTCCTCACTCTTGTTTTCTTGGGAATCCAGTCTGCCATTGTATTATGGATGGACCATAGTTTGGGTAATCAGTCCCCCATGGAAGGACATTTACGTTGTTTCCAGTCTTTTGCTACATCAGTGTTGCGGTGAATAACCCTGTAGCTTGGTCTTTGCTGGACTAATCTCTTCATGTTCAGTATCTCATTTAATCCCACAGAAATCCACCTGTCCTGTCCCCTCTCCCCTACCTTCTGAGTCCCCCCAAGACACAGCTCAGACAGGTGGTAGTGTTTAAAGTTCCTTGCAGAAGGCTTGAATGATGGCTGAGAGGAATTATAACGGTGGGAAAATGGTTGAACTTTAAATACTGCGGTACCTGGGTCACGTCCTTCCATAACATACCCTCACAGCAGGCCCTTTCTCTCCCTAGAGCCCCACAAAAGCCCAACCTGCCAGCATGTTGTCGGAGCTAGCTTTAGAGGGACCTTGGCTTCATCCTGGTTCCAACATCCCTTTTGCCCAGAAAGAGGAGGAAACTCTCCCTCTCCCTTCCTGCTCACATCATAATCAACCTGACACAAAAGCAGCTCAGGTCACCTTGTTAGTCAAGTGGTTTACCTCCTCCACCTTCTAAAGAGCTCCCTTTTACCACTGAATGTAGATTTTATATTTGCATAACCAAAGGCTCATGGGATTGTCGTTCCCCCACCAACTTCCCCCGTAAAAGGAACAGTCTTGACCCCAAATTAAATTCTAATTAAAAGGAAAATTGCCAGCTCTTTGAAATGGTGGGATCTAGGTGTGTTGTGCTTCAAAAACATTGGTGTCTGGTCTTGCATGTGCAGTTTACCTGAGTGTGATGGGGGGTAGAGAGAAAAAAATAGCTCTCACCCATTGCCCAGGGAGGGGTGTGGAGTGAAAAAAAAAATCAGCCTAATCTTTCTGGAGGACAGCTTGGCAATCAATAACTGGCAGAAGCTTTAAAAATACCCCTGCCTGGGGCTTCCCTGGTGGCGCAGTGGTTGAGAGTCCACCTGCTGATGCAGGGGACGTGGGTTCGTGCCCCGGTCCGGGAAGATCCCACATGCCGCAGAGCGGCTGGGCCCGTGAGCCATGGCCGCTGAGCCTGCGCGTCCAGAGCCTGTGCTCTGCAATGGGAGAGGCCACAACAGTGAGAGGCCCGCCTACCGCCAAAAAATAAAAAATAAAAAAATAAAAAAATAAAAAAATCCCTGCCCTCGGACTCAGCAATTCCATGTCTAGGAATGTATCCCCCAAAATAATAGCCAAGGGTACACAGGAGAGTGGTCTTTAAAATGGCAAAACCTTGGAGACAACTTGATGTGCAGTAATGTTAGATCAATTGCAGTACCCATGCACAGTGGAATACAATGCATCCATGAGATAAATGACACAGACTCCATATGTCTGACATGGAAGGATGTCCAGTTATACCTTCAAGAGAAAAAGGCACAGAGCATTTTGTGGAAATTAAACCAACCCAGAAGTGTTCTCAGCTTGATCTGACTCCCTCAAGGTTCTCCCAGCAAACCTGCATGTTTCCTTCTCTTGACATAATTTCTTCATTCTGCCCTCAGTTAGCCAGACTGTACCCCAACATGAACTTAACGCTCCAAGGCACAGTGGTCTCTGCCCCGTTCCTGAACTTCAGCCCTGGGAATCTGTCCTCAGCTGCCCAGTTGGAGATTGAGGCCTCTGTGCTCCTGCCCAACTCCATCAAGGAGCCTGTCTTCCGGATTGGTGTGGTAAGGTTCAAAGGCTTGGCAAACATTGCTCCCTTTTCCTACATGCTTTTTCCCCCACTGCCCACCTGGCTAATTCCTTAAGATAGATCTCAGCTTAAGTATCACTTCCTCAGATAGGCCTTTCTTGGTTGCCCTTACCCCTGATCTACCTTAGGCCCCTTGTCATTTTTTTTTCTTGTGGCACCCTATTATTTTTCCTCATAGGAGTTATTGTAAAGATACCAATGTAGCTGTTTGCAGGTTTATTTGCTTAATGTATGTTTGCCCAACTAAGTGAGTCTGGGCTATTGTGGGGAGGAAGGCATAGAGAGGGGATCTTTGACCTGTTGCTCTGCTCTGTAGCTATATCTGACCCCTGAAGACTACATTTCCCAGGCTTCATTGCACTGACTTCCAGCTAGGTCAGCCAATGGAAGACACTGTCAGGAGAACAGAGGGTGGGAGGAAGGAAGAAGCCAGAGTATTTCTTCTCTCTTTATCTGGGACAGAGACTCGGGCACTGACTGTGTCTCCTCCATGGTGCCTCCCCAGTTCCTCCCTCTGTTCCTCCAGTCCTGGGGTGGAAGCAGCTTCCCACCTCTGCTAATCTCTGAGCTGCCTCTCCAGCTCTTTTTTAACTTCTCAGCAATTCCATCATTTGTATAACCAATCCCCTGTATGAAATTCCCTCTTGGTTAAATATTAAGAGTTGTGTCTCCCTTCTCAATGGACCCTGTCAAACAGAGAAGGGATTCTGAGTTTTTTGGGGGTCCTGCTCACAGGATGGAGAACTTTGCTCTCTTGTTCCAGGTTTGAAACTCAGCAAGACAAATTTCTAGAAGAGTAATTGCTCCCAGATGTTATATCTGCAATTTGATATTGTTGTTATTGTTATCAAAATTGTTGTCAATATATTTTATTTTATTATTTATTATTTTTATTATTTTGGTAAAGCAGAAAAGGATAGCTTTATTGCTTTGCCAGGCAAAGGGGAGCACACCAGACTTTGCCTTGAAAAACTACGTGTCCCCAATATATTTTAAATTAAAACATAAGCTATTATTATTACTATTATTATTTACTAGGGCTGAATCTTGGCCCTGAGATAGCTAGAAATGGTCCCTTTAGAGATCTCCAGGCATAGGCCTCTATACCTTCCCTTGGTAGTATGTTCAAAGTTTAATTGCTATCATAGTCAGCAATTTCAAGTAAAAATGTTCAAGTCCAAGTTCAAATGTTTATTGAGCACCTATGATGAGCTTCCCGGGAGTCTAATCTAGTGGGCAAGTTCCTGCTTTAACTCAGTGAGATATTTGCTTAGAGGAGACAGCCAGTCCTCATAGTTATCCGTTCTGTACATGACAACCTCCTTCATTTAGACCTGTTTCTTTCTCCTGGAATTACCAGGCCACTAATGTGTCTGTCATGTTGACCTTCAACACCAGCAAAATCACTGGATTCCTGAAGCCAGCAAAGTAAGTCAGCCTCGTGACTTACATGGGGGGCACTCAACTGGGCTCCATCTGACGCTTCAGCTGATTCCCTGTAGCTGGAGGTGGGATGTAACCAGATCCCCCTGTCAAACCGTGGGGCCCACGGTTTGGGAAGGAAACTTAAATTTTACCCCAGTTGGGCCCGATTCCTTTGGCCAACTGGATCTGCCTCCATAAACTTCCTTTTCACCTAGCCCCCATTACTTCCAAATTTCTAAAGAATTTACTAACACTGCTTTTGCTTAATCTATGAATTTTAGACACCAGCAATATTGACTTCCTGAAATTATAGAGACTGAGTTCTTTTATGCTACACACTTCCCCTCTGCAAGTCTTCCCAGTAAGGTTGTATCATTGTTTTTGGTTCCTCAATCACCTTTTTCACTCTCACTGCTACCACACCCTTGGCCCTGTGCCTTCTCAAGCTGGTGTCTCCTCCTTTCTGGGGATCCCTACATTGCTTAGGTTTCCCTTGAACATAATGCCCACATCTCTGAATCTTCTCTGATTTGTTATAGGATACAAGTGGAACTGAAAGAATCTAAAGTTGGAGTATTCAATGTAAGTTATTATTGTTTTTATTTATGAAATGATTAGGGTAATAATTAATTTAGAGTATTTACTAAGCAATGTTTTGGCACCTATAATAGAAAATAGAAAAGAAGAGCTACTCTCTGCCCTAGAAAAGCATAGAAGTTCTTGAGGACAGGAACCATAGGGCAGAGGAACAGTTACCTCCCAATATAAGAGAGTATAATTAAATCATCTATTGGACAGAATTCTTTTAACTGCAAAGAACAGAAATCCAACTAAAAGTGTCTTAAGCAAACAGAAGGAATGTATAGGGTCATAACCAAAAAACAAAAACAAAAAAGCTAAGGCTAGAGGTCTCGGGTATAGCTAGATCCAGGTGTTCAAATTAGTACATCAAGAATCTCTCCCCAAGGGAAGGGGAGAGGGGTGATATAGGGATAGGGGGAAAATGGTTATTAAGTGATTGTATAAAATCATGTGTGTGAAACTTTTGAAAATTGTAGAGCACTACAGAATTTAAAGAATCTTCCATTCAATTTTTTAGAAAGAAAAAAGAATATATTCCAAAAACAAAAAGAATCTCTATCTCTCCATTCTGCTTTCATCTGTGTTGGCTTCATTCTCAGGCAGGTTCTTCCCAGTGGTGGAAAACTCACAAATTTCCTATAGTTTCTTTCTTTTTTTAACCCCCCCCCACACACAAAAAAGCCCTCGTTGGATTAATCTTAGTCATGTGCCCATTCTTTAGCCAGTCACGTGGTTGGAAATTGGACAAGGTCAGTTGGCTGAGCATGGGTTTAATCTACACTCCCCAAGCCAGGATTTGCAGTCCCAAACCACACGGACTGAGATTGGAAAGGAGGGTTCCCCAGGAGAAAATAGGGACTATTATTAAAACAAAAGGAATTGAATGCCGGGCAGGCAAAACCAAAAGATGATTTCCACAAAGAAGAAAAAGTGGTGAAATAGATGGCGCCATATTAAAGGAGGAAAATGAATGGGAAGTTTTATGTGGGCTGAAACAATCGAGGAGAGATTTCTGAAAAGAGGGAATGTGGGGTGATGGCAGCTGCTCAGAAGCCAAGGAGGAGATGGAAAGACTTTAATCTACAGTAGTTGGCTTCCTTTTTACCATCCTATGGATACTGGTTCCCTCTGACCACACTTTACCTGCCCCCCACTTCCCAGACTTTCCCTGAAGTAGAAGTGGAAAAAATACATCAAGTGTGGGGAGAAACATTGCCCACAGGGACCTTGAAGGATGACTCCTTTCAGAGAACAAAGGCTAAAGTGAATAATGACACACTAATACTGTATCTGTGCATGGCATGTAAAAATGTTCTATGAAGTAAGTTATTCATATGTAAAGAGTCACAAAAAGACATCGTATCATGTTTTCAGAACATCGACTTTAAAAATTAAGACCTTTAGGGCTTCCCTGGTGGCTCAGTGGTTGAGAGTCCACCTGCCGATGCAGAGGACACGGATTCGTGCCCCGGTCCGGGAGGATCCCACATGCCGCGGAGCGGCTGGGCCTGTGAGCTATGACCACTGAGCCTGTGCATCCGGAGCCTGTGCTCCGCAACGGAAGAGGCCACAACAGTGAGAGGCCCGCGTACCGCAAAAATAAATAAATAAATAAAATAAGACCTGTAGAATCAGATAAATCTGGATTCAAATTCAGACCCTGCTGCCAGATTTCTAGCAAGCCACTTTCATTCTGTGGGCCTCAGTTTTCTTATCTGTGAAATGGGGACATTAATATTAACTTCGAAGTGTTCTAGTGAAAATTGAATCAGGTGTAGATGTAATGCTCTGAGCCCTATACCTGGCACATAGCAAGTGTTAAAAGTTCGGTTTCATAATTTTTGTTTTGACTTAAAAATCTTTTTTATTATATAAGTAACTTGGGAAAACATTTCCACTGTAAAAAGAAAAATTAACCTACTAAAGATAAGGCTAAGCCAAACCTTGATGTTCTTCCTGGAGGATAGATAGTTGGGCGTGTAGTCTTCCAAATTTTTCTATCCCTTTGTACACATATAAATGTGCATCTCAAAATAGTTTTATCTTATAAAGTAGTAGCATGATGTAGGTATCTACCTGAAATTTGCCTTTTTTCAAGCCTTTTGCCATGTCGACACATACAAAACCACCCCACCCACGGGGTGGCCTCTGTGGAGGTTTGTTGGTGGGCAAGATGGTACATGTGGTTATGGTGTACCTCTCCTATTCTCCACCAGGTGGAGCTGTTGGAGGCGCTGCTCAATTACTACCTTCTCAACACCCTCTACCCCAAGGTCAATGGTAAGTATCGCTATGGATTTTTCCAAGTCAAGAGTGGACACTGCTCTTTCGGGGAAAGAAAGCTGGGACCAGGGCTCTCCAGCAGGCTGTGTAACCTTGGGCAAGTCACTTCTCTTCTCTGAGCTTCAGTGGCCTGTCTGTGAGACGGGAGTGTTGAAGTCGGCCTCACCTCATTCCAGGCCTCTAAGGAGGGTTGAGAATAGGGGCAGTTTTTGGAACACAGTAAACCTCCTCCTAAGAGAGAAAGAGGGGCTCACAGAAGTGCCCACACACACCCTGAAGTGACAGGTGAGACTGAGAACCAAGTTAATATACGGGGTACAAGGCAGCCCACCTCTAAAATCACATTCCCCAGTTAGTTGCCATCTCCCTGGTCAAAAAATAAAGCTTAAAGACCTAAACCCTCTTTCCATGAGACCCTGCTTCATTTGGCTACAGTAGAAAGCAGGATGCAGGTGGGGGGCAGAGAGCAAATGCCCACTGGATTCTTATCATGAGTAGACGCTGCCCCATCCCTGCCACTGTCTCCACAGAGCACCATGGCTGAGGGCTCAGGCTCCTCTGTCAGTCTGCCTGGCATCAAATCCCAATTCTTCCACTTTCTAGCTATGTAACCGAGGACAGGTTACTTGGCCACACTCTATGCCTCAATTTCCTTATCTGTAACATGGGAATAATAATCCCAATCTTTGGTGATAATTAAATGGGAATATACCATGTATAGGGTTTGCAGAGAGGAACTTTTTGGTGTAAAATTTTCTCTGTAATTATTTATTAAGAAATCTCTCTCGATGTTCTGCCTCAACCTCCAGATAAGTTGGCAGAAGGCTTCCCCCTCCCTCTGCTAAAGCGTATTCAGCTCTATGACCCTGTTCTCCAGATCCACAAGGTCAGTGGGTTCAGCAGGGTTCTGAGGAATTGGGGAGGGGGGTTGGTTAGCTTTCCTGATTTGCAGGCTATAACTCAGTAGGTGGGACCCAGCCCAACCCTGCAGCTGGGAAAGCCTCCACGGGGGTGGGATGGTTCAGGGTCAGCTGGATGCCACGAAGCCGACCACGTGTTCTTTAGAAGGGGCACCTCTATGGGGGCAGGAGGGATTTGACACAACCTGTGTCACAACTTTCCACCCCCTGCCGCCCCGCCCCCCGGCCGTGGGTGACCTGGGAGAACCTCAAGACCAGCTCGTTTTAAAAATACAGCAATCCTAGCCATGCCAACAGCTCAGGTTCTGAAAGTCATTTGTAAGTTTTTAAAATTTCTTCTAATTTCTTGGGAATTCCCTGGTGGCCCAGTGGTTAGGACTCAGCACTTTCATTGCTGAGGGCCCGGGTTCAATCCCTGGTCTGGGAACTGAGATCCCACAAGCCGTGTGGTGAGGCCAAATTTAATTAATTAATTAATTAAAATAAAATTTCTTCTAATTTCTTAAGTGGAAGAGCTTTGACGTATTAATAGATACATGTTTGGTGTGCCGTCCCTCATAGACCCATTGCCCCACCACACTCATGGCTTGACTTCTGATGTACTTCCTTCCAGCCTTTTGGCTCCTCCAAGCATTTTTTGAAATTTCTTGTTATGGATAGTTGCCTTGCTAGCGCTCAGACCTGTTTTCTTTTGGTTGCAGTCTAGTCTCCCTTCCCCCCACCAATGTTAAATTCTGTCCCAAGCATGCAAGGGACCATAATTTACTTAACTATTTGAATACCAAGGAATATGTCTGATTCTTCACCAGACTCTCCACTCTTCTGACCAAGCATTTTATGCGCCATCTGTGCCCCACAGTTCAGGTTATCTTTCTAGAAGAGCATCCGTAAAGTGGGATGACTGGGTTGGCAGGCTTGTGAGCATTAAAGGAGATGCTGCTTTGTGCCTGGTACATAGTCAACATCCAGCAAACAACAGCTACTAAAGAGAGGGACAGGCAGCAGAGTGATCAGGAACATGGAAACAGAGATCAACTGAGACATTTGAAAAACAAATATCCAGAGCCCTTTTGCGTCCAGAGATACTCAACATCCAACTATTGTGGAGAGTTTATAAGGAGTGAGACAGATCATTGTTCAAAGCAAGGACTGAGTGACAATTCATGCAGCTGGCCTCAGTTTTCTCCTGTGTAAAGTGGGGTGCAGCTGGGCAGTTATGAAGATTAGAGCTTCTAGCTCAGTTTGGCACAATGGAAGTCATTAGAAGATTTGTTAGATTGACCCTTGAACAACACGGGTTTGAATGGCCCCATGTCCGTGTGTACGCAGATCTTTTTCAATAATAAATACAATACTATGGTACTAAATACAATACTATGGTACTACACCATCTCTGCAGTTGGTTGAATCTGTGTATGAGGAACTGCGGCCTCGAGGAACCGCGGATATGGAGGGCTGACTCTGAATTATACGTGGATTTTTCCACCCGTCGGTGCCCCTAACCCCGCAGTTGTTCAATGGTCAACTGTATAAACTATCATATCCATTAAAACTTTGAGGTCAACTCTGCCCATGTGTTTGACCCCCAAAGGCAGAGGGTGGGTTGCTGTGGGAAAGAATTGGATTTTGCTCTGAGTTCAGAATTCCCACCCCTTTGGTGATGGAAACTTACGAGGAAGTAGGAGAATAAACCCCAGCAGCTCACAGTTTTGTCTTATTCACCAAGGAGAGAGAATTTAGGTGACACAGGGAACATTTATGAGGTCTGCCAGGAAGCAGCAGCTTGGGAAATGACAGATAAATTGCCACCTTAGAGAAGGTAGCTAGCAAAATCTGTGCTTTATGGAGACCTTGGGAACAGAGGCACACGCTCGATTTATGCACTGACCTGGTTTCTGGCAGAGCTTGTGCTTCCCCAGACGTGGGCCTCCCTTTAAATCAGAGATGCATCTTTTTGGAGTAGAGGATGCTTTTACCATCCTGTCCTGTCTTGTCTCTCCTAGGACTTCCTGTTTTTGGGCACCAACGTCCGGTACCTGAGAGTTTGAGGACAGGGCGAAAGACAGGGCTTGGGGGCCACAGCTGGACTGCCAAGTTGCATTTCCAGATGTGCAGCATATTCCTGGAGATTCTGGGAGAATGAAGACCATTTCTGTTATCAGCTCTGGGGGCCTGGCTTCTGTCCCCACACTCCTCCTTTTCAGCACGTACACCCACACCCCATCTAACTCTGGATTTTACTTTCCCACCAGGACGGACCGTCCTCCCCCACTAGCCTGTACTATCTTTAAGGGCAGGCACTGTCTTTTTTATTCACCATCGGATCCCTGTGCCTAGCAGAGTGCTTGCACTTAGTAGGTCCTCAATAAATATTTATTGAATGTCTCAATGAAGGAACCATCTGGTACTCTAGCTGAACCTCCCTACTGCCAACCCTCTGTTACTTAAGGGGTCTTTGGATGGTCAGCTCCATCTGTGGTCTTCAAGGATGAACCCTGACCACATTCCCATTTCTCAGCGCTGCTGCTGTGGGAACCTCAATGAGAGAACATGGGATTCCACTCCCTGCTCAGCCCTGGACCTGGTGCTGATGCTGGCTCTCTAAGACAACTGTCCATCTCAGTTTGGGGGCAGTTCATGGGTAGTTCATGGGCTCATTTCAGTACATGCTCCCTCTCTCCCTCCCTCTCTGTCTGCTGCAGACACAGGAGCCAGTGGGTCTCCGGGAGCAAAACCTCAGCCTCCTGCTGCCCTCCCCATTGAAACGGGTGTAAATTAGGAGGAAATGGATCTGTCTAGGTTTTGGGTCCGACCTGAATAAAAGACTCATCCAACTGTTGTTTATGAGCCCCAAGCCTGGAGGAAGAAGCCATGATTTCTAATTACTGAACAACCAGCCTCTGATCAGACTTTACCAGTCATTTCCAAGTTATGTGGTTGGGCCCCCAGGGACTGGAAATCAGACAGCTCGTTGGATGCTCTCTTAATTGTGTAAATGAGCAGGTGGATGGAGCTGCCGGCTAGCAGATAATTCACAGGGAATAGACCCATTTACCCTGTGTGTGACAGAGATGCATTCCAATATGGGACCATGCACTGTCACCCAACTGGAGGCGGGGTGAGCCATGGCTTCGCCTCGTCCCTTTTGTTCACTTGTCTGCCACCATCATCCATCCTGTGATGGACTGTGAAGGGCTCGGCTTCATCCAGCACTGGCCACGTGGCCTTGGACCAGTCCCTTTCCCCCTTTCCCCCACTTTATCCTATAAAATAAGGGTGATACTAATACTAGCCATGTCCTAGGACTCTTATAATGATGATATTAGGTAATCCATGTAAAAGGATTTATTTAACCCTAGTAGGGATTCAAATATTTATTGGCTGGATATGCTTACTGAGCATCCTCCTGTTTGCAGGCACTGAGTTGGTCAGCACAGGGGAACTAGAGACAGCACAGACCCAGTTCCTATGTCTGTTTTTCAGGCCATTGCCTCACCGTGGAAAGAGCCAGTCCTGACTCCAACTTACTTGCTTTGGGCCTCGGGGAAAGGCCTCTCTAAAGCCTGTGTCCTCCCCTGTCAAATTTGCTGGGAATACCTCCTTGCAGGGTGACTAGGGACTCAGTGGGTTCACGTCCAGCTTCTGGGGGTGAGCGGAGGATAGGGCATAACCAGGTCCTGGTAAACAGCTGATGGGATTATCACCTGCCTGCTTTTGGGCTCCCCAGAAGCAGACTCTGAAACAAGGAGGCAGGTACAAGTAGTTTACTGGGAAGAGGATCCCAGGGAAATAACCAGTAGAGGAGAGAAAATGTGATGGTGAGGGGGATGGGCTTCCCTGGTGGCGCAGTGGTTGAGAGTCCGCCTGCCAATGCAGGGAACACGGGTTTGAGCCCTGGTCTGGGAAGATCCCACATGCCACAGAGCAACTGGGCCCGTGAGCCACAATTACTGAGCCTGTGCATGTGATGAAGAGTGGCCCCCACTTGCCACAACTAGAGAAAGCCCTTGCACAGAAACGAAGACCCAACACAGCCATAAATAAATAAATTAATTAATTAAAAAAAAATTTGTAAAATAAAAAATGTGATGGGGAAGGGAAGGCAGCCTTTAAAGTGTTCACGATCAAACCAATTACCACCTTAATCCCACTCGGGAAACTCTGGGAGCCAGTATCCACCCAAGGGCTGAGATTGCCGGGATGCTTGTACATCGTCTCCCACCAACCACTGTTTGAGGGGAGCTCCTGGGGACATTAGTTGTCTGTTTCTTCTAGTCTGGGCAGGGCGGGCTCTAGCAGCTGTAGAAACCTCTCAGGCAAAGAAACGCAAGTGCCAGCAAGTAGAACTCAGGTTGGCGTGTGCTGACTGGTAAGATGGGTGGGGCCCACGCGTGGCTGTACAATAGGGTAGGAGTTCAACAGCTCAAAATTCTGGATGTGATATGAGACTGTTTGCCACATTGCCTGGAAAAGCTGTGGGTTGGTCTCCTCTGCATATTTTTAAGAAACTCAGCCTAGTTTTCAAGCAAGCCTTCATTTCAGAGCATTCTAGAACGCTCCAGGACATTCCAGGGGATGGCCCCAAGAAGGGACTCCGGGAAGCTCAGGCACGTACTTGATGAGTACAGGGCAGCCAGGTTTGCTATGAAACAGGGAAAAAAAACCAATTCTTTGTGAAAGAACAAAATATTTCTCATTCACAATGCAAGGAAAGGCCATTCTTACCCAATGAGACTGAACACATTCATTCAGTAACAGAGCCTCAAGTTAGTGTCATCATGTCTTGCTGGGGTAGCTCCAGGACAACCACTGCCAGCCCTGGGGTCCCCTAGCAGGTTCTGACACCCTGAAATCTGACTATAGACATGCAAGTATCCTCAACAACTCAGACCTTATAGGAGGACTGGCCTTGGGACAGCACATTCTGATATTAATGATCAGAACTCTGGGCTATCAAAGAACCATCGAGAGATGATAGAAGAACCATTGATAGTTATGGTGCCATAGAGCTCACGCCCACACAAACTAAGACGCCACCCTGGAGATGCTGCATCTCCTGGTTACAAACTGACTTCCCCTCTGCGCTTCACTAACTTCCCAAGAGCCCTCCTACAGCTACACACTGTTCCACACTTGTGGACATACAAGACAACTTCCTCTTTCTTAGAGATTAATCGGATTTCCTGGTGGGGATGGACCACAATTTTTTTAACCAAACCCCTACTAATGGGTCCTTAGGTTGTTTCTGATATTTGGCTTTTATGAATGAGAAGTCCAGCTCCTTATTTTAATTGAAGTCCAGCATTTTAACCGAAAACTTATGTGTGATTTCTGGGGCCTGACCATAGGCAATTACAAAGGCTTTACCTGACGACAGGCCTCGTGGAGGAAAGCTACCCTCCTCATCCCAGTCTCGGTGCCCAGACAATGCACTGTGGTCTCTGAGGGGAGTTGCAGTCAAGGACTCAGGCACCCTGGACAGTTATGCTCTTTGCATATTTGCATTCCTAGCCCAGAAGCCTTTGTTCCTAAGTTTTGAGGGTTTTTTAATAAATTTATTTATTTTATTTTTGGCTGCATCGGGTCTTCGTTGCTGCATGTGGGCTTTCTCTAGTTGCAGTGAGCGGGGGCTACTCTTTGTTGCAGTGAGCGGGCTTCTCATTGCGGTGGCTTCTCTTGTTGCGGAGCACGGGCTCTAGGTGCACGGGCTTCAGTAGTTGCAGCACGCAGGCTCAGTAGTTGTGGTGCACGGGCTCTAGAGCACAGGCTCAGCAGTTGTGGCGGACGGGCTTAGTTGCTCCGTGGCATGTGGGATCTTCCCAGACCAGGGCTCGAACCCGTGTCCCCTGCATTGGCAGGCAGATTCTTCACCACAGCACCACCAGGGAAGCCCTTGTTCCTAAGTCTCTTTACCTGAAACCTTAGGCAGAGGTTTTCAGAGGCCTTTGCCAAGGACTCTGTCAGGGAAAGAAGGGGGAACCTTGAAGATATTTTCCCCATAATGACTCACACTCAGTACTTTTCCACTCCCAGCCCTTACCCCCTTCCCTCCCCCTGCCTCCCTGGCTCAAGGTCCAGGAACCTGACAGAGGTTTCTTTTTGGGGATCCTCATCAGTGAGACGACCCCAACACTTGCACCGAAACCCCTGATCCACCTGCACCTTGTTCCATGGGTGAAATGGAACAGGGGCGTCGGTACTTTCTCTGGTTTGAGCCGCTCGCTTATGCTATTGGAGTGAGTGACTGAAGGTTTCGCTGTAGTTTTCGTTTTGGCTTGTTGTTGCTTTAATCAACTCCTCCGACACCTGGCAACCCAGCTCTCTCCAGTTCAGCTGAACTCTTGACAATAAATAGTGCTTCCGTGAAAAACTTTACCCATACATCATTTCTTATTTATGCATCCATACAAACATAGGAGCACATACATCTGTGAAATAAATGTCCAGAAATGGAATCCAACCATTTAAAGAGACCCTTCTATCAATTTAGCAATGGTGTGTTTGCTCTCAGTCTCTCCTCTTTCACCCTCCCCACTCCTCCTGAGTATGCAGGGGAGGGGACTCACATGGGCTCACAGCAGTGGCGTGGGGGAGGGTTATGTAGTAAAGAATTCACCTTGGCTCAGAGAGGGGGCTGGTCTTTGCCCTCAGCCCCTGAGAAGTCATCTCTAGGCCCTTGGGAAGTCCTGCCTGCTGAGAATGTCTTGTCTAGCTGGGGGCACTAGACATGCCCGACAGTTAACGGTGCGATCTACGGTGGGGACTTTGGGTGACATGGTACCATCTGGACCTCCAAAGGGGCTGCAGATGGGGTCAACCACGTGGGTGGTCAACCATGTCTACAGATGGAGCCCCAGTAAAGGCTGGACACCAAGGCTTCGGTGAGCTTCCCCAGTTGGCAACACTGTGCATATTGTCACACTGTGATGCTAAGAAAGTAAGGCCATCCACGGATCCACAGGGAAAGGCCAACAGGGAGCTCGGTGTTTGGAATTTTCCTGGATTCTGTTCTCTGCCCCTCTTCCCCTGGCTGACTTTAATTGGTATCCTTTCCCTTTAACAAACCGTAACCAGGAGTGTAACAGATTTCCGTGAGTTCTAGAGTCCTTTTAGCCAATTATAGAACTTATGGGTGGTCTTGGGGACCCTCAAACTTGCAATTGATATCAGAAGTGAGGGTGGCCTTGTGACTGTGCTACCTCTAACTTCACAAGGGGTCTTGTATTCTCTGGCTCCGAAACACTGCGGGCCTCAGACTCTGAGCACGAGGCCAGTGACACTGATATCTGTTCTCTGTGGTCTGACCAGGCCTGGAGGGCCCTCATCTCCTGCCCCCCTGACTCATCCCCAGCTCTGCTCTTTTTGGTGCTACAAGTCCTGTACTGGTTGGGATCCCTAACTTCAAACTTCAGAATCCACTCTGGTTAATATAAGCAAGAAGGAGGTTTCAGTCTCCAAGGATTTGAAGACCATCAGTGGTTGCCATGAGCCCCGAGTATATGCCTTTGGTCCAGACCTCTCTTCTGAGATTCCGACCTGTCCCATAACTATAGGCTTGATATTCACCTCCAGCTGACTGGATTAGGGGGCTGCACCTGGCTCATGTGACAAAGGAACCTGTCAAGGTATCCTGAGGATTTCCCTTGGAGTCTGGTACATAACTTCCCTCACAGCACATCTACGTGGGCCTGCTTCTCCCAGCCCACAGAGGACTAAAACACAGCAGAATAGATGTCTGCTTTATGGCCACTAAAGAACCCAGAGCTGGATTCTCTCCACCCCTTAGAGAAGGCTTTCCTCCCACCTCAAGTGATCTCATGGGACCCTTAGTGCAGACCTATCATCACAAACCCCAGGGACAGGTAGGCTGTTTTTGAAAGGATGCTATCACCACTGCCATATCATCTTGGGGTGCAGGGCTAGTCCCAGAACCATTACTGGCATCCCCCAGACCCAATCAAGCCCAGGTTTCTTTCAGCCCTACCCCTCCACCCCCAGCTAGCTTTCTATGACCTGCGGTTCAATCAAAAGTGCCTCTCTAAGAACTCCCCCTGACAAAATCCAGGTGTTATCAGGAATGTGGAGCAACTGGAACACTTGTCCACTGCTGGTGGGAATGTAAATTGGTAAAACCATTGGAAGGATAAGCTACAGTTGAACATGGATGTGCCCCGTCACCCAGCAGTCAGACACCCAACTGAAATGCCCAGCTATGTTCACCAAAGACACATACTGGTGTGTTCATATACACTCTTCATCATAACCCCCAACTGAAAATAACCCAAATGTCCATCAGTAGTGGATGGATACGTGGTGGAATATTCGTACAACAGAATATTAAGCAGCGGGCTTCCCTGGTGGCGCAGTGGTTGAGAGTCTGCCTGCCGATGCAGGGGACACGGGTTCGTGTCCCGGTCCGGGAAGATCCCACATGCCACGGAGCGGCTGGGCCCGTGAGCCATGGCCGCTGAGCCTGCACGTCCGGAGCCTGTGCTCCGCAATGGTAGAGGCCACGGCAGTGAGAGGCCCGCGTACCGCAAAAAAAAAAAAAAAAAAAAAAAAAAAAAA
>NW_006772681.1:769799-786319 GCF_000442215.2 Lipotes vexillifer | reverse complement strand
CCAAAAAAAAAAAAAAAAAAAAAAAAAAAGAATATTAAGCAGCAGTGAGCACAAAAGAACTTCAACTGCCTACAGTAACATGGATACCTCCCACAAACACAATGCCGACTTAAAGAAATCTGACACAAAAGAGTACCTGCTGTATGAGTCCACTGACACAAAGTTCAAAAGCAGGCGAATCTAATTCATGGAAGCAAAGGTCAAGAGAGTGCTAATGCTGCCTGGGAGGAGGACTGACCAGAAAAGGACATGAAGAGCTCCTAAGGGGGTTTGATAGTGTTCTACTTCGTGATCTGTGTGCTGGTTACATGGGTGAGTTCACTCTGTGAACATCAATCTATCTGCACACTTATTACTTGTACACTTTTCTGCATGTATTCAAAGAAGTATACAAAACATGAGTCAGTCTGTATTTATGAGACTTCTTATAGTGTCTTTTGTTATGTAGGCTCCCTATAAACAAAGTTCGATTTTTCTGGGTTTATTCATCTACTATACCAGAGCTGTATGGGCTGTTTATTGTGGCATTGTTTGTGATAGCAAAACAATAACCAAACCCAACAAAACAAAAACTGAAGGCAACCCATGTGGCCCTCGATAAAGACTAACAGATAAATTATGGTGCATCCACACAAAAGAATACTATGCAGTCACTGAGAAGAATGATTATATATGCAGACATGAAAAGACGTCAAGGCGTTATTAAGTAGAAAGCGTAAGCTATAGAACAGTAGGTACAGTATCATCTCCTTTTATTTAAGATGATATAGATATATGAATGCTTATATGTACACAGGAAATTTCTAGGAGGTTACCCGTTACTGGAAACGGAGGTTACCTCTGAAGAGTGGAAATAAGGGGTTCATTAGGTTGGGAAGTTTTCATTTTCCTTGTTGTGCCATTTTGTAGTTTAGATTTTTTTTTACACAAGTGAATATTACTTTTTAAAAATAAAAATTGTAAGATGTCAATCAAAGCAATTTAGGCACATGCTTTAAAAAAAATCAATGTACAAAATGGATAATCAACAAGGACCTACTGTATAGCACAGGGAACTCTACTCCAGCAGCCTGGATTCCTGAATCATTCTGTATCACAGACTTCTAGTACTATGTTGAATAGAAGTGATAATAGTAGGCATCCTTGCCTTATTCCTACAAGAGGAAAAGCTTTCAATGTTTCAGTAATGAGTATGATGTTTGTGGTGAGCTTGTCACATATGGGCTTTGTTAGGTTGAGGTCATTTCCTTCTTCTAGTTTGTTGAGTGTTTTTATCATGAAAGGGTGTTGAATTTTGTCAGATGCTTTTTCTGCATCTATTGAGGTGATCATGTGATTTTTATCTTTCATTCTGTTAATGTGGTGTGTAATTTGCATATGTTGAACCGTCCTTGCCCCACACAGGTAAATCCCACTTGGTAATGTTGTATGATAATTTTAATGTGCCGTTGAATTTGATTTGCTAGTATTTTGTTGAGGATTTTTTACATCTATAGTCATCAGAGATATTGTCCTGTAGTTTTCTTTTCTTGTACTGACTTTGGTTTTGACATCGGGGTAACACTGGCCTTATAAAAGGAGTTTGGAAGTATTCCCTCCTCTTTCGTATTTTGGAAGAGTTTGAGAGGTATTGGCATTAATTCTTCTTTAAATGTTTGGTAGAATTCTCAGTGAATTCTAATTGAATTCTCAGTGAATCCATCTGGTCCTGGGCTTTTCTTTTGGGGGAGATTTTTGATTACTGATTCAATCTCTTACTAGTTACAGGTCTGCTCAGATTTTCTACTTCTTCATGATTCAACCTTGCTTGGTTGTATGTTTCTAGGAATGTTTCCATTTCTTCTGGCTTTCCCAATTTGTTGGCATATAATTGTTTATAGTAGTCTCTTTTCATCCTTTTTATTTCTGTGTCATCAGTTGTAAGGTCTCCTCTTTCATTTCTGATTTTATTTGGATCTTTTTTTTTTAAGTCTAGCTAAAAGTTTATCAATTTCATTGATCTCTGTAAAAAAGCAGCTCTTAGTTTCATTGATTTGCCCTGCTCAGTTAACCCTTCGTTTCCCCCCAGCAAGAAAATATGCAGCCTATCTAGACCATAAATAACCAGATAATCTCTCCTGGTTCAGAATTCTAAAAGCTTGTCACCAGCTCTACAGTTCACTTAGCAAATGATTGTGTGGCACTGTGAGTTGCTATTTAAATATTTTGTTATCTTACTTCTCCTGAGTTTTATGTCTAACTCTGTAAGTAGATTATACTTTCCTTGAGGGCAGGAAACAGATATTATATGTCTTTGTATCACCCATGCCTCATTGCCGTACTGAGTTGGGCACTTAATATGTATCTGGTGATTTGATTTGAAGTCTCTTGTCACTTAACCTAATTTTCCAATCTTTTCCCCAGCTATGGGCTGCCCCAGGCCCTTTTCACATAGCTCCTCCAGTTTAGAGTCTGCTGTTAATTGTCTCCATATCTTTGTCTATGCTGTGCTGCACATGCCCAGTGCCCCTGCATTTGACTTTCATATCACTCCTGTTCAGATCACAGAACTCCCCAAAGGATATCTCACCCGGTTCTCACTCTTTCTGACGGGTCTAAGCCCTCTGTTGGGGCTCCAGAGGATATTCGAGAGGTAGATGAGCCATGAAATGTTAAGTCAGGAGGGTGGAAACCCAGGTCAGCAGGAAACAAGGGAGGATCTGAAAGGCCTACATTTTAAAGGGTCATCAAGGGTTGCAGGGATTAGCATAGTTAATATTTTGGTGAATTTCCTTGGTGACTTTCCATTTTAGGAGAGCCTGGGCATGGTTAAGGTCACGCAGAGAGGAAGTATAGAGTGGGGTGGCTTCATAGAAAAAGTCCCTTTTAGATCTAACACTCCATGATTCGAAATTACTTGCCGTTATGTGTTGAATTGCGTCCTCCAAAACAGACACGATGAAGTCCTAACCTTCAGTACTTCAAAATGTGATTTTATTTGTAAATAGGATCTTGATAGAGATAATCAAGTGAAAATGAGGTCATTCAGGTGGTCCCTAATCCAATATGACTGGTGTCCTTATAAATTTGGACATAGAGACAGACACCCACAGAGAGACAAGATGATGACAGAGGCAGAGATCAGACGTGCAGTTTCAAGTCAAAAAATGCTTGAGGCTACCAGAAGCTAAGAAGAGGTAAAGAAGGATTCTACCCAGAATCTCTGAGGAAGCGTTGCCCCATGGATATCTTGATTTCAGAATTCTGGCCTCCAGAACTGTGAGACAATAAATTTCTGTTGTTTTAAGCCACCCAGTTTGTGGTACTTTTTTGCAGCAGCCCTAGGAAACTAACACACTTATCTTCTCCATGCTTCCTTCCCCCTATCCATAAAATGGGCACCTAATGTCAACTTCACGACTGGGAGGCTTTTTGCTGAGATAAAAATATCAGTGAATTTTTATTTTTTAAACATTTATTTATTTATCTGCGCTGGGTCTTAGTTGCGGCACACGGGATCTTCGATCTTCATTGTGGCATGCGGGATCTTTAGTTGCGGCATGACAACTCTTATTCAAGGCATAGTGGGATCTAGTTCCCTGACCCGGGGTCGAACCCAGGACCCCTGCATTGGGAGTGCAGAGTCTTAGCCACTGGACCACCAGGGAAGTCCCACCAAGGGGTTTTTAATTAGTTATGCAAAAGTCAGCTTCTCACTGAGTTTGCAAAATAAGCACAGCTGTTCCAAGTATGCTTTTTTTTTTTTGGCTGTGTTGGGTCTTCATTGCTGTGTGCGGGCTTTCTTTAGCTGTGGCGAGCAGGGATTACTCTTCCTTGCAGTGCACGGGTTTCTCACTGCGGTTGCTTCTCTTGTCGCAAAGCACGGGCTCTAGGTGCGTGGGCTTCAGTAGTTGGAGCATGCAGGCTCAGTAGTTGTGGCTCACGGGCTTAGTTGCTCCACGGCATGTGGGATCTTCCCGGACCAGGGCTCAAACCCATGTCCCCTGCGTTGGCAGGAGGATTCTTAACAACTGTGCCACCAGGGAAGTCCCTTGACTATAGTTTTTTATTCTTTAACTATATTACTGGATTCTACCTCTTAATCTTTCACGAAGAAGTCCTGCTTCAATATCCGTAGATTAAATTAGTCTGTGAATTTCTTTTTGTTGCTTTGTCAGGTTTTGATATTTATCTTAGTCAACTCAGGCTGCTATAACAAAACACTGGGGTGGCTTTAACAACAGAAACTTATGTCTCACAGTTCTGGAGGCTGAGAAGTCTAAGATCAAAGTCCCAGCAATGTGCTTTCTGGTTAGGGTCTAATTCCTGGCTTACAGATGGTCATCTTCTGGCTGTCTTAACATAGCAAAGAGAAAGGGAGATGTCTCTCAGGACACTTTTTATAAGGACACTAATCCCATCATGGGGGCTCCATCCTCATGACCTCATCCAAACCTAACCACCTCCCAGTTGGAAGGCCCCACGTCCCAATACCATCACATTGGGAGTTAGGGCTTCAACATATGAATTTGGGGGGAGGACACAATACAATCCGTATCAATATTAATACCCTTCCAGAAAACAATCACTGGGCAGTTTCCTTCTTTCTTTTTGCTCTGGAAGAGTTTGGTGAGCTTTGGAATTACCTGTCACTTGTAGATTTGAAAGAACCATGGGGTTGTCTTGGACACCTTCCTCAGCTACCTCCATAGTTATTATTCTGTTCAGGTTTTCTATTTCTTCTTAAGCCAGTCCTGGGAATTTTTATTTTTTTAATTTATTTTGGTTTTAAATCCTCCAAATTTTCAAGAGGATTAACATTGCATTGTGTTAAATGGGCCTTCATAATTTCCCCCTTACCTTTATACTGTATAATATCATGTAACAATTATAGAGAATAAAGTAGATCTATATATGCTGATATGGAAAGAGCTACAAGATAGAATGGGGGAAAAAAGCAAGTCTCAGAAAAAGAGAGAAACCTTTTTTTTTTTTTTTTTTTTTTTTTTGGTACGCGGGCCTCTCACTGCTGTGGCCTCTCCCGTTGCGGAGCACAGGCTCCGGTCGCGCAGGCTCAGCGGCCATGGCTCACGGGCCCAGCCACTCCACGGCATGTGGGATCTTCCCGGACCGGGGCACGAACCCGTGTCCCCTGCATCAGCAGGCGGACTCTCAACCACTGTGCCACCAGGGAAGCCCGAGAACCCATTTTTTTAAATAAGCTTTTATTTTGGAATTAGAATCTCCTTTTTATGTATTAAATGGATGTAAAATGGTCTAAAAAGATACCCACTAATATCTAGTTGTAGCAGTATTCCCCTTAGACCTGAGCAAGAGGGACCTCTCCCTCTGGCTTGCTCTTTAGAGGGGCTGCTCATCCTCCTTCCAGATGCACCACATCCACAGAGGACATGCCCATCTAGAGTCTGAACCTTCCTTCTAGATCAGCCTTCCTATTCCTGGGACCCCAGCATTCCTTCCAGAGTCTGTGGGGACCTTGCCTCAGGCATGTCTTCCTGAGCATGGAGTGTACCACTGCTGTGACCACTGCTACGTCCTGTTTGAGGGGTTTGTGGAGAAACCTGGCTGTGCAGGTTGGAGTCTCCATCTGTGTATGCATGAGGCCCTGGTGGTGTAGACGGAGCCGGGCAAGGGAAGAGAAGGGAGGCCCTACACCACATTCTAGGAAGAAACTCTGGAGAGTCCAGGAATTCTAAATCCAAACGTGGTTTCTCAGGTCAATATGAAGGTATATTTGTCCAGATATATTTGTCCAGGATAGAACGTTTCTATTTAACAGTTTGTTAGCTGGATTTACAAAAAGTATGTAGATATATGGTATGTGGGCCTTGGTTTGACTCTTGTCCTGGGCCCCGCAAATGTCATGGGGTTAATCATATTATTTCTGGGAGAGACGTGGAACTTGAGGGGGGAAAAGGGAGAGAGTGTGTCATAGGCTGAACTGTGTCCCGCAAAATTCATATACTAAAGTCCAGAGCCCCACCCGCCCCCCTGTACCTAAGAATGTGACTCTATTTGGAGATGGGGCCTTTTAATGTGTCGATGAACTTAAAATTAGGCTGGGCCCTAATCAAACTGACTGGTATCCTTATAAGAAGAGGAAACTTGGACACACAAAGAGACACCAGAGGCTCATGTTCAGAAGGGCGAACGTGTAAAGAGGGGAACTGTCTGCACCCCAAGGAGAGAGGCCTCAGAGGAAGTCAACCATGTGGGCACCTTGATTTTGGACTTTCAGCCTCCAGAATTATAAGAAAATTAATTTCTGTTGTTTAAGCCACCCAGTCTGTGGTATTTTGTTCTGGCAGCCTGAGCTGACTTTTAACTTTTGACTCTATTTTTTTTCTTCTTCGACTTTTATTTCTAATGCCTATGTATCCGTGCATTATTTATGTAATTAAAAAATACATATTAAAATGTTCTCTTATCGTGCTTGTCTTTCATTTCTCATCCTAATTATGTGTTCTCTGTATGTGGTCTTTTTCCTCTTGATTAGGCTGGCTAGTGGCTTCCCTATTTTACTGTGTAGGGTTTTATTCCACAATGAATCAACTCTTCCATTTACCAATTCTACCTTTGTTTCATACTTTAATTCATTAATTTCTGCTTGTCTTCATTCTGCCCTTCTTTCCTTAGATGTATTTTTTTTTTTTTTTTTTTTTTTTTTGCGGTATGCGGGCCTCTCACTGTTGTGGCCTCTTCCGCTGCGGAGCACAGGCTCCGGACGCGCAGGCTCAGCAGCCATGGCTCACGGGCCCAGCCGCCCCACGGCATGTGGGATCTTCCCGGACTGGGGCACGAACCCGCGTCCCCTGCATCGGCAGGCAGACTCTCAACCACTGTGCCACCAGGGAAGCCCTTTCCTTAGATGTATTTTGTTGCTCATTTTGTATCTTCCAGCTTTGAATGCTTGATTCATTTATATTTGTCTTTCTTTTTTCTTTTTCAGAAATATAAATGTTTAAGAAGAAATTTCCCTCTCATAATGTTATTTTATTTTATTTTATTTACTTTTGTCTGCGTTGGGTCTCCATTGCTGTGCATAGGCTTTCTCTAGTTGCAGCGAGCAGGGGCTACTCTTTGTTCCAGTGCGTGGGCTTCTCATTGCGGTGGCTTCTCTTGTTGCAGAGAACCGGCTCTAGGTGCGCAGGCCTCAGTAGCTGCGGCTCGAGGTCTCTAGAGCGCAGGCTCAGTAGTTGTGGCACATGGGCTTAGTTGCTCCGTGGCATGTGGGATCTTCCAGACCAGGGATCGAACCCATGTCCCCTGCATTGGCAAGCGGATTCTTATGCACTGGGCCACCAAGGAAGTCCCTCCCATAATGGTTTTAGCTGTATCTCATTGTTTTAGACACATAGTGTTTTCATCTTTGTTTTCCAATCTTGTTTGAACTTACAATTTTGACTTTCTTTTGTTCTCAAATGGAGTTTTAAAATTTGAGGAGGGGTGGGCTTCCCTGGTGGCGCAGTGGTTGAGAGTCTGCCTGCCAATGCAGACGACACAGGTTCGAGCCCTGGTCTGGGAAGATCCCACATGCCATGGAGCAACTGGGCCCGTGAGCCCAGCCACTCCGTGGCATGTGGGATCTTCCCAGACCAGGGCACGAACCCGTGTCCCCTGCATCGGCAGGCGGACTCTCAACCACTGCGCCACCAGGGAAGCCCTGAAGGCACCCTTTTGAACCACTTCTTTAGTAAAGTAGGATGGAAAATTAAAGAAAATGATGGAGTTTTGACTGTGACACTTTTATGACAGACTATCGGCAGTCCTTCTCACACATCTAGGACCCCAAAGTGAACAAAATCTCACTTGAGAATCTAATGTTTAAAAGAAATAGGTTTACAATTTTCTGAACTCAGGGACTGTTTTAAAAGACTCTTCCAGAAGCAACACAGATTTTTTCTTTTTTTCCCCTATTTTTTAAGTTTAGCTGCTGCATCTTCACTTTGGTGATACTTACTAAAAAAAAATTAAAAAAAAAAAAAAAAAAAAAAAAAATTTGAGGAGGGGGTGCAACTAGAGATTATCATACTAAGTGAAGTAAGTCAGAAAGAGAAAGACAAAAACTATATGATATCACCTATATGTGGAATCTAAAGTATGACACAAATGAATTTATCTATGAAACTGAAACAGAATCATGGACATAGAGAACAGACTGGTGGTTGCCAAGGGGAGGGGGTTGGGGGAGGGATGGAGTGGGAGGTTAGGGTTAGCATATAAGCTTTTATATAGAGAATGGATAAACAACAAGGTCCTACTGTATACCACAGAGAACTATAGTCAATATCCTATGATAAACCATAATGGAAAAGAATATTTTTAAAAAGAATGTATACATGTGTATAACTGAATCATTTTGTTGTATAGCAGTAATTAACACAACTCTGTAAATTAACTATACTTTAATTTTAAAATGAGTAAATAAATTTTGAGGAGGGTTTTTAAAAATATTTTATTTATTTATTTATTTGGTTGCACTGGGTCTTAGTTGAGGCACGTGGGCCCCTTAGTTGCAGCTCCCTGGCTCCTTCGTTGTGGCATGCAAACCCTTAGCTGCTGCATGCATGTGGGATATACTTCCCTGACCAGGGATCGAACCCAGACCCCCTGCATTGGGAGTGCAGAGTCTTAACGACCGCACTACCAGGGAAGTCCCGAGGAGGGGGTTTAATTTTTCCATGTGGTTGGATTTTTGTCTCATTTCTACTTTTTGTTTTAATTTCTGGTTTTATTACTTGGTGGTCAAAGAAGTCTTTACTATTTCTATTTGGGGGAAAATTACTGATATTTTCTTTATAGCCATGGTCAAGTTTTGTAACTATTCTCATGGGTGTTTCAATGGAAGACATATTCGCTGTTTACATATCCATTTGTTTGCATGATGCCATATTATCACTAATATCAACCTGATTCATTATTTGATTCAGATCCTCTGTATCCCTTTGTGACCTGTGGCTCTTGGTAAAGCCCTTTAGCCAGTGTGGTTGAGCTGATTCATCTCTGTTCAGCTGGCATTGTACAAGGGTGATATCAGAGTGTGATTCTCACCTCTCTCTCCTCACCTCGCCCTTAGCTTGTTGGCCTGATATAGGAGCCCAGCTCAGAGAATTACAAGGGTGGTAAAGTTACAGGGTCCTCCTTACAGCCCTGGTTCCCATCAACCCGGGGCTTGAAGACAGTTGCAAGGTGTGACCTTCCCTAACATTCTTGAGTCCTCTTTTGCTCTGAGTTCTCATCTTTCCAAGTAAAGATGTTGGCCAGACCCTCTTACTTACTTTTAGGAAACCTGTACCTACTTAATATCCGGGTGATAGGCAGGGACTCTCCATGTCTTCCTTAAATATGTTACAGATATCTCTGTGCGTCTGGAAGGTACTCTTGCCAATTTGCTCAACTCTGCCACATTCATTTCAGATGACACGTTCTTCTGTTACTTGCTCCGTCAATTTGTCTCTGCTGCTGCTGTTGTTCACCTGAAAGGTGTTGGAGAGGGTCAGCGGGGCTTTCACTCTGCCACATTTTCCTCCTCATACCCATCAAAGCCAATTGCTTCTGTCTCTTGCCACTTTCTATGAAAGCCAATGGCTGAATCCTCACTAAATTGAGAGACTGTGTGCTGAAGTGTCTGACTCAAAATAAAAGCTATTAACTTTATGGATCCTTGGGGACACCTCAAAGGTCATTCTGAAACTAGAGTTCAGCGGGAAGCCCATGTGCTTGCTGATGAGGACAGACAAGACATGTTAAGATGCCTCTGAGAGAGAGCACAATGGCTTCAATCATATGTCTTGAGGACAGAGAGATTCTCCCTATTGTGTCTCCCACAGGCAATTCGAAGTGGCTTCTAGATAAGCAGCAACCAGGCTGCTCTGGTTTAATAACATTCCTCTTATTTTCCTGAGCAATACCAAGGAGTCAGTTGAGCTGTCTATAAACACAGTATTCTCAAATTTTCTTTGCTTTTTCTTTACTGTTTTACCTTTCTCTTTCTCCTTCCCATTTTGTTCTTTTTTCTTTCTTCTCCTGTTCCTGTAATAAATTTGAAAGCATCAGTGTTTCTAATGTCCAGGAAGTATTTTTATGACTCTTTTTCTTTGCTTTAGACCTTATTGGCTCTTTCTTTAACCATAATTCTCACCTCCTCGTAGTATTTTACAAAACAGGAAATTTCTATTTACTGTAACTGGCAATTATTATATAAACATTCTTCATGTGTATTGGTCAGGTTTCAGCATGTTGTGCTGAAGAACAAACAACCCCAAGATCTTAGTGGCTGACCACCACAGTGGTTTATTTCTCACTCACGCGACATGTCAGTTGCAGCTCTGTGCCAAGTCCTCTTCATTCTGGATCCAGGATGCAGGAAGAAAGGGAAGATCAAAGTGCAAAAGGGACAAACTAGCCAAATCTAATCCCTTTTAGAGGGCTTTTCCAGGAGCCCACCCTTTCCTGGTTCAGGTGGGTCACTCAGCAGCCTCCTACAGCACAGGCAGCTGCTCCAGCACCTGTTCCTACAGTCTACAGCAGCCAGAAGCACTGAAAGGCCAGTAGCTTCCTCCAGCACCCCCACCTTTGGCAATTTTGTATTCAGGTGCTTCCACTGAGATACCTCAGTGGTATCAGGATAGCTTTCCCTGGTATGATAGAGGGCAGTTTTCTGGCAAGTTCCACTAGGGCAGACCTCAGTAACTTCTCTGCTGTTCAGTGAACCATAGCTGTGCCCAGTCCAACAAAGTCTCAGCACTGGGGGGAGGGCATAGGGGAGGGAAAGTTCTTTCTCAGCCCTGAGAGTCACAACTGCTCCTTATATCTACTTCACCTGTATTCTTCAGAGTTCTCTTTACCTCTTACTAGGCAGCCCCTCATTACTTCAATCCTCTGTTATAGTCAATAATTCTTTATATTACACTTTCCCTATTCAAATTACCATGTGGTTTTTCTCTCCTGATTGAATCCAGATTAATACACCAGCCCAGCTTTGTTGGCTCACATGTCATTAGCCAGGACTAGCTGCCAGTGCTGGGAAATGTAGCTCTTTAGCTGGGCAGGTGGTCACTTCAATTGATCCAGGGTTCTGCTAACAACAAAGAAGGGGAGTTGAGGTCTTGCATAAACAATGTGCAGTGCTGACCTCAACAGAAGTACATACTGATAAGGATGCCTTCCAGATCTCCAGTCAAACTTCTCTGCTTTCTAGGACAATTCCCTTGACCACACCCACTGGTGAAAATCCCCACCTGCCCACATCTCCAGGTGAACATTCTTACCTGTCCACGTCGCCAGGCTCATTTCACACCATCCTCCCCAATACCATGGATCCCTTCCCTTGCAAATCCCCTCAGTCCTCTTAGAAAAGGATTAAATAAGCGGAAACAAATTCAACAAGTATGATGTGCTCTATCATGAGATTGAATGTCCCACAGTGTCCCACTGAAACAGGTGGGAAGAGGGCAGGGCACAACCTTTAAAAGAATGACATAGACTTTGGATGTGACATAAACTGGTTAGAACCAACTAGGTCCAAGATGGCAGAAGATTCGACTTCCAGCAGACCTTGAGCTTCATTATACACTCACTGTAATACTTTAGCATATGCTAAATGACACCAGGGCCATGACAGTTCTGAGACTAACCATAAAAGGCCAAAAAGTGGGCGGTGGCCCAATTCCTGGAAATCTCCACCCCTTCTCCAAAATAGCTGGAATAATCCTCCCACTCATTAGCCTATGAAATTACCCAGCCCATAAAAACTAACCACCCCATATTTCGGGGCCTCTTGCCTTCTGAGATGGCCCACACTGTCTGTGGAGGGTGTTTCTCCCAGGACCACTCTCGCCTTTTGAGACACACCATACTCTGTCTATGGAATGTGTATCCCTCTAAGTAAATCCACTTTTTACCTATTGCTTTGTCTCTCACTGAATTGCTGAGACATAAAGACCTTGAACTTCAGTAGGTCCTGAGACCAGATATGTGATTTTAATTAAAAGACAGTGGATTCAAGTCCCCATCTGGGTTTTGGCCAGGTTCGAGTCCCGGCCCATGGGTTCAAATCCCAATCTGAGTTGTACGGTTTCACCCCCAGTCTTTGAAAGCCCCCCAGTTTTCCAGCCTCTCAGAGTCTCTAGACAGCCTGCCCACTGGCCCTCCATGTGCTGTGACCCATGTCGTGTCTGCCTCCCTAAACAGTTGAAGCCCCGTTAACAGGGGGACTGACCCAGTGTCTGTCCCTTGCAGCTCCCTGCCCAGTCACCCTGGCCCCCAAGGCAGGGAAGAGCATCCCCTCCTTTCTCAGGACGCTCCCCAAGCTCTCAGAGCCTGGGTCTGAGACACAGACATTATTGCTCCCCGTCTGCAACTCTGACTCAAGCACAAGTTCCAGCCAAGATGGAAACAGGAGGTAGTGATGGGAACTTGCTGTGTGACTGTGGGAAGGTTAACAATCTCCTTCTCAGGGGTAGCTGTGAGAGTTAAATGAGAAAGTGAGAGTCTTGCTAGTCACACAGTAAGTTCTCAATAAATGCTAGTTGGGGTATTATGATTTTACAGTTGCTGGCTAGCTCTTCACAAAGAGGGGTCTCTCACCTCGAGGAGTTTAGGAACCTCCAAGTGAGTTCTGACCACTTTGAGGTGCTGGGGCATCAAGAGAAGTCACTCCGGGGCTTCCCTGGTGGCGCAGTGGTTGAGAGTCCGCCTACCGATGCAGGGGACGCGGGTTCGTGCCCCGGTCCGGGAAGATCCCACATGCCGCAGAGCGGCTGGACCTGTGAGACATGGCCGCTGAGTGCCTGCGCATCCGGAGCCTGTGCTCCGCAACGGGAGAGGCCACAACAGTGAGACGCCCGCGTACCACAAAAAAAAAAAAGAGAAGTCACTCCGAAGGGACAGGAGGGGAGAGCAGCTTAAGCAGCCCAGCTCTCCTGGTGGATGTTAACTTGAATTCACAGGAAGTTTCACAGGGAGATCTTTCCAGAAATGCAGAAGCTGCATTGAAAGTACAGACTGCACCGCCATCTACTGGCCATGTCTTGGAAGGAACGTAGACAAGTAGACGATTGGTCGCACTGCTGCTGGTTAATCACATAGATTCCTGGCTCACACTCTCAGGGGTACTGGGGTGTCTGCATGTTTATAGAGTCTTTCAGTGGATTCTTGTGCAGGTGGTCCAGTGCCCCCCACCTCTTCCCATGAGGGGACCCTATTTTAAGGCATGAACAAAAATATTCACAATGATGTGATGCACTGAAATGTGCTCTTGCCCAAAACACTTAACCTGAATCTAATTATGAGGAAACATCAGACAAACTTAAAGAGAGTGACTGGCCTATACTCTTCAAAAATGTCAAGGTCATGAGAGACAAGACTGGGAAACTGTTACCAGGAGACTGTTACAAGGAGACTAAAAGAGAAAGGAAAAGTGAATGTAATATATGATCCAAGATTTTCATTCGTTATGTAGGATGTTATGGGACAGTTGACAAAATCTGAATATAGTCTGCTGAAAACAGTATTGTATAAGTGTCAATGTCATGATTTTAATCATTGTACTATGACTATATAAGAGAATGTCTTTGCTTTTAGGGAATACACACTTAAGTGTTTAGGGGTAAAAGGCCAACAGGTTTGCATCTGACTTGCAAACAGTTCAGGAGGGAAATTTATGTATATATATGTATAATCTTGATGAAGCGTGTTCAGGAATTCTTTGTACTCTTTTTGCAACTTTTTTAGCAGTCTGAAATTACACTAAAATAAGAAAAAAATTTTTCACAGCCCTACTGAGAAAATAGTGACATAATGCCACCATAAATCAGTTACACATTAAAACCTCACCTTTTTACAGAGCACTTAGTAGGTGCTGGACATGTGCTTTTCATGGTTTATCTCATTAAATGCTCACAGCAATCCTATAAGAGAAATGCTACTATTACCCTCCAATTTTCACATGAAGAAAGCTTCACCTCAGAGAGGTGAAGTAATCTACCCAAGATCACACAGCCAGCAGGTGATAGAACTGGGATGGGCTCTCTCAATCCAGAGTCATAAGAATTCAACTAGCAGCACGTAGGGTCCACAACACTAGAAGACACGGTTCTCATTATTCAAAGGACTGGGGACCACTCCTGCAGTTGCCAGATTGAACTCTACCATATCCTCCAAACATACCTGGGCCTTGACTCTGCCTCTGTGCAGACCATTGCTCCTGACTGCCTTTTTTGCTGTCTTCAATGTCCCTCCCCTACATCCTCTTCTGGGCAGAGAAACCTCTTCCCCCATAGTTCCTTCCCAAGCCCTGTACCTAGGAGGGACCTGTCCCTGCTCTGCAGTCCCACAGCCCTATACTTGTCCTTCTCTCAGAGAATATCCTATTCTCCATCTCCCACTATAATCCTTTGGCAGAGGCAGAAGAGGGAAGCTATTGCTGGCTCCAGCTCTGCACTCAGACAGACCTGGATTCGAAACTTGGCTCTGCCATTTACTGGCTGTGTGATCTTGGGCAAGTCACTTCACCTCTCTGAGCACCTTATAAGTAAAACAGAGCTACGATAACCCAACTTATTATAAAGAGAAAGAAAGATGAGCTATATAAGACATTTCCTATAATATCTGGCAAGCAGCAAGTACTTAAAAATGTTAATTACTATTCCTGTGTCCTACCTCCATAATGACTGGGTTTTTTTGTGTTTTGTTTTTTGTGGTACGTGGGCCCCTCACTGCTGTGGCCCCTCCCGTTGCGGAGCGCAGGCTCCGGACGCGCAGGCTCAGTGGCCATGGCTCATGGGCCCAGCCGCTCCGCGGCATGTGGGATCTTCCCGGACTGGGGCATGAACCCGCGTCCCCTGCATCGGCAGGCGGACTCTCAACCGCCACCAGGGAAGCCCCATAATGACTGTTTTAAATTTTTTCAGATAAATTAGTTATAAGCTTGTGTCAAAGTTTTATTTTGATCATGCCACAAAGCCAAGTCAGAGTTCCCTTTTGTTAAGGACATTTCCCAGGAAAACAGAATGGTTGGATAAGCGTTATTAAACTTGTATCTTGAATACAAGATAAAGAATGTCTGATAATCAGCTGAGTGTTTGGGTAGCTGATTTCTCCAAGGACGTTTTAATCTTGTTAGAGTTTATCAGAAAATTGCTTAAACATTTATCAAGAATGCTAATTTCCTCCCAGAAGGAGATTGTGAATTGCATCAAGCAAGAGAGTTCTATACCAGATCGTGATGGTAACACTCTGCTCTTAATCAAACTCGTAATAATCAAGGCTGACATTTCGTGAGGGTTCACTATACACCCAGCATGGAGCTGTGTCACAGGCCTAGCCTTGAAGCTGATCCTGGATGTATTTTGTCATTGTGCCCTGTTCTGACTTAGTTCAGAGTCAGACTATGCAGGAGGCTACAAAATGCTGGTGGAATGTGTGAACGGGAGCAGCGGCCATCACGTCCCAGAACTTTGCATGATGTGGGACACACACCCTCTCCTGTCCTGCACACCACCAGGATGGAAACAAACAGGTTTCTGAGAGTAGAGACCATCCACTGTTCTCCCAATATAATGGGATATAAGTACATGACTTGGTTAGGCTTTCTGGTTCAATACTGTCAAGAAAGTCCTTTACCAGCTAGATGACAAAGTGCTTAATTCTGGCCACAGAGCCTGGCAGAGAGACCAAAGGCTCATTACCAAGCATGGATGCCTTTCCTCTGGCAGACAATAAAGAGTTGGATCCAAGCTGCTCATTAGTTTCTTTAGGGATTTGTTGGACATCTTGCTACTATGTGAACGAACAGATGGACTTGGCTGTTGGCCACAAGGATATTTAAGAAGGAACAGATCTGCCTACCCGTTGTAAGAAGCAAAACACTGTGTTTGAAGGGGGCGCACTGCCTCCCATATGGTTTGAGGATGAAGTCAGTGGTCTTCAAAGTGGGGTCCCCTGACCAGCAGCATCAGTATCACCTGGGAATTTGTTAGAAATGCAAAGTCTTGGTCCCCACCCCAAACTTACTGAATCAGAAACTCTGAGGTGGGATCTAGCACTCTGTGCTTTCACAAGCCTTCTAGGTGATTTGGATGCACATTCAAGTTTGAGTTAAATTGGGTTAAGTTGTAATATGTTTTCCTCTTTCTGTCTTCTCTGGCTTCCCCACATCTTCTCTTCCTCTCCATCATCTCCCATCCTTTCTCCTCTACAAACCAACACCTTCTCAGAATCTCCTGGGATTGAATATAAGTACTCAGCTGGGTTGTGAGACCATCCGTGGATCACCAAGAAAGATGGAAGATTATCAAACTCCAGAAAATTGTCACATTCTCCCAGCTGAACGTTTGAGAACAGGCCTGCCTGGATGAGCTAGAAGACACCTTGATGGCATCTGAGGCCACAGCACCACATGCTTCTAAGGCAGAAACAAGATCAGGCCAGAGTTTGGAGTCTGTGCTGTCCTGGAGCCAGCCATGGCTGCTCAGAGGCTGTTCAGAGCAAAATAGCTTAGGGAAAGAACAGCAACTGAG
>NW_006772681.1:736080-769789 GCF_000442215.2 Lipotes vexillifer | reverse complement strand
GGAAGGGAAAGAACAGCAACTGAGAGAAGAGGTGAAGAAATGTCTGTAGGTGACCACAAAGAGGCCTGGCACAATGGAGCCATTCAGAAAAAATGCAACAGCGACAGGATGGATCTATGGAAACACACCAGCATGTACTGGGCTCTTGAATGGATTTCCTGCAGATCTGGAAATCTGTGGATGTTCAAGGAAAGGGTGACTCCTGAAGGCTGGAGAACTTGGGACACTCATGTGACACCTACAAAAAGAAGGCACAGTCAACTGATTCTTTTAATAAACATTTGCAATTCACCATGGCACATGCTGAATTTTAGGCAGAGGGCAGATCTGGTACCTCACTCTGGTACTGTGGTCTCTTCTAGCAAGCTCTCCATCCAGCTCCACAGCCATCTCTAGGTCTACTTAGACCACTTAGGATCCCAGGCAGCTCAGGGAAACTAAATTTCAAAGCCTCCTGCTATGGACAGAGTTATGTAACCCCAAAATTCATATGTTGAAGCCTAACCCCCAGTGCGCCGGTATTTGGAGTAAGGAACTAATTAAGGTTAAATGAAGTCATAAGAGGGAAGCCCTAATCTGGTAAAATGAGTGTCCTTATAAGAGACACCAGGCATATATACAATGGAATATTACTAAGCCATAAAAAAGAATGAACTTTTGCCATTTGCAACATCATGGATGGACCTGGAGGGTATTATGCTAAGTGAAATAAGTTAGACAGAGAAAGTCAAATACTATATGTTATCACTTATACGTGAAACCTAAAATATAAAACAGGTGAATGAATACAATAACAACAACAAAAAGAGACACCAGGGAGGCCACTCTCTGTCTCTCTCTGTCTCTGCTATGTGAGGACATGGTGAGAAGGCGGCCATCTGCAAGTCAGGAAGAGAGACCCCACGGGAAACCAAACTGACTGGCACAATAATCTTAGACTTCCTGGCCTCCAGAACTATGAGAAAATTAATTATTTTATTTAAGCCACCCAGTCTATGGTATTTTGTTTTGACAGCCCAAGATAATGAAGATAGCTCCCTCTGCCTGACCTCACCAGGCTATCCAGTTGTCCTGGATATACTACAGGGTAGGACAGGGGATAGTTCAAGAAGTGGCTTCTTTCAGATTGCTAAATGGGAAGCAGAGTAAATGATTTCCCTCCTGTCCTCAGTGTTCCCTCTAATGCACCTTTCCCCCTTCAAGCCAAAGTCCACAAAAGAGACACCTTGGACCCCTCAGCCATCTGTCCAGGATCCGGTCTCCCTCACCAGTGGGCCAACACTAGCCTTGGGACATCCCAGATACTGCAGCCAGTTGTATCAGGAACTGGCCCCACCACCAACAGGCTGACAGTAAATCTGAGACCCCCAGCCGCACAGTCACCCACTCCAGAACCCAGCCCTGCCCACCACTGAGCCAGCACTAGCTCCAGAACCCCCCAGGATCACATAGCCAGCAGCCCCATGACCCAGCCCTGCCAGCCAACCAGTGGCTGGCAGCCTCTACACAAGGTAGGGCCTGACAACAAACCAGACCAAGTGCCAGCCACACCTACCAGATTGCCCACAGCAGTCAGTTTGCCACAACATGTAGCCCAAATAGTGGGCACCTCTAGAGCATATAGCTCTGGTGACCAGAGAGAGGAGTGTGCTGCTGAGATACATAGGACGTCTCCTACAAAAGGCCACTTCTCCAAGGATGGGAAATGTAAACAACCTACCAAATACATAGAAATAAAAAGAGCAAATTAGGCAAAATGAGGTGACAGAGGAATATCTTCCAAATGAAAGATCAAGATAAAACCCCAGAAGAAGAACTAAGTGAAGCTGAGATAGGCAATCTACCCCACAGAGAGTTCAAGGTAATCACCATAAAAATGTTCAAAGAATTTGGGAGAATATTGGATGAACAGAGTGAGAAGTTAGAATTTTTTAACAAGGTTAGAAAATATAAAGGAGAACCAGAGATCAAGAATACAATAATTGAAATAAAAAATACCTAGAAGGAATTTCTAGAAAATTTCCTAGAAGGAGTCAACAGTAGACTAAATAATACAGAGGAATTGATCAGCAAACTGGAAGACAGATTAGTGGAAACCAATGAAGCTTAAAGAAAAAAGAATAAAGATTAAAAAGAAATAAGGACAGTTTAAGAGATCTCTGAGACATCAAACATATTAATATTCACATTATAGGGGTCCCAGAAGAAGAGAGAGAGAAAGGGGCAGAGAACATATTTGATATGTTTGATAATAGCTGAAAATTTCACTAACCTGGGAAAGGAAACTGACATCCAGGTCCAGGAAGCACAGAGAGTCCCAAACAGGATCAACACTAAGAGGACCACACCAAGACACATTGTAATTAAAATGGAAAAAATTAAAGGGAGAATATTTAAAGCAGCAAGAAAAAAACAACTAGTTACATACAGGGGAACTCCAATAAGAATACCAGCTGACTTTTCAGCAGAAACTCTGCAGGCCAGAAGGGAATGGCATGATATATTCAAAGTGATGAAAGGGGAAAGCCTACAACTAAAAATACTCTACCCAGCAAGGCTCTTTTCATTTAGACTTGATGGAGAGATCAAAAGTTTTACAGGCAGGCTGGGCTTCCCTGGTGACGCAGTGGTTAAGAATCCACCTGCCAATGCAGGGAACATGGGTTTGAGCCCTGGTCCAGGAAGATCCCACATGCCACGGAACGACTAGGCCCGTGAGCCACAACTACTGAGCCTGTGCGTCTGGAGCCTGTGCTCGGCAACTAGAGAGGCCGCGATAGTGAGAGGCCCGTGCACCACGATGAAGAGTGGCCCCCACTTGCCACAACTAGAGAAAGCCCTCACACAGAAATGAAGACCCAACACAGCCAAAAATAAATATAAAAATAAATTAATTAATTTTTTAAAAAAGACCTAAAGAAGAAATACATGGCGAATATCTTTAAAAAGAAATAGTTTTACAGGCAGGCAAAAGCTAAAAGAGTTCAGCACCACCAAACCAACCTTATGAGAAATGTTAAAGGGACTTCTCTAAGTAAAAAAGGAAGGGCCACAACTAGAAACAAGAAAATTACAATGGGAAAATATCTCATTGATAAAGGCAAATACACAATAAAGGTAAATTAGCAGTGTGTAAAGCTACTGTGAAGGTTGAAAAACAAAAGTAGTAAAATCATCTATGACTGCAATAAGTAGTTTAGCGATACACACAAAAAAAGATGTAAAATATGTTGTTGAAAACAGTAAATGTGGGGGTGGGGAAAGTAAAAATGCAGGGTTGTAAAAATGTATTTGAACTTAAGAGATCAGGAACTCAAAATAATCACATATAGATTGCTATATACAGTGGGGGGAATATAGTAAATAACTATGCAGTATCTTTGTATGGTGACATATTTAACTAGACTTATGGTGGTGATCATTTTGAAATGAATAGAAATACCAAATCACCATGTTGTGTAACAGGAGCTAACATAGTGTTGTAGGTCAGTTATACTTCAAAAACAAACACATAAACAAACTCATAGAAAAAGAGATAAGATTTGTGGTTACCAGAGGCAGAGGGTGAGGAAAGGGGGAACTGAATGAAGGCAGTCAAAAGGTACAAATTCTCCATTATAAGATGAATAAGTACTAGGGATGTCATGTACAACATGATAAATATAATGAACACTGCTGTACGGTATATATGAAAGTTGTTAAGAGAGCAAATTTTAAGAGTTCACATCACAAGAAAAACTTTTTTTCTATTTTTTTTTTTTTTTGGCTGCATTGGGTCTTTGTTGCCACACACGGCTTTCTCTAGTTGCGGCGAGCGTTGACTACTATTCATTGCAGTGTGCGGGCTTCTCATTGTGATGGCTTCTCTTGTTACAGAGCACAGGCTCTAGGTGCGTGGGCTTCAGTAGTTGTGGCACGCAGGCTCAGTAGTTGTGGCTCGCGGGCTCTAGAGCACAGGTTCAGTGGTTGTGGTGCATGGGCTTAGTTGCTCCGTGGCATGTGGGATCTTCCCAAACCAGAGCTTGAACCTGTGTCCCCTGTGTTGGCAGGCGGATTCTTAACCACTGTGCCACCAGGGAAGTTCCTCTATTTCTTTAATTTTGCATCTATATGAGCTAATGAATGTTCACTAAACTTATTGTGATAATCATTTCATGACGTATGTAAGTCAAATCATTAGGCTGTACACTTTAAACTTATATAGTGCTGTATGTCAATTATATCTCAATAAAACTGGGAGGAAAATAATAATAATAAAACATACATACTATGCAAAGCAATCTACAGACTCAACGCCATTCCTATCAAAATTCCAATGGTATAATTCACAGAAATAGAACAAACAAGTCTAAAATTTATATGGAACCATAAAAAACCCCAAATAGCCAAAGCAATCTTGAGAAATAAGACCACAGCCAGAGGCATCACACATCCTGATTTCAAACTATATTACAAAGCTGTAGTTATCAAAACAGTGTGGTATTGGCATAAAATCAGAAACATAAATGAATGTAACAGAATAGAGAGCCCAGAAGTAAACCCACGTGTATAAGGTCAATTACTTTACAACACAGGAGCCAAGAATACACAATGAGTAACGAACAGTCTCTTTAATAAATGGTGTTGGGAAAACTGGAAATATACATGCAAAAGAATCAAACTGGACCCCACTCTTACTCCATACACAAAAATTAACTCAAAATGGATTAAAAACTTGAATGTAAAACCTGAAACCAGAAAACTTCTAGAAGAAAACATAGATGGTAACCTTGACATCGGTCTTGGCACTGATTTTTTGGATTTGCCATGAAAAGCAGAGGTAACAAAAGCAAAAATAAACAAGTGGGACTACATCAAACTAAAAAGCTTCTGCACAGTGAAGGAAACTGTCAACTAAATGAAAACGCAACCTACTGAATGGGAGAAAATATTTGCAAATCATGTATCTGATAAGAGGTTAATAATCAAAATAGATAAAGAACTCATAAATTCAATGGGAAAAAAAACAATCTGATTTTTAAATAGGCAAAGGATCTAAATAGATGTTTTCCAAAAGAGGACATACAGATGGCCAACAGGTACAGGAAAAGATACTCAACATCACAAATCATCAGGGAAATGCAAATGAAAACCACAATGAGATATCACCTCACACCTGTTGGAATTATTATCAAATAATATTTAATAATAGCTATTATCAAAAAGACAAGAAATAACAAGTTTCGGCTTGACATGGAGAAAAGGAAACCCTTGTGCATGCCCTGTTGGTGGGAATGTAAATTGGTACAGCCACTATGGAAAACAGCATGGAGGTTCCTCAAAAAATTAAAAATAGAACTACCATATGATTCAGCAATTTCACTTTTGGGTATTTATCCAAAGAAACCAAAACCACTAAATTGAAAAGATATATGCACCACCATGTTCACTGCAATATTATTTATAAGATATAAAAACAACCTAAGTGTCCATCAAAGGGCGAATGGATAAAGGAAATGTGGTATATATATTCAGCTATAAAAAAGAAGGACATTTGCCAGTTGTGACAACATGGATGGACCTTGAGGGCATTATGATAAGTGAAATAAGTCAGACAGAGAAAGACAAATACTGTCTGATCTCACTTATCTGTGGAATCTAAAGAAAGAAAAAACAAGCTCATAGGTAGAACAGATCGGTGATTGCCAGAAGTGGTGGGCAGGGAGTGGGCAAAATGGGTGAAGAGAGTCGAAAGGTACAAACTTCCAGTTATAAAATAGATAAGTCATGGGGATATAATGTACAGCATGGTAACCTAGTTAATAATACTGCATTGCATTTTTTTTTCTGCATTGCGTTTTTAAAAAGCAATTATTGTGTTGGCCAAAAAGTTCGTTCGGGTTTTTGTGTCATCTTACAGAAAAACCCAAACGAACTTTCTGGTCAACCCAATATCTTATACCATTTTCAGGAAGATGACTTAAGTTTCTTTTACGATGGTTGTCACAGGCATTTTTAAGAAATAATCTAACTTAACTCTCACTTGTGTTCATGAAACAAGCTGGATTTAGTTTCGCTTGTGTGCTTAAACGGTTTTGTCTACTCAGGGAATTCTCAAGTCCAGTCTCCATTTTGTATTTAAGTTTAACACTTCTTTGAACCATTGTTTGTAATATGCAGTCCAATCTAAATTTAAATAATACAATGGCAATGAGACACATGGGGAAGTCTGCAGCGTCTGCAGCAGGGCTTCTGGGGAAGTTTTTCATTTCCAGGAAAGAGACACAAGAAAGAAACAGTGTTTCTGTTTTTCCTGTCGGTGCTGTCATGTCAGGATACACCAAAGCAAACTTGATACCAACCAGAGTTTGGTAACACATGGAGATGAGCAGGTTCAAGAGAATCACAGGGAAGCAGAGCAAAAACCAAGAGCACGCTGTGCCTGCAGCCCAACTTAACACTGCACCTCTTGTCATGACAGATGATAAATTTTCTTATTGCCCAAGCCAGAGGGCGTCATGGATTTTGATTCCTTGCTGCCAAAATCCTGATACCCACCCTACTAAAATTTAAGGTCCATAGGGTAGCAGCTCTGCCTGTTTTGTTCATGGCTTTACCCCCAGCATCTAAAATACCACCCAGCACATGATAGATGCTCAATAAATCCTTGGTAAGGAATTAATGAATTTGTTAAGTGGAAATAATGATATCCATTTGAGATAATAGACGTGAAAGTCCTTTGAGAAGTGGAAAGCACCAGGCATAACAGCCCATTATTCACTATCACTGTTAACTGAAAAGAGCAGCAGTCACCATTCCCGACAGAGGGATTGGCCTGAAGCTCTCTGGTCATGCTCAGCATCTACCGCTATTGCCCAGCACCTGCACGGTCCAGTGGGCCTCAAGTATCGGGCCCTCCCTCCCCACCTTCACAATTTTGCCTGAGCCAAAGACCATCTGTACCACTATATACTATTTCATTAAGTCCGCTTTACATTAGCACGCTCTTTAAACTCAGTTTCCTCCTAAACAATAACATTCGTGAGACCACAGTTTTGACATCCTGGTTATATTTTTTCCTCAAATAGACTAAAATAATTCTCTAACTATCAAAACTTAAAATATGCATTCAGGAATCATCTAAAGTGCATGTTGGCAAACATTTTCTATAAAGAACAGATAATATTTTCAGCATGATGGACCATATCTTCACAACTATTCGATTCTGCTGTTGTAGTGTGAAAGCAGCCATAGGCAATGGGTATATTCATTAGTGTGACTGTGTCCCAATAAAATTTTATTCTCAAAAAGAGATGGTGGGGACTTCCCTGGTGGCGCAGAGGTTAAGAATCCGTCTGCCAATGCAAGGGATACGGGTTTGGGCCCTGGTCTGGGAAGATCCCACATGCCGCGGAGCAACAAAGCCCCTGTGCCACAATTACTGAGCCTGCGCTCTACAGCCCGCAAGCCACAGCTACTGAAGCCCATGCACCACAACTACTGAAGCCCGCGCGCCTAGACCCCGTGCTCCAAAAGAATTGAAAGTAGGAACATAAATGGCTATTTGTACACTGATGTTCATAGCAGCATTATTCACAATAGCCAAAAGGTGGAAACCACACAAATGTCCATCAACAGATGAATGCATTAACAAGATGTGATATATACAAACAATGGAATATTATTCAATGAATACAACTGACATATGCTATAAAAGGATGAACCTTGAAGGCAGTATGATAGGTGAATGAAACCAGTAACAAAAGGAAAAATATTGCATGATTCCACTTATATGAGGTACCTAGAGTAGTTACATGCATAAGACAGAAAGTAGAACAGTGGTTACCAGGAACTGGGAGGAGGGGAGAATGGGAAGGAGGTGCTTGATGGGTACAGAGTTTCAGTTTGGGAAGACGAAAAAGTTCTGGAGAAGGATGGCAGTGATGGTTGCACAGTGATGTGAATGTACTTAATGACACAGAACTGTACACTTAAAAATGTTCGTATTTAGAAAAGTCCAAGTAATCTTTGAACTCCCTTGAAAAATAAATCTTTGTGACTGCCAAAAAAGAAAGTATAAGTGGTACATTTAAATGTTAAAGTGGTAAATTTCATGTTATATAAAACATATACTGTACTGCAATAAAAAAGGTTTAAAGTAAGTCAGACAGAGAAAGACAAATATCGTATGATATTACTTATATGTGGAATCTAAAAAATGGTACAAATGAACTTATCTACAATACAGAAATAGAGTCACAGATGTAGAAAACAATCTTACGGCTACCAGGGTGTAAGGGGCAGAAGGATAAATCAGGAGATTGGGATTGACATATACACACTACTATATATAAAATAGAAAACTAATAAGGATCTACTGTATAGCACAGGGAACTCTACACAATACTTTGTGATGCCCTGAACAGGAAAAGAATCTAAAAAAGAGATGATATATGTGTATGTATAACTGATTCACTTTGCTGTATACCTGAAACTAACAGAACATTGTAAATCAACTATACTCCAATAAAAATTTTTTTTAATGTTTAATGCAGCTCCTTCACCACCTTCCACCAAAGGAATACACTAAAATAAAGATTCTTAAATACCTCAGACATTACCAAAGAGTTAAGGGAGGTAAAGAGGAGATCATGTAAAGCACCACCCAGAAAAAAGATGTTCTAACCTACATTCAGCATTGCCATTCTGAAAGGTCCCTTGTGGCCACTTTGCAGCCCTCTTCATTTTGGTTCCTCTCTGGTCCCTCCACTCCTCTGCATTTCAACTCCTACTGTTCTGAAATTCCAATCCCCCCTCCTTAACTATGTATATAAGTTCAGTTGTTGCCAAGGTCTACATACTTACATAATCAGTGCCTTCCATTGAATGGAAGCCACCTCTTTGGAAGGCTGATGTGGTTGTATGTGCCATTATTTCCTGGGGACCAGATTAGGTTGAACTTGAATGTAAGTGTTCAAGGATATGAGTGGCTGAACAAAAGGTCAACTCACTTCACAGCCCGGATAGTACAGGTAAGGGGATGGTCAACCTGTCAGCATAAAGACCTGCTCCAAATGAAATAGCCTATAAGAACCAGATAGATCATTCTGTCTTTCCAAGGCAAACGCCTTCACCAGAACGCTTACTCTCTTTGAGATTCTGTTTTATTGATAATTACCTCTCTCAACTCCATTTTCTCCTCTCTCGTCCCAGTGACTCTATATGTCAAGTGAACACTGAGCTCAAGCATTGGGGTTCAGATGTCCAATGAACTAAAAAACAAAAATAATTTTTCCTCAACTCCACCAGCCCAATGGTTCATTATCTCATCTCATATTTCTTTAGAAAGAAGAAGAAACCTGTAAGGGAACGTCCTCAACAACAGTCTGCATCTGCAGAGGTCAACCTCCCAGGGCACAGTTAGGGTGAAGGACGGAGGGTAGATATAGAGAGGTCAGTGGATGCTATCCAGCCACTTTACTCCAGCAGGTTTTCAACGCCATCCAAATACAGAAGATTCTCATATTTATATCTTCAGCCCAGGGACTTCCCTGGCAGTCCCAATGCAGGGGACACGGGTTTGATCCTGGTTGGGGAACTAAGATCCCATGTGATGCATGGTGTGGCGGATTCTTAACCACTGCGCCACCAGGGAAGTCCCCCAGATGCTGTTTTAACTATTTGTACAAATGTTAATGTATTTAAATTTCATACCACCTCTATGAAGTAGAAACCATTAACATCATCCCCATTTTATAGGTGAGGAAGTTGAGGCACAAAGAAGTTGGAGACTTACCCAAGGTCCCAGAGCTAGTAAGTGGCAGGCCAGGATCCCAAACCATATAGTTAAGCTCCAGAGTCCATACTTTTCACTGGACTGTGCTCCCTCCCCTGCATTCTGAGCCTGGAAGAACACAGGACACAGCTCCCCACTCAAAGAGAAGATTCTGTGACAGGGGAATTTCAGGCAGCTGTCAGGGCCTACATATTGTGGAGCCAGAGGAATCTTCCAGGACCCTGATCCACAATCTAGAGAGGAATCTCCAACCCAGCCACCATCCGGGCAGGCTTTGGATGCCTCTGCCCGACAACCTCTCTGGTAGGAACCTTGGTGGTTGATATGTCCTTGTGTCTTCAGGGTGAATTATTTGGCCAAAACTGGAGCTCCCCAGTCCCCTGTGATGCTCTGCCCATTAGGCTGCCCCCAAAACACAACCGCATGATCTACTTTGCAGTCTCCGAATATGCCATCAACACAGCCAGCAGGGTTTACCAGCAGTCTGGGCACATGAAATTCATCATCTAAAATAAGCATGTGAGTAGGGGAGGGAGGAGGGTGGGGGTCCAAGGAGAGAGCATCAGGTGGGACGGTAGACTTATTGTGGGTGCTCTCAGGATCCAGGGAAAGAACGTGGAATTTGGAGCCTGCCAAACAGGGGTTCAAATGCAGGCTGTGCTTCAGTTTCCCTGTTTGTATGGTTCCTAATCATTCTTATTCCCCAGGGATTATATGAAAGACAGTCTGTAAAGAGTTTGGTGTCTGATGCACGTATGTACATGTTAGCTATTATTAGCAGTATTTTTAAAAATAAGACAGACTCTGGTGTGGCGTATCAGGTACTCCAAGCAGCAGATGCCAAGACAGCTTTAGACTTGTAAGAGATTTATTAGGGAAACACCCGAGAGAGATAATGGGGATTGGAGGATGGAGCAGGTGGGGAGAGCCCTCAGACTGTGATGCCCGAGAAGCAGAGGGAAGGCAGGCAGATGGGGTAGAGGAAGGGCTGCTGTAGCTCTAAGTCTCAGCTAAACTGATGGGGAACCACAGCACAAAGCTTGCTTATTAGAGGAGTGCATATCAGGCAGAAATCAAAGGAGTCTGCCTCCAAGGTGAAATCCTACGTGTCATCTTTTAGGTCTGACCCTAGGCAATTACATAAGCTTTACCAGATGGCTCTCACCTGGCAGACCAGACTTGGTTCATGGCCAGTGTTCGCTAGTTTCCAGAGGGAGCTGCCCTTAAGGACGCAAGCCCCCACCCTGCCCCCACCCGCAGCTGGCCATGCTCTTATGCCAATCTGCATTCCTAGCTTAGACACCATTTAGAGGCCTATTTATGGATGGGGAGCGGGGAACTTTAGCTGAGACCCCTTACTGGGGGCCTTGAAGACAGTTTTCTCCAGTTTGACTCAACAGTCAATACTTTTCTTCTCCTGGTCCTTCCCCATGTACTCCACCTCCTCCCCCTGGGTCCACAAGGATAACCTGTGCCCTGCCACAGGGAAAACTATAGAACACAGCCGGGGCCAACGTCCTTTCTGGTTTAGCCTCTTGCTTGCACCCTCGCAGTAAGCGAGTTAAGCCTTAATTGTCACGTTCAGGGTGGCTCATTATCTTAACCAATCACCTCGAATCCTGAAATCTGACAAAATTCTCCAGCTCTACCACCCGGACTGTGCCCAGTCTGGAGCTGGGAGCTGTCTGGAATGGGGTGGCCCCGACGTGAACGATGTGGGGTCTGAGTGTGAGGCAGGGGTTGCGGGGTGCTGGGGGGAGGCTGTCAGCCGCTGCCCTCCTCACAGCTGATCCCCGGAAGGGAGGTCTGAGCAGCGCGCACACAGCCCCACTGTGATAAGGAGCAGCCCAGGTGAAGAGTGGGGATGCTCAAGGGGGAAGAGATGGAGGAAGGTGGGCTGTGGACGGGTGTAGGCAGCGCTCACCAAGCTGAAAGAGAAGCAAGTCAGAGGCCTGGGTAGAGAATAGCACCAGGAGAGATTTCTGGCCAGAAAATCTCTTTTGGGGGAAAAGGAGTAAAGCCATATCTGAAAGCACATTAAATCCAGATTGTGGTGGTTATCAGCTCTTGGTGGCCCTTTAGGGGAGCATCCTGAGAAGTGATAAATAACAATAACAGACATTTATTAAGCCCTTCCTATGTTCCAGGCCCTGCACGTAGCACTTTACCTTTATAATTATCTCATTCAGTCCTCACACACCCTGTACAAGTTGCTATTACGTTCATCCTTGTTTTCCAGGTGCAGAACCTAACAAAGTTTATCAACCATCAGTGAGCCAAAAAATGGCAGAAGCAGTATCTGAGCCCAAGCTGCCTGACCTCAAAGTCCACACCTTTAACTACTCTGCTGTCCTGCTTCTCAAGTAGCTTCCTGCTTCTTCTGCTGCAGATTCCCTTGGACTTTCCAATCCAGCTGCACACCAGCTCATTCTGGGCCATCATTCCTCAGGTAAGACCTCAGCCCGCTCATCGCAGAGGACAAGATAAGCCTACTGACATGGGCCAAATGTGGAGGTTGTATGTGGACATCTATGAATGGTGCATAAACTTTCTCCAGACAAACAGCTTACTTACTAGCATAGTGGATAAAAATAGAAGTTATTAAGTGATTTTTTGTTTTTTGGTACAAAATTCCCATCATTCTCTGACTCCCTGTGGCATAAAGACACAGGATCTGGATTCAGATCACCTGGGTTTGAAACCAGGATCTGCTGTTTCCCGTCTTGGAAACTTGATCTTGTTGGGCCTCAGTTTCTTCTGTCAAATGGGAACAACTCTACTACCTGCCCCGCTGGGTTGCTGGGAGGTCAAGTGGGAGGTAACACTCAACCAGTGCAAATATACAGGCTCTTTCCAGGATGCAAATAGGGGTACATTGGGCAGGCTAATAATTGGAGGCTAGACCAATAATTGATATTTGTTTGATGTTTATGTAGAGCAGAGCTGAAAAGTGGCAGGAGCAAAGTGGAGAAGAGCTCTCAGCCTCCTCTTTTTTGAGCCAGGCAATTCAGCTCTGGCCCCAAACTTGCACACTAGTCAACACAAGCTGGCCTACGTAGGATGCAGTATGTTGACCACCCACTGTTATTGGAGGATGCCCACTGGGGTGTCTTACCCATCCCAGATACTTTATCAAAGTGCCCTTTCCAACCATAAAGCCATCCATTGAAAAGGAGTTCTGAAAAATATAATTCCCACCATCCTGTGATTTTGTACTACCATTTTAGGGCCCTTGAAGATTTGAGTCTCGGGGCTCTTCCCATCTGACCTTCTCCGATACGGCTCAGGGTCCCTCTGTCTGTCTCCTGTCCTCCCCAAGTCTCTGCCCTCTTTTTCCAGCTGGCCAGATTGTACCCCAATATGGAGCTAGAGTTTGAGACATCACCTGAATCAGCTCCATTCCTGATGTTCACCCCCGGAAATGTGACCCTCATTCCAGTGATGGACATCCAGGCCTTCGCTCTCCTGCCCAGCTCCTCTGGCCGCAAGCCCCTCTTCCAACTCAGGGCGGTCAGTCTGAACCTGGCCAGGGCAATAAAGGGTCATGTTTGCCATGGGTGGAAGCCCCTCGCTCAGCTGAACGACAGGGGACTACACAGTTGATATATTCTGGAGGCTATTCGTTTCTGGAGCGCGGTGAGTAGGTCTTGCATTCCTGGTCTGAACAGCCAGGCTTCCTGAGGTCAAATCATACACTGGCAGAGTTGCAAGAAACCTTAAAAGTCATTTACTCCAGCTGAGGTGGAAAATTTTAGCTTTCTCACTGTTACATTTACTATAAAAATTTGTTTAATTTAAGGCATAAACTTACTTAAATTGTTATAAATAAAAATCATCAAATTACCTTTTTAAAGAAGGTATAAAATTTAAAGAACTTGGAAAATAGCAATACTCTTCAAATTTATTTACAGCTTTGACACAATCCCTATCCAAATCCCAGCTGGGTTTTTTGCCAGCTGATCCTAAAATTCATTTGTAAATTCAAGGGGCCCAGAATAGCCAAAACAATCTTTTTTTTAAAATTAACTAATTAATTAATTTATTGATTTATTTATTTTTGGCTGCGTTGGGTCTTCATTGCTGCATGCGGGCTTTCTCTAGTTGTGGTGAGCGGGGGCTACTCTTCGTTGTGGTGCATGGGCTTCTCATTGCTGTGGCTTCTCTTGTTGAAGAGCATGGGCTCTAGGCACGCGGGCTTCAGTAGTTGCGGCACGCAGGCTCAGTAGTTGTGGCACATGGGCTTAGTTGCTCTGTGGCACGTAGGATCTTCCCGGACCAGGGCTCAAACCTGTGTCCCCTGCATTGGCAGGTGGATTCTTAACCACTGTGCCACCAGAGAAGTGCCCAGTCTTTTTTTATACATTTTTATATCATTGGAGGCGTACATTACTTTTTGTATTCCACTTTTTCCAGGTAGTATTTATATCATCCTAACTTCTTCTATTTATCAAAGACGCTCAGCAAACATTATTTTTAACAATGTCACTTCTTAAATCACAATGCATGCTTAAAGCCTTAAATCCACAAGCACCACATTGCAGAGGAATCCTTGGGTATCCAGCCCCCAGAAATGCCTGTGCCCTTAAGCACCACACACCCCACCGGTGTAACCTTGGAGAAAGTACCAGCCATGGTCCGCAGTGACAAGTGCTGCTTTCTCCGCACAGTGAGCTGAAATTGGAACTGAAGCATTCCAACATCGGTTTCTTCCACGTGAGTTGTTTTCCTTCAGCATTTCTTGAATGTCCTCTCCAAGCAGGGCTTCATGGGGAGAAGCTTCATGGAAGGGTTCCAGGAGAAGCGACGAGGTCCCAGATAAAGACACACTGTAGTCTTGCAGGAAATGGGATACCACGTCTGAAAGTTAACCATCCAAGAAGGGCTAAAGGGGCAACAGAACGTGAAGATTAAGAACATGAGCTTTGGAGGAAAATAGGTCTGGGCTCTTCTATCAGCTCTGCCACTTGCCAGCTGTGTGACGTTGGGCAAATCACTTAACGTTCCTGAGCCTCAGCTTCCTTGACTATAAAATGGGAATGATAATAGCATCTACCTCAAATGGGAGCTGTAATTTGAGATGAGCAATGAATTCAGTAAGACACTTTGATCAAATGCCTCACACATATTAAGCTCTCAATATATGTCACTATTGTAATAATAGTGCCCAGGTGCACAATCCCTTCTCTAAAGTCCTTAGGACTGATTGGTTTCAGAATTGGGAATTTTTGAGAGGTAATATGAGGCATGGCTCCTGTGTTATAAAACACTTCCAGCAGGACCTGGGGCAGCATTCTATAGTCAAAACACATTTCACAATTTTGCAGCAAAATTTTAAAACATTCACATAAAGTAGAATTAAAAAAAAAAACACTAAATAGTCCCATGACAGTTCAGGTCATGTTTGCCATAAAATAAGCTTGCAGGCCCTTATGGAAAATGAAGTTCAGAGATTTAGGATTTGGGGATTGTAAGGAGCTGTTTATGTGTCATGGTGATGGTCATTGTCAACCTCTATTTTTTAAATGGGATGACAGGTTGATGTTTACAGAGTGGGGAGTCAGATGTTCTTCCCTTGGATTTGTTTTTATTCATGTCTTACTTGATTCCTTTGCTCTGGCCCCTCCTCTGCTCCAGATGAATTTGATGGAATCCATCCTCAATTACTATGTGCTCCACATCATATACCCCTCTCTCGATGGTAAGAATAGCTGCTACTGACTGCCCCATGCAAAAGCTGAATTCTACCCTTTCTGTAGGATTCATGGTTTGTTCATTCATTCATTCATTGCTTCAACAAGGTGAGCCTCTCTTCTGTGGTGGCTGAGGGACTGGCAATGCACGATCCATGCCCTCATGGAGTTCACACTTTGTTGGGAAGGCAGACATGTAAATGACACCACAGTTAGATAAATGCCACAGCGGAAGAAAACTGTGGGAACTCGAGGCCTGCAGGAGCTAGGAGGAGGCACTGAACCTGACTTAGAGGTCAGTCTAGACTTCGAGGAGCTGAGGGCTATGTTGACTCCCAAAGCACCAGGAGTTAGGCCAAGGGAGGAGGAACATTCCAGGTGGCACCACGGAGAGCACCTGGAGTTAGCATATTTGGGTCCTGGTCAGGCTAGGTCACTGAGTTGCTGGGTGACCTTGATGGAAGGAGGGCTTAGGACAGTCGCTCCTTGTGAACCTAGTGGGTTCCTCCGATGCCAGGGCCTTCTCCAACTGCCTTTTATGACCAAGAGATAAGAGCAGCAAAACTGGCTGGGAAAAGAGAAAGTGGGGGAGATGGTGGTCTTCGGGGATGAGTCCTTGGATATGAACACTGCATGTCTCAGCCCAGGCCTCTTTGGATGGTGGACAAAAGAGGGCTCTCGAAGGGGCCAGTAGAAGCTCAAGAGTGTGTCACATCTGTCCACCCCTGAAGAGGCCTGTGTCTCTATGTGCCCTGCATCCAGTAGCCTGCCACCTGTCAAAGTAGCCCGCTCTCATTGGCCAGCTGGGAATGCAACGTTCTGCATCTTCGCATCTCTCCTGTCTTCTCTGACCAGCCAATCCCTCTCTGCTCTTTATCTTTCAGCAAAGCTCGAGGAGGGCTTCCCACTCCCTCTGCCAAGGGACACGTACCTCAACAGCTTGGAGTTCCAAATCCACAAGGTCAGTAAGACGTGGAGTCTGGGTGGGGAGCTCTAAGGACTCCCAGGAGGTCTGCTTTAGGGCTGGTAGATTCTAGGGGGAGCCCCTGATCCTCACATGCATCCTGAACATAATTTCTACAGGAAAAAAATAGCTTTTGTTTTCAATTTTGGACTATAAATGGCAGGTTTTGATGATCTGGAATCTTGGCTTCATGTAGAATAGTTTAGTTCTCAATAATTCAGTTCAAACACGTTAATTGAGCATCTACAATGTACAAGGCCCATTAGCCATGGATGGCAGGATGAGAGGGTGCAAAGGGGTCAGATTAGATGCACGTCTTTTGAGTTGAATAAGGGGCCACCTGAAAAGCCCAGAATCTCCTTGGTGGCATGAGAGTCCCCACTGGGCCCCGGGCCAGCCTTCCCACCCACAGCAGCAAGGGATGGTACTATAGGAAAATTGACCATGCCTTCTAGCAGAAGAAACATATCAGGAACAGGGACAGGGAAAATCATAGGACACTTTATGATATAAATCCAGGAGTACTAGTTTGTCAATGTCTTCACTGTTCATAATGTTTCTTAATCTAAACCAGGATTAGATTTTCTTAATCTAGCCCAGGATTACCTGGGCTACATCCTCAGAAATTACGTGAGGGGAGTAAACTCAGTCAGCACCTGTATGTACATGGTTCTCCCAGAAGAAAAAAAGAAAAATTGAAGCAAAGTGATATCCATGGATGTCTTCCAGAAATCAGAAGATCGGGAAATGCAGATAAATTCCTAGGGACAGGCAGCTGATAGGGACAGTTTTTATAAAGGCCTCCAAGGGCTTGGTTGGTGCACTGACTTGGTTTTTGGTTTAAGTGAGAACTTGCGTCTTCTGTAAAGTTTTCCCTTTGAGGAGCTCCTATCCCCTGCAGCTCAGAAAGTGATCTTTCTCATCTGTCCTTTTTGCCTTCTCTGCAGAACTTCTTGCTCTTAGGGGCCGACATTGATTAGCCTGAAGATAGAGGAGCAGTGACTGTGGCTGGAGGAGTGGACGACAGCACAGCTGGACCTGCCCGTGCCCTTGTGGGTGTCCAGAGGCTGCGACCACTCTGCCTCCTCTCCCATGAGTGCCCCCTGCCCCTGTGGACACTAGTCATCAGGGAACATCTGGCACCTGAAGACACACCTGACCATGGGACACTTTCCCCACCTTTCTCTTCCTCCTCCCCCTTCCATGTCCATACAGCTGTCCTCAGCCTTCCTCTGGGGAGCCCAAGCCCAACTCCTTGCCTGAGGACCCCTAGAAAAGAACTTCGGTTTCAATCACCATGTAGCCCAAAGCATGCTGCTCAACATTAAACATGCACGTAGAACAACTTTGTGCATATCATTTGATGTCATGGTTAAGGGAGCGAAAGTCAGACAGAAATGGGCTCAAAGCCTTGTTTTGCCACCTTCTTGGTGTGTAATACTTATTGAGATGGGACCACAGGAGCCAGCTTCTATACAGGTTACACATTTATTCAACTAATATTGATTTCCATTTTCTGATGACTTGCCTGCACTGGCTTCTGTCTCTGGGCTTAGTGCTATGGGAGGAGGGATCAAAGAGTGAGAAAAACACATTGTCTCTGCCAAAAACAGGGGCCAGCAAACTTTTTCTGTAAAGGGCCAGATAGCAAATCTTTTAGTCTTTGCCAAATATATTGTCTCTGTTGTAACTACTCAACACTGCCGTTGTAGCAGAGAACAGCCACAGACAGTAAATGTGTGCGTGGCTGTGTTCCAGTAAAACTTTATTTACAAAAACAGGCAGCAGGCCACATCTGATCGATGGATCATAGTGTTCCAACCCCTGGTCTAAAGCAATAATCCACCGAGAGTAAGTGGGATTTACACCCTGAATGCAAGCCTGGTTTACAATTAGGAGGTTTACTAACATTCATACCTGGTTACAAGAGTACTAAAGAGCATAGACTTGGGGCAAGTGTGACCTGCTTTCAAATTGTGGCTCCATCACCTCTCTGCTCTCTTAGCAAAATTTACTAAACCTCTCCAAACCCGATTCCTCAGTTTTAAAATAGCATGAGAAGCGACCAATCACCATACCACTCAAAGCACCCTGCTCAACATTAAACATATGGAACAATTTAGCTGTACGGGTCATTTGGTGTCATGACATAAAGAAAATATATTGAAATAAGGTATATAAACTGCTCAGGGCAATTCTTGGCTCACACTAAGCTAGATCGATAAATTATAGTTATCATCATCCATTCTTAATTATTAAAAATTCCATAATATACTAGGAGTAGGATGACACTTTTTAATTTAAAAAAAATCTATCTTAAACCATCAACCAATGTCATTCTTCTGGTGAGATCATAGAGGTGTTCTGTTTTTATCTTGGAAGGCCTAGGGAATTAGCCAGGGACGTCTGATGACCTTGGCCAGGAAAACCCGAGGTACCTAAGAGTAAACACGTGAGATTTTTGGCAAGGATGGTAAAAGATAATGAACCAACGCCAAATATTATCCTGGAATGCTTGGTTAGTTAGCAAAGAAAGTTATGATTTTTCCTGCAGATTACTGCTCTAATCATGGGCTGTTTGAAAAGAACTTTCCAGTCTCCTTGGCCCCTCCTTCTGTTTCTGCATCTTTTGGCAGCAATAGGTTCCCCAGTTTCTCATGGATTTTCCTGACCAAGGTCATCGGACAACCCTGCCTACTTTCCTGGATTTTCAGGGTAGAAGCATGTCCCCTCCAACACATACACACACACTCCTCTCCCACTGGCAGGAGGCATGCCTGCTGTTTTATTTTTAATGTCAGCAGACACGTAGGTAGATTGACAAACTAGGCTGAGCCTCTGAGAACGGATCGTTGTCTGGAAGCTGGGAGTGACAGCTGACACACTTATCTAAATGGATCAGCTGGTCCCCTTGCCTTCTGGACTCCTGGGCTAGCTAGGCCAGCACCACAAGCGGGCAAGGCTTCCTGATGAAGTGCACCTGCTGGGCCTCACGCCAGGGCCGGGCCCATCATAGGATACCCTAATAAGCATCATACCTGACAAGCTTAGAAAAAGAATCGATGATGCTTTGGATTATAGGTGACAGACACCCAGCTTGACTGAGTTTATGCAGAATAATAGACTTGATCAGAAAGTTCTTGTAAGCAAAAGCCAACATTGGCGGGAAGAGTTTAAAGGCCTGACCTGATGTTTCTCATGCATGTCCTGTCTACAACCAAATTCTGACAAAACTGCGGACAGTCTGAAGCCAGAGCCTCAGGGTCCCTTCAACCTCCTCCAAATGGACTGCGTTCAATTGTCCCTTAACAATGGGACATATGTTTTGGCCACTATATGTCTGTCTATTCAAGAAAGGATCAAAAATTCCTCTTGTCAGAAAGTCACAGCTTTAACAGTGACCAAAAGTTTATGCTGCAACAGGCGAATAAATCTGACTTTATTGTTCCCTTGTGGTCTTTATCAGATGGGTTTTATCAGACTATTCAAGTTTTCTTCCTCCTTGAGGCAACTTTTTTGGATGTTTTCTAGAAATGTGCTCATTTTGTCAAAGTTAAAAATTTTTTTTGGCCGCGCCATGCAGCTTGCGGGATCTTAGTTCCCCGACCAGGGACTGAACCCGGGCCCTCAGCAGTGAAAGTGCCGAGTCCTAACCACTGGACCGCCAAGGAATTCCCAAAGTTTAAATTTTTATAGGCGAAAAGTAATCTGTATTTTTTTTAATCCCAGTTCTGTCCTATGTCCTTTTCCCTTCCTGAAATTATTTTTCTTCATCAGTTTCCTGACTTTTCAAAGAACCACTCTTAGCCATGTTGATCGTTGTTGTATTTTTGCCCTCTGCTTTAGTTTCTGCTCTAATTTTTATTCTCATTACTTCTGTTTTTTATTACTTATTAATAAAAATTATTCAGCCTTTCTTCTAATATAAGCATGTGAGGCATAAACTTCTTCAGAATTACTTTAGCTACATCTCACAAGTACTGGTACGTAGAAATTTTCATTATCATTCAGTTCTAAGTAGTTTTTAATTCCCCTCTGGTTTCATCTTTGACGAGTTATTTTTAAACATTTTAAATTTTCCAAATATATGGATTTTTCCAAACCCATTTTTGTTGTTATTGGCCTTAATTATACTGTAGTATGATACAAATATAATCTGTATAACTGATTCTTTGGTATTTGACTTGTTTTGTAACCTGGAACATAAAAAGTATTTGTAAATGTAGGTGCTCGAGAAAAGCATATATCCTCTAATTTGGGGGTATATGTTTCTAGATATTTATTAACCATTGCATTATACATATCTTAAGTTGTAGAAGGAGGGGAACTATTTTTGCTTTCCTGGAAACTTCAGCATTACAGGCTATACCCTGAAAGCCTCAAGGCCAAAAGAAGACAAAAAAAAATTGGAGAGGAAACTTCAATAATAGCTCTCAGTTACTGAACACTTTCTGAAGCCACACCCTACACAGGCTTCCACACACAAGTCTGTTTAATCCTTACCTCACCATATTCCTGTGGAGGTGTGGTTCTCATTTCACAAGGGGAAACGGAGGTCAGGTGATGGAAACTCACATTATGTCACCCTGCTGGGTTAGACCCCAGGTCTGTGACTCAGAAGCCAGTGCTCTCACACCCCCTCCAGGCTGATGCCCCCGATTTACACAACCCCCCCACTCATAATCACAGGAATGCAGCACCAGGCACAGCAGCCCTCTTTGGACTCCTCAAATGACAGCCTTTCTGTAAAGGTGTCCCAGCAACTCCTTTCATGGAATTCAACTCCTTATTTTCTAGACTGGTGCTGTCTGAACTTCCTGCAGTGATGGGAATATTCTATGCATCTGCACTGTCCAACCCCACAGCTACTTATGGCTACTGAGCACTTGAAATGTGGCTGATAAAACTGAAGACCTGAATTTTAAAAGTTTTATTTAAATCCATTAAAATAGCCACAAATGTCTGGTGGCTTGCCATAATGGACAGCAGTTCTAATCAAGCTCCAGGAGGCACCCCGTTTTGTTTAAAGCTGCATCCCCAACACCTACAGTGCCTAGCAGTGCATGTCCTGTAACGTTTGGTGTGTGGAGACATTATCTATATATTTATTGGTGACCCCTTTTAGGGCACAAACTGTCTTATTCACCACTGTACCCCTATGTCTGGTTAATCTCCCACCAGCTGCTCCAGTGAGGCCTAGTTTCCCAGCCAAGGTTTGTGCCTTATTGACCTTAAGCCTGGTTCCTGGGTCACCCTGGATGAATGCTCTCCTGAGATCTCCTCAGGCCCTACAGACCTGGGATGGCTGCCGCTTCACACACTGCGGTAGAACAGGGCTAGCATGATGACCAGTGGCCAGTATCCCCAGGAACACTTGTTAAGGACTGGCCTGTGTCCCGCTGCTGCTGTTCCTGCATGGCAGCAAACATCACGCTCAGTCACAGCTATCTCCAGTGGACCCAGACTCCTTCTCTTGGCATCTTTCCATGCAGCTACAACCAGCTGAATAAAGGTGGCAAACAGAAGTCAGAGGACAGTTATTGGAGTGAGACAGAAAAAGGACTTCCCGCTTCTGGATGCCTCTACCAGGAACAGGGCAGAACGTTTCAGCCATGAAGAATGCCTAGCAGGGCAGAACGTTTCAGCCATGAAGAATGCCTGCCCTTGCAGACCTTCAGGGTGTCAAAGCCACCAGGCAGGCCTGACAGCCTGAATCCTGCCTCAGCTCAGCCAAGGTGATTTCAATTCCAAATGCAGAAGCAGGACAACTAAGTAGAGCCTTTCATCACAGCCTTTGGGACATAATTCCTCATGTAGACGCCTCCATCTATAAAATGGAGATTAAAAAGTTCACATACATGTCCTCAGTGCAACTGTTGATTTTACCCCAATTATCTCCAAAAGACTGAGCCCACCAATGGCAGCTCCACATTCACCATTCTCACCTTTACTCAGTAACCTGTCCTCTCAAGTTGACATCATGTATTTTACACCCAGATAAGTTGACCAACTTGTTCCAGTTTGCCCAGGACTTTCCTGGTTTTGGCAATAAAAGTCCCATGTCTGAGAAAGCCCTCAATTCCAGGCAAACTAGGCCAGTTGGTCACACAAGCAGGTACGTACTCATGAGCCAGGCACCCACAGCTTCCCCAATGACATCAGCACATGTCTCATTCCGGTCCCCATCACGCTTCCCAAGCCCTGGCCTGACTGTTCCTCGACGCCCTCAACTCTCACAGGTCCTAACCTGAGCCAACCACCAGCGTTTGTTCACCCCCGTCCTAACAGAACACCTCAAAGAGCCCACGTGCCAAGCCTCAGGAAAGGCTCAGAGTGGAAACAGGATGTGGCCTGTGACCCACTTTCTCCCTGCCCAGCCTCGCTGGCACGTGGCTTGTTACTGACTTAAAATGCAGGTGGGGTGGGTGCATACGGTTTACTGAATGGATGGGTGGAGAGAAAAGTGATGATGATGAGCAGCTGCCAACTCAAGAGAAAAACTCTTGGTCACTGAAGTCACGCAGGCATGGCAGAGGGATGGGGACCGGCCTTCCCTGTCCATGGCGCCCAAGGGCACTGCTGTCGGGACTCAGAGCCAGCTGAAGGGGGCCCCAAGCCCCCAGTCCCAGCGCTTTGCCCTGATTTCTCGTGCTGAGTGAACAGTTCTCCCATGACACTCTGAGCAGGCGGCGGGGAGCTCTTCATGTGTGGACTGTACTCTCCACTCTCTGCCCCACTGGTGTCCACGAACAAAAGGAATCTACAAGAAAGGACAGGCGAAGCCAACGGTTGGGATTTCCCATTTGCATAAACTCAAACCACCCAACCCTCTGGCGGTGGATTCCCAGCCCGTAGCATTAACTCACTTTGGGGAGAAATACCAGCAATGCCAGATCCCAAGTCACCCCAAAGTCACTGACTCATGGCCTTAGGACTTCCTCAACCATCTACAGATCGAACGCTGACCTAGGAGGGAGAAGAACCATACAAGCATTGAATCTGCAGCACCATCTTCTTCCCAAGTAACATCACTGAGAGGGTCCCAATAGACTAGGCCCTACTAGGTATCACCAGAATAGGACTTCCCTGGTGGTCCAGGCTCAGACTCCACGCTCCCCAATGCAGAGGGCCCAGGTTCGATCCCTGGTCAGGGAACTAGATCCCACATGCCGCCAACTAAGACCCAGCACAGCCAAATAAATAAATAATAAAAACAAACAAACAAACAAAACTGACCTTAGATATCACCAGAATAGATGGGATAATAAAGGAAAACACCTCAAAGGTTCGGTTTTTAGAATAAACAATTTTCTTTCAAACAGTTCCCGATCAAGGCAACTGGCCAGATACACCAGAGCTCAGTCTGAGCTCACTGTCAGAGACTTTGACACCAAGTTCCCACTGTATCTTGATCAAAGGATGGACCATAGTCCTCAGCAGTTCTCCCACCACTGTCATTACTTCTCTGCCCAGTCCATCCCAAGGCCCCAGTAGCTGTCATCCTATTCTGCAAAGACCCACTTAATATGCCCACCCAAGAAAGGTAAATGAAAGAGAAACTTCCAAAAAGACTCATTAGGTGCCCAGATGGGTGAAAATCAAGACTGCCAGGCCCATTTGAAGGAATAATGAGAAAATATCATTAACGCTTGAGGACACTACACAAGTGACCCCCAACTCAATGTGTGGGACTTTGCACCCAGAGGTTTAAAGTGCCAGGTCTGGGATGGGGGGGACGGGGAGTAGATAAAGTCTTTTCAAAATGGTCACCATCAGCCATTAAATCCTCCAGGCTGGCTGAGGAGCCCCAGGACCAGGGACTAGGCTGTGGGACAGGACAAGCCTCTGATGCAAAGGGGCAGAGGGCAGGTTTGAAAGACAAGGGAAGTCTCAGATTTGTTAGGCAGCTACTGAGGACCAGGTGGTTCACAAATATTAGTCTCACTACCTTCACATCATCATGAGATGAGAACAAAAACATCTGGCAAAACAGGATCAAACAGGAGAAACTCGAATGTAGATGGAAGAAAAGGAGCCCTCAGGCCAAAAGTGGGGGGTGAGTGGGACTTGACCTCACCTGTTGTCTGGGAGCCAGACATGCCTCTTGGGAGCACCACGTTGCCCCTGCGGTGTCTACTAAGTGAAGGCACCGGGGCAGGGTTGCGGCCTCCACCCAACACATCTGCAGTGCAGAAAGGCAGAAGGGCAGCCCCCTGCTGACGGCTGACTACACAGCGGGAGAGTCCTCCTGCCGCACCACATCCTAACATGAACCAGAAAGCAAGCCTTGAGTCTACAGACACAGACTCACAGATCCAGAGAGGCCTGGAATTTCTTCTCTAGTGAACACCTGGGGTCACCCTTTTTAAAAGAAAACCCACCAAAGCACAGATTAAAAGTGGGGGCTACAAAGAGGTTGAGTCAAGGCACTCTTCCCTCATCAGTGACTGACAAGAGAACTCCTTGGGTTTCTGGCAGACCATGACAAATGGAACCTTTCTGAATGATTCAGAATTGGTAGAACCCCTTTGTTCCTCCATCTGGCCCACCTTTATTTTTCTTTCGACACTACTGGCTGCTTCTGGAGAAGCAATACACATTGTGCTCAAGAAACAGTAAAGGGGGGCTTCCCTGGTGGCGCAGTGGTTGAGAGTCCGCCTACCGATGCAGGGGACACGGGTTCATGCGCCGGTCCGAGAGGATCCCACGTGCCGCGGAGTGGCTAGGCCCGTGAGCCATGGCCGCTGAGCCTGCGCTTCCGGAGCCTGTGCTCCGCAACGGGAGAGGCCACAACAGTGAGAGGCCCACATACCGCAAAAAAAAAAAAAAAAAAAAAAAAAAAAAAACAGTAAAGGGAAAAAACCCAAAAAAGAGTAAAGGAGCAAAGTCAACACACAAACAAGCATGTTGGTCATGGGCTGCCTTGAATAATGTATTATTATGGGTTGTCCTCCATTCCTGTTAAGTTTATAGAGCAGAACCCACGATTTACAGTTCTCCCATGTGCCCTTCAGCATTATCTGAACTTATTCCAGTGAGGTCCAAATACAAATGTATGGACTAGTTTCTGTCTGGAAGCTCCTTTACTTCAAAGACAAAGTGAACCTCCACAAGTCCGGGGCCCAGCCCGGTCACCGTATCACATGTGAGCCGGCAAAGACCTGTGCTCTGAAGAAAATGGCAGGACCAAAAAGCTAGTGAAAGCTCCAGGGTTTGGAAGGGACAACTGGGCCCTCCAAACACGGGGAAAGGCTTTCAGCGACTCCTTTCCCTGCACTATCAGTGACCAGGGCACAGGCAGCCCACGATCACTTTCGATGCAGGAACAGAAAAGGGCAGAAAGAGCCAGGAAGGACGGGAGGCTGGAGCCAGGGGCCTGAGTCAGGCAGAGCAGCCCAGCCTAGCCGAGTCCCAGCAGTTTCTGTCGTGTCCTGCCAAGACCCCACAAAACCTCCCTGCCAGGGGGAGTCAAGACACTTCCAGCATAAAAAACTGCAAATGCTTTCGGGCTAAAAAAGATCAGGATCATGTGGTCATAGCACCACCATGAAAAGTTTTTTAGAACTTTTGCTGCTATCCCAGCTTTGCTCTTCATATGAAGATGTGGAGTCTGAGATGGAGTCACAGCGCTAGACAGAATTGAGAGGCGGGACCGGTCTCCATCACAACGGTACTTGCACTGACACCCCAGGGCTCGGAAGGGAGATGCCCCGGGCAGCCCTTCACCCAAGCAGGTTTCTAGGGCCCTCCCCTAGGCATGTGGGGGACTGCCCCACAGCAGGATGCTACTGTCAGCACACTTCCCCTTACACGATCACCCAAGCCCCAGAAGACAAGCATGTGATTTTACAAAATTCCAGAGAAAGGTCCAAAAGCCTTACCTGGGGCCCCAGGGCCTAGTACCTGGCTGACACCAAGATGATGCCTCCTGTGGAGCCTCTGTGCACACAGACCCAGCTGCAAAGGAAAATTGGTGAACGGGCACTCACAGCAGGCCCTGGGGGGCACACAGAACACTTGGCACAGCAGCTGGCAGTTTCTAGCACCCACGAAGGCAGGCTGTTACTGCAGTACCTGAACAGCCACACTACGGTATCAGGAACAAGGACGATTTAACCCTAGGAAGGGGTCTGCAGGTCATCTCTGACAGGAATAATACCTACGTTACCCTATGTGCCAACTGTGATCAATTTGCTGCTAACCAGTCTGCAGGCTGTGGCTGCCTGGCAATGACTAGAATGGACCGGGAGGGGTAACAGGTGGGGGGAGGGCTCCGTGCCTGCTACGTAGTATAAGGGCGACTTACATATGCCTCCTCAACTATACTGGGCTTTGTCCGGGTTGTTCACTAGAAAATCACCCACAGCGGACCACGGGCCCTGCTCATGACCAGGATTAAGGAAGATTATAGTAAGTCTACCTTTCATTACAGAAACAATTCCAGTGGAGAAAAGGAGGCTGACCCAGCAGGCTGGCTTGCTGGAGGGCTTGGTTCCCTGACACTCTGCAATGGGAGGAGTCCTGTCACCTCACAACAGATGGGTCATCTCCACCTCTTTGGGGTTTTTTTTTGGTCCAGGTGCTATGCATCAGGCACCAGACGCAACGCAAACCAAGGAGGCGCTGCCCTCAAGATTACAGCGTAAGGGGCACGATCAGCAAATCAACACTTTCTAGGTGTGATCAGCGCTGAGGGGCGGGGCTGAGGATGTGGGATGAGGAAGGGGTGTGATGGGGAATCAGAGAAAACTTCCAGACGGGAGCCCTCCACTGCCAGCCCGTCAACTGCTAAGGCAGGGCCCTGTTCGGGAAAAGGGGCACTCAGTGAGCACACAGCGCCAGGGACCAGGAAGCAACACAAATCAGTGGGAAGAAAGACATGTACGAAAGCTCCAGAGTTTGCAAGGGACAGGAGTGAACCCTCCAAACACGGGGAAAGGCTTTCAGCAACTCCTCTCCCTGCACTATCAATGACCAGGGCACAGGCAGCCCACGATCACTTCCGAATGCAGGGGCAGAAAAGGGCAGAGAGGCAGCAGAGAAGGGAGGCCACTGCCAGCATCCTGGGAAACGGCCTGGCCTAGGAACAGACCAGCAGACAGGTCACTGACCAGACTTACAGCCTAAGATGACAGAACCACCTGATTATTCACCAGTCCCTGCCAAGAGCTGAAGAGAAGACTAACGGCAGAAATCCTGAGAACTCTTAGGTCCTGAAGGAATGTGTGTAAGTGGCACCAGGATTGAACACCTGACAGAATTCTCACTCAGGCTCACAGAAGAACACTTGGCTGGTCACTGGATGTGAATCTCTGTCCTCTCAACATCACAGCAGCCTCCATCCAGGCTCTCAGGAGCAGAAGGGGGCAGAAGCCTCCACTGCACCCTCACTCTCCACACCTCAGCACCCAACATCTCTGGCCTCACAGCCTACACACAACTCAAGTACTAGAGAACCGGTGGGACACCACTTACCTGGGACTCAGTCCCGGCTCACCCTGACGACACGTCTCATGCAACAGCAGCCATGTGACACTCCTGCAGGGGACAAGAAGCCATCACGTGATCTGCCCAACTGACAGGAAACCATTATGCTCATCGACAGGAAAACATGGTGTGTGTGTTGGGGGGATTCGGGTCTTAGGCAATGAACACACTACAGCCTGACTCCCTCCATCCTCAGACTGCCTCATGCTTGGTCACTGCTAGTCACTGAAGGCTGTCCTGTGTGGAAGGGACAAGTATGGGTCCCCTGAACATGGGGAAAATCTTGCAACTTTTCCTCGGCCCGTATTACCAGTGACCAGGACACAGGCAGCCTGTAACCACTTCAAATCCAGAGGCAGAAAAGAACACAGGGCTGCTGAGACTGGAAACCAGGGTCAGAAGATCACAGCTGTGGTAAGACCCACTCAAATTCTCCTTTTTTAAAGCCTCAGAGAAACCAGCACCAAGCCAGGCAGAGGGCAGTCAACAGACACCAGGTGCCAGGAGACATCTAAAGAGGTGCTGGGGGGAATTCCCTGGAGGTCCAGTGGTTAGGACTCCTTGTGCTTTCACTGCCACGGCCTTGGTTCAATCCCTGGTCAGGGAACTAAGATCCGGCAAGCCTTGCAGTGTGCAATAATACATAAGTAAAATAATAGAAAGGCGGTGGGAGGACGGCCAAGTGGGAGAGCTCCAGAGTTGGGAAGGGACAGGAATGAACCCTCTAAACACGGGGAAACGCTTTCAGCAACTCCTCTGCCGGCACTACCAGGGACCAGGGCACAGCCAGCCCACCATCACTTCCGAATGCAGGGGCAACAAAGGGCAGAAGAGCCAGGCAGAGGAGCCCATGTTAGCAGCCAGCTCTCCGCCCAGGCAGGGGAAAACTGCCCAGCCAAGCCCGAGACCCCAACACTATCCTCACTTCATGGAAAGACTCCACCTCCCCTCATCAACAGAGGCCACAGGAAGACCAACTTCTCGTAAAAATGCCTCAAGTACTCATCCACCCACAAAATACCAACTAAGTACCTACTAACCACTTGCCAGGCACTGGGGGTTCAAAGACACAGACCAGGCCTCTGCCCTCCCGGACTGCTTGCTGTTTCCCCCCTGGAAGGAAAGGAAAGCTCAGGAGAATGAAGTAACTCACCCGAGGTTCCACGGCTAACGAGCGGCTGCGTCAGCATCTGAACTCAGGCCTTTCTGGCCCCCAAACCCAGCCCCACTCTCCTGCACAAGGCTTTGCAAGACAGTTCCCAGAACCCCCCTGAGCCCAGGGACCAGCCCCTCTGCGGCAGGGCAGGAAGGCCACGACCCCCAGTTCAAGGCCCTCAGGAGCAGCACTTGCCCAAGGGACTGGGGCGTCCTCACTTTAAAGCTCAAACACCCGTTTGGAAAATGGAGGTTTCAACACTTTCCCTTAAAGCTTATTAGGGGGAAATGGGCTAACGGTCACCAGAGTATTTGGCCGGTAACCGACGAGCGGCTTTGGGGTCTGAAACGCTGGAGTCGGAGGTGATGGGCAGTGAATGAGGGGCTCTGGCGCCTCTCGGGCCAGGTTCCCAGGGGCTCTGCACGACCCCCTGCGGGACCTCGGGCCCACGCGTCACCCGACCGGTCTCTCGACATCAGCGGGCACAAGTCTCCCCACGGGGCGGGTGAGGCTCCGAGACGGCGCCGGCCGGTGGCGCGGTGACCTGAGGCCTCTTTGTCTAAGACACGAGGGCCGAGAAGTCGACTTGCGGCGCTCCCCGCCCCCTCGGGCCTCAGTTTCCCCTTAGGCGGCGGGACGGAGCAGACCACGTGCCCATTGCTCCCCTCAGTAACGCACCCGGGGCGCCGTGAGAGATGGCGCGGGACAGAGGCGGAAACACAGCAGACAGTGCGGGAAGGTGCGGAGGTCCACGGATGTTGGGAGATGGCGTGGATCCAAGAGAAACAAAAGCCACTCGAGCCTGAAACTTCTTCCACCCGCGCAGCGGCGGCGGAACTGCAGCAGAGACGAGGCCTGCGGCCTAGAGCGGCGTCGCCAGGAGTGGATCCCTCGCGCGCGGTCCTGCAGCGACCTCTGGTGGAGCGGAGCCCGAGTTCTGCATCGGGATGACTTGGTAATTTCCAGAAGCAGTCTGAAAATTTGAAAATAACATTCCCTCACCTGTTTTGCTTTTCTGCGTGTGTTCTGTTTGTTGTCACTGATTTGTCATTAATTTGTAGGAATGGTGACTCTTCCACATGAGTTGCTTTAATTAGCAAAAACTCTCTCTCTTTTAATATCCGAGTATAGTTGTTTAATAATGTTGTGTTAGCTTCAGGTGTCCAGCAGAGTGATTCAGTTATACAGATACATATATATATATTCTTTTTCAAATTCTTTTCCCATTTAGGTTATTACAGGGTATTGAGCAAAGTTACCCCTGCTATACAGTAGGTCCTTGTTGGTTATCCATTCTAAATATAGCAGTGTGTACATGTCAATCCCAATCTCCCAATCTATACCTCCCCTGCCACCCTTTCCTGCTGGTAATCATAAATTCATTCTCTAAGTCTGTGAGTGTGTTTCTGTTTTGTAAATAAGTTTGTTTGATCATTTTTTTTAAGATTCCGCATATAAGCAATATCCTATGATATTTGTCTTTGTCTGACTTACTTTGCTCAGTATGACAATCTCCAAGTCCATCCATGTTGCTGCAAATGGCATTATTTCATTCTTTTTAATGGCTGAGTAGTATTCCATTGTATATCTGTACCACATCTTCTTTATCCATTCATCTGTTGATGGATATTTATGTTGAAGAACTCATTGTGTTGAGTCTGGACAATAGGGATATTGTCTGATTGACCACTGTATTGAGTTTAGTGGCTGGCACAGTTGAACAAATGAATGAATTCTGGCCGTATACTTATTTGGACACATCACCAGACTAAAATATTGTTCAGATGACCTGAAACTGGAACATGAGGGTGACAAGGAGATAAGCCTACAGAGGCGGGCAGGTGCTTTGCTAAAATGCCATCCTAAAAGTAAAAGCAGTCTTGAATCAGAGGGACTTGATCAAATTTGCATTTTGGGGACCTGGTCAGATTTGCATTGTGCCAGAGAAGACAGACAGAGGTCCCATACTCCCGATGGCACTGCAGAGAGGCTTGAGAGGGGGCCTCACGGCCCCTAATCCCACAAGCACTAACACTGCCTGCATCCTGGGCTGGGTGTATCTCTCAGACCTGAGGCAACCCCACCACTAACTTGGTCCACATTCTGAAGTGCAAACAGCCCACCCTTCTTTCCGAGCAAGCATCTCCCCACTTCAGATTCCTGGCACTTCACTAAGTCAGCACAATGTGGAAATCCAGCCCTGACCAATGCAACGGAGAAGGAAATGGGGTGGGGGGGCCCTCTGAGGGTGAGAACACTCCATCTTCTGTACCTGAGAGGAGCCTGTGGGATTCTAACACTGTGAGAACATTGGGGATCTCCGTGATGAGGAGGGGCCATGGGATGCTGTGGCTGGAAGGATACTGGACAAAGGGGTCAGGTGTGCACTGAGCCCAGTGTCCTCTGCTGCCTCCTGCTCTTGCCCTTACTCTCCCTGTGGCTTTGGCTAAGTGACCTAACTTTGCCCAGACTTAGTTTTCCTTTTCTGGAAATGGGCAGTCTTTGTCCCCCCTCCCCCAATAGTGTTGCTGTGAGAATTAAGTGAAACAATGCACACCGAGAACACAGCACAGAGCAGATGGCCAAGCACGGTACTTGCTATACTTTGGTATTTCTGAGAAAGCCCAGGGCTTCTGTCACTGTGAGGACACCGTGAGATTATTATTTTTTTTCAACATTTTTATTGGGGTATAATTGCTTTACAATCATGTGTTAGTTTCTGCTTTACAACAAAGTGAATCAGTTATACATATACACATGTTCCCATACGTGAGATTATTTATGAGGCAGAGAGAGTGTGCTGTATTTGAAGAGCCTAAGGCAGCACTCTCCAGTAGAAACATAATGCCAGCCGGCCGCATGTGTAATTTTAAACCTTCCAGGAGCCACATTAAAGAGGTACCAAATGTACAGAACATATAAACAACAAGGTCCTACTGCACAGCACAGGGAACTATATTCAATATCCTAGGATAAACCATAATGGAAAAGACTATAAAAAACAATGTATATATGTGCATAACTGATTCACTTTGCTGTACAGCAGAAATTAACACAACATTGTAAATCAACTATACTTCAATAAAAATAAATAAATTAAAAATAAAAAATTTAGGGACTTCCCTGGCAGTCCAGTGGTTAAGACTCCATGCTTCCACTGTAGGGGGCACAAGTTCCATCTCTGGTTAGGGAACTAAGATCGCGCATGCCGCATGAGGTACGGCCAAAAATTTTTTTTTTAATTAAAATAAATAAATAAATAAGGCTTCCCTGGTGGCGCAGTGGTTGAGAGTCCGCCTGCCAATGCAGGGGACACGGGTTCGTGCCCCGGTCTGGGAAGATCTCACATGCCGCAGAGCTGCTGGGCCCGTGAGCCATGGCCACTGAGCCTGCGCGTCCGGAGCCTGTGCTCCGCAACGGGAGAGGCCACAACAGTGAGAGGCCGGCGTACCGCAAAAAAAAATAAAAATAAATTAAAAAAAAATAAAAAGGTACCCAAAAAGGTGAAATTAATTTTAATAGTATATTTTATTTAACCCAAGATAACCAAAATATTACATTTCAGTGTGTAATCAATATTTTTAACTTATTAATAAGATATTTATGATTTCTTTTTCTTTGTTCAAAGTCTTTGGAATCAGTGCTTGTTTTATACTGACAGTGCATTGCAGTTGGGACTGGCTACCTTTCCAGTGCTCTGTGCCACATGTGGCTGCATGTGCCTGGTGGCTGCTGTATATCAGCACACGTCTAAGGCCACCTGGCTTTGATCAGCTCTTCAGAGCCAGAGGAGAAAAGCAGCAAGCAGGAGGCTGAGAGCATGTCCCTACCACAGGCCCCCACCACCCATGAGCCTGGAACATCCTAGGAGAGTCTGGGCCTCCTGCAAGGCTCAGGTTGGGAGCCTCGTTGTTCTGAGCTGGAGATTAAGGGAAAGGTGCCTTCTAAAAGCTGGGAAGGGGCAGAGCCACAATTCCAACCTAGATGATCTCCTGTACCCTTTGCACCCATGATGCTAGGGAGGGGATCTAGGCTGGTTCATTTCTGCATCCCCAGTGCCTAGAGAAGGCTGGGCATCTAAGAGGCATGGTTGATGTTTGCTGTTAGTGTAACAGGATATTAAAATGGACATTTCAGCCAAAGCACCAAGGAGGCACCAAGATAGTGGAATGAACAGTGGAACAACAACAAATCACAGTTGTGGTAGGTAAAAGGTGGCTCAATCTTGGCAGTTTTTGAAGGTTCCACCTGCTATCATGGCAGTGGCCTTCTAAAGAAGACATTGGACCAGATGCAGAATTTAGGAAGAAAATAACTGGAAAATGGTTACTTGTGACTCAGTTCTCTCTTCTAATTTGAGGGTCTTAACAGTACAGTGTTAGACATGAAAAAGAGAGGGAATTATGGACTCTGTGTCTTAAAATATTCCCCCCACCTTGCACCCAAGAGGGAGAGTAGGAGGAATTTCCCCTTTCTCTGGTGATCCTCATACCAGGAGCTACAGCAGGAACACATGGGAGCTTGATAAATGTCACCTGGAATTGGGGAGCACAGGTGACCCGTGCCCAACCCACTCCTCAGTCAAAAGTTCATTGTCGGGCTTCCCTGGTGGCGCAGTGGCTGAGAGTCCGCCTGCC
>NW_006772681.1:717156-735910 GCF_000442215.2 Lipotes vexillifer | reverse complement strand
GCCAAAAAAAAAAAAAAAAAGTTCATTGTCTCCTTCAACAGGTGTAAAATCTGGGATAGGACTGTCCACCTGCTGCCCAAGAGGTTCTGCCCTACAGGGAGCCTGCTAGGGGGAGGGGACCCCAAGAAGAGGGCCTGTTCACATCACTGGGGGTTCAGTCAAAGGGCACCAGGAGGGGGTTCTCTGAAGAACCCCTGAAACAGGGGCTGAGGGAGAATGCTCAGCATTAATTTCATGACCAGCTTGGAGAGAAATGTTCCCCCATCTCACTCGTCATTTCATCTGATCCTGATCCTGGAGGTACTGGGAGTCGACGTGGGCTGGGGAGAGTGGGCAGAAACCTGGTGAAGAGAAACACATTTGGATAAGTAAGGGGAGAAGGTTCCTGTCCCCTCCCAGCAGACAGCAACCCACCCTGTGCTTGGCGCCAGTTGGTGGAGAGCAGAGAAGTCTGACCTATCAATGATCATTGAAAACATGATTGATACATGAGATGGACATTTAAGATAATTGAATGAAAACTATGTTCCCCATTTTTAGTAATACAAGACTTGTTACCTAAGAATGATCAGAAGACTGATGAGGATTGCCTGATGTTTTTCTAGGGGCAGTGAAAAGATACTTCCACTTAGAAAGTTTTAAGAGACAGGCAAAAAAAAATATTTTTATGATGACATACCAGAAGTCCCTCTTTCAACATACTGGTCACATTTATAAAGGATTGGGCTGTGGCTGGGAGGCCAACATTCCATCATCTTGGAGTTTGTGACCTCACAGTGGCTGAGAGATTCCTGGAGCCTGGAGATGGGGTCTCGGCTGGCTAGACAGATTGTACGAAGGAGGTGATGCCCAGGGTCTAGGCTGGAAGCCAGCAGCTGGCCCGGTGAGCCCTGCAGGATCTCCAAGCCCTGTCCCTGCACTAAGAATGATCAGCATGCTGGCGGTCTTGCTTACTCTGTTCATCTTCCTCCTCGCCGTCTTACTGATTATCTGTTACTGCATCTTTCGGGAGGAATAGGCTTGGGCGCCTGCAGGCTGGGACTGAGGCCCATTGGTAGCCTTGGCCAGTCCAGCCACCCAGGGCCTCTGCTGCCCCATGGCCTGGGTCTGGGCCTGTTTGAGAGGCTCCAGCAGCCCCCAGGCCCTCACTGGATGCTGAGACACACTGAGGTGAGACAGAGGGTCTCCCCACCAGGGTCAGTTCCCACCGAGGTGTCAGCATCCCCTCCTCCCTGTGTCCCCTCGCTGGTCCTCTGACCCCCACTAGTTCTGCTTCTGGTTCATTTTTGTCCTGGGCTGAAGGCCACTGGTTCTGGAGAGGGGGGGCAATGTGGGCTCAGTGAAAGTCTAAATGGCTCAGGCCTCTGCCATGCAGACAGACAGGAGAGGAGGTGGCCCATTCCCTTCCCAAACAGGCAGGGCTGGGCCCTGGGGGACCGGAGTCCAAGAGAAAGACTGATAACCTTGGCCGGTGACATCAGACTTTCCTTCTATCTGTGGTGGACAATCCTTGAAAACAACCTTCTTGACTAATGAATCTGGATGGTCTTAGCTAATTAACGTGGGTTTCCCTGAACAACAACTTTGGACCTCCTTTGCTAACTAAATAACTGAGATGTTTGTGGCTAATTATACTTAAGCTTTCCTGGCTTGAGAATCATGAACTTTCTTGCCTGAATACCTGGGCCTTCCGGGGTAACACTATTTGACTTTGGGTCGTTATCTCTCACCATGCTAGCAGACTATATCAATTCGTTACTCTTAAGACCTTGGGTTGTCCTGGCCAAGGGCAGCAGACATCCCTGACTATTTTTCTGGGACTTCTAGGATAAAAATTGAAGAATTCTTCTATGATTTCACCATTATGTGTGATATTGACTGATGGTTTATGATGTATATTCTATTTTTAGAATTCTAAGACTCAAAGTTATGAATGAATAGTAATTTTTATCAAATTATGATAATCACGATGATGATGGTGATAGCTAAAATGTATTACTAGCTGACGATAAGCCAAAAGCTAAAAAAAAAGCACTTATGGTATTCATGTATTTCAATGCATTATTTTACCTATTTTTAAATTTTTGAGTTGTAAAGTACACATAACATAAAATTTACCATCTTAATCATTTTTATTTTATTTCTTTATTTTTGGCTGCATTGGGTCTTCATTGCTGCATGTGGGCTTTCCCTACTGGCGGTGAGCAGGGGCTACTCTCCGTTGTGGTGCGCTGGCTTCTCATTGAGGTGGCTTCTCTTGTTGCGGAGCACAGGCTCTAGAGTGCAGGCTCAGTAGTCGTGGTGCACAGGCTTAGTTACTCCGCGGCATGTGGGATCTCCCTGGACCAGTGCTCGAACCCGTGTCCCCTGCATTGGCAGGCGGAGTCTTAACCACTGCACCACCAGCAAAGCCCCAGTCATTTTTAAATACTCAGTTCAGTAGTGTCAAGTACATTCACATCGTTGTACAATCAATCCCCAGAGCTCTTTCAAGCTGAAACACTGTACCTATTAAACACTAACTCCCTATTCCCCACTATCCCCAGCCCCTGACCACCACCATTCTACTTTCTGTCTCTGAATCTGACTACTCTGGGTACCTCATATAAGTGGAATCATGTAGTATTTGTCCTTTTATAACTGGCTTATTTTACTTAACATAATATTATTAAGGTTCATCCATGTTGTAGCATTTGTCAGAATTCCCTTCCTTTTTAAGGCTGAATAATATTCCATTGTATGTAGAGACCACATTTTGTTTATCCGTTCATCCATCAATGGACACTTGAGTAGCTTCTACCTTTTGGCTATCGTGAATAGTACTGCCATGCACATGGGTGGACAAATATCCCTTTAAGACCCTGCGTTCATTTGTTTCGAGGATAAGTGGAATTGTTGGATCCTATGGCAATTCTGTTTTTAATTTTTTGAGCAACCACCATCCTATTTTACATAGTGGCACCATTTTGCATATTTTATCTACTTTGAAGTTGAAAACTTGGGGTTCAGAAGGATTAAGTAGTTTGCTAATGTGTAAAACGTGGTAGAGAAAAATTTCAAGTATGTCTACTGAATTCGTTTCCTAGGGCTGCCGTAAGAAATTACCGCAAACTGGGTGGCTTAAAACAGAAATTTATTCTCTCACTATTCTGGAGGTTAGAAGTCTAAAATCAACATGTCAGCAGGGCCATGATCCCTCTAAAACTCTGGGTGGGAGTCTTCCTTTTCCTACTGCTTGGTGGTGTCCATCAATCCTGCAGCTGTGTCACTCCAATCTCTGGCATTCTCCTGGGGTGTCTTTCTCCTCACTTATAAGGACACCAGTCATGTTGGATTAATGGTCCTTCCTCCTGCAACATGACCTCATCTTAACCTACATCTTAGTTACATCTGCAAATACTATTTCCACATCAGGTCACATTCCCAGGTACCAGGTGTTAGGACTTCAACATAATACCTTTTGGGGGTACATAACTTAATCCATAATCTCTGTCTTCCTCCAAATTCTGTGATATTTACCATAATTTTGACCTCTTAATGTGACAAACTACTAGACTTCCCAATCGAAAGCCGTGCTTGCATTTATGGGACAGAACTTATTTGCTATTAGTGGATTATTAGACTATAAGCTTGGAGGGAGGCAGACACAATAGGCTTCTTTCATTCATCCCTTTGCCTCCAGTCATTATACAAAAACAAAAACAAAAAACAGTATTGGAAAAGTGATATAGCTTTTCCAGTGCCTTTATGGGGAAAAATCATTCGAACAGTTGTTTGGGGAATTATTTAGGTGGTAGTTTCTGTTGTTCCTTTCTCAATTTTCTGCCAATCAGGCTGTTGTTGACATCTGTTGGACACACCCACCAGTATAGTGCCCCATAGAGCGGAAGCGCTTATTTACCATGTATTGAATGAATGAATGAATGAATGAATAGAAGGTTCATTGGCTCAGCAGTGTCCCTGCCCCCTTTTTGCTGCTACTGTTCTGTCTTGATGACCAGTGGCTCCAAGTGGCTGGTGGCTCTTCCTCCCCCTACAGCCTCCTTAAGCCCCCTGTGTCCACTCCTGAAAGAGCCTTGGTCCAGGCAGACCTAATCACCAGCCTACTCCTGCCTGGGTAGGTCCCCAACACACCCCCTTCTGGCAAAAGACCCGCAGAAGATAATTAAACCTGTGACAGTGAAACCCAAGCAGGTCCATTAGAATAAGAGAAAGGTTTGCAAGAAGTAGAGGGGCCTTCTGAGAAATGCAGCCATAACGCCACAATCCTGGAACTCTCAATCCTCAAAGTTACTTTCCAGGCCAAAAGATAGGCCCTTCTACCTTTTCATAGCTGTGGGAGGAGTCACCCATCTCAGAGGTCTCTCATCTCATGGGTGATTGGGAAGTGTTGAGCATGCATAGGTGCATAGGTGTTAAGCGTGCATAGACTTCAGAGTCTCTGTGGTTTGCCCTGCTTGGGATGCTTGGCCAAGACCCAGCTCCTTCCTGGATGAGCTCACTGGGCAGGCCCTACCCAGTGATGCAGTGGGCGGAGGGTGGGCAACAACGGTGAAAGGAAGAGGAGCCTGAAGGTGATTGAATCTGAGCTGGGTCCTCTGTCAAACATACTGTTCTCCTTGGTCATCACTGACCAAGGCTGCTTCTGCCTGAAACTTACCAATATACTTTTAGGATGTTTAGGTCTACATTACTGAATAAATTAACCTGTAATTTACTTTTCTTTTATTAACCTTTTCTAATTTGGGGATTATGTGAACTGAGAACTGTTCTCTCTTTATAATCTGGGAGACTGTGTAAGGCTACAAATCTTTCTGAGCCTGTGTGCTGCAACTACTGAAGCCTGCGTGCCTAGAGCCTGTACTCTGCAACAAGAGAAACCACCACAATGAGAAGCCCGCGCACTGCAATGAAGAGTAGCCCCTGCTCGCCGCAACTAGAGAAAGCCCGCGCGCAGTAACAAGGACCCGATGCAGCCAAAAAAATAAATCGGTAAAATAAATTTAAAATAATAAATAAATAAATAAATAAATTTAGATTAAAAAGAAACACCTGGGTATGATGTTTTCTTTGTGGGAAGATTGTTAACTGATTCAATTTTTTTAAGTGTTATGAAATTATTTAGGTTTTCTATTTTTCCTTAAGGCAATTCTGTTAAATATATTCCAGGAATGCACTCATTTTACCTAAATTTAAAATTTTATAGGCAAAAAATCAAACATACTGTTCTCTAGCTTTTTACCCTCTGCTGACTGTACAAAGCCCCTTTTCCCATTCCTAAAGTTGTTGTTTGGCTATGTTGCTTTAAATATGGTTAGGCTCATTTTCTGCCATTTTGGTTTCTACTCAATGTTTTATTGATTTTACTTTATTTGGACCATTTCAATTGTCCTTTTCCTCATTTTTTTAAGCCCTCAGGAACCAAGAGCAAACTGAGACACATGGACTTTTTCTTAGATTTCAGAATCAAGTGAATGCCTCTCCCATTGCAACAATGAGAATTTCTTTCTTCTCTTGTAACATTTAAAGATTCATTTATTACAGGCCATGCAATGAGATGCTCTATCCAGTTTCTAACTTCTTCACATCCAAACACATGTATCCACTCCCCCATCCCTTCCCCCACGTCAGCTTGTGCGTCTTCCTTTTCCTCCCTTTTCTGAACATCTTCCCATTCCCCCTTTCTGTTTTGAGTCCTTCAAAACCCTGCTAAGGTACACCAGCTACAAGAAACCACCTTAGTTTGGAAATTGATTGAAGTATGACTCCGCACCTAGCTCCACAACTAGCCTCCAAGCTCCTTTAGGATCCCTGCTCTCTCACACTCGAGATACATAATTAAGGAAGAAAGTATAATTTTCCCAGCTTGGGTCTCACGCCCAAGCATTTCTCAGGAGAGGGCAAGACACCATAATTGATATTCCCAACAAGACTGAATTCAACAGGAAAAGTGAATGCCACAAGAAAATCAGGGAGAAGGAGTAGACAGGTCAAAACTACAGATGTCCTAGCCATTTAATATTCAGATGGGCAGTTGGGAAGAGGAAAGGATGCTTGGAGACTTGGCAGGTCAGAGTTTCCGTTCTCATCCACAAGGGGGCGCGAAAGAACCGCTTGCGCGGGTTCCGCCCTGGGAGCTGCCGCTCTAGGCTGCATCCCGCACCTCAACTGCACTTCCGCTGGCGCGCAACCGCTGGAGGCTGCGTCTTGCGGCCTAGTCGCCGGGAACCGTGCAGTATCTTCTCTCGTCGTCCCCCATGACCTGCAGCCGACAGTCTCGGCGCCCTGGGTGAGTCGTTGCGGGGCCGCGCTGCCCAGGGACCCCTGGCGGCCTCCAAGGCCGGTACTCCGTCTCCCTGCCCCCGACAGGAGGGGAAACTGAGGCCCGAGGGAGGGCGGAGCTCCGGCCGCAGGTCACCTCGGAGCCCTTGTCCACTCGCTGTTCTGAGCCCGTTCCCTCCGCCGCGTGTGGCCCTTTCGGGACAAGTGTCCTAGACAAAGAGGCCTCGGGTCACCGAGCCACCGGCCGGCGCAGTCTCGGAGCCTCACCCGCCCCGTGGGGAGACGTGTGCCCGCTGATGTCGAGAGACCGGTCGGGTGACGCGTGGGCCCGAGGTCCCGCAGGGGGTCGTGCAGAGCCCGTGTGAACCTGGCCCGAGAGACGCCAGAGCCCCTGATTTCACTGCCCATCACCTCCGACTCCAGCGTTTCAGGCCCCAAAGCCGCTTGTCGGTTACCGTCCAAATACTCCGGTGACCGTTAGCCTATTTCCCCCTAATAAGCTTTAAGGGAAAGTGTTGAAACCTCCATTTCCCAAACGGGTGTTTGAGCTTTAAAGTGAGGACGCCCCAGTCCCTTGGGCAAGTGCTGCTCCTGAGGGCCTTGAACTGGGGGCCGTGGCCTTCCTGCCCTGCCGCAGAGGGGCTGGTCCCTGGGCTCAGGGGGGTTCTGGGAACTGTCTTGCAAAGCCTTGTGCAGGAGAGTGGGGCTGGGTTTGGGGGCCAGAAAGGCCTGAGTTCAGATGCTGACGCAGCCGCTCGTTAGCCGTGGAACCTCGGGTGAGTTACTTCATTCTCCTGAGCTTTCCTTTCCTTCCAGGGGGGAAACAGCAAGCAGTCCGGGAGGGCAGAGGCCTGGTCTGTGTCTTTGAACCCCCAGTGCCTGGCAAGTGGTTAGTAGGTACTTAGTTGGTATTTTGTGGGTGGATGAGTACTTGAGGCATTTTTACGAGAAGTTGGTCTTCCTGTGGCCTCTGTTGATGAGGGGAGGTGGAGTCTTTCCATGAAGTGAGGATAGTGTTGGGGTCTCGGGCTTGGCTGGGCAGTTTTCCCCTGCCTGGGCGGAGAGCTGGCTGCTAACATGGGCTCCTCTGCCTGGCTCTTCTGCCCTTTGTTGCCCCTGCATTCGGAAGTGATGGGGGGCTGGCTGTGCCCTGGGCCCTGGTAGTGCCGGCAGAGGAGTTGCTGAAAGCGTTTCCCCGTGTTTAGAGGGTTCATTCCTGTCCCTTCCCAACTCTGGAGCTGTCCCACTCGGCCGTCCTCCCGCCGCCTTTACACATGCTTCCTGGCCCCTGGTGTCCAGCTTACTGCGTGCTCCCTACGCGAGGCCCAGTGCTAGTTGCAGAGAAGCTTTTAAAAAAGGAAGATAAAGCATGAGCTGTGTCTAAGGAGCTATGGTCTGGCTGTGGAGCCACTGTTCGGGTAATTTTCACCAAGGGCTTCCCTCCAGGAAGCCAGGTCTGCCTCCCCGCTCTCCCCTTTCCAGGTCCTTAGTCAAGCATGTTTCCTGGTGTGATGCAGTGTGGGAAGTGGCTTGATGTGAGATGAGGGCACTAATCATACGTCATGGAAATCGTTGGTTTTCTTGTTTTTTTGCTTCTCTCTGCTCTGATCTCAAGGTCAGCGTCTGAGTTTTGCCTCTCCGCAGGCTCAGTGCCTGGCAGGTGTCCGGTGCTCAGCAACTGTGCAACAACTGCCCAGCAGGAAAGAAGGAAAGGACAGACGCATCCCGGTGAGGCGGCGTGGCCCATCATGTCATGGAGAATCAGGGGAAGACTGCTTGTGAGCCAGCGAGCCAGGGGAGAGGTGGGGGTACTTTCTATGTTTCCTTTTCTTGGAATTGTTCTTCCTATTGACCAGTATTTATCCCTTGGAGGTCCCTTGGCATGAGATGGAGCCCAGTCCACCATGGGAGACTTTCCCCATGGCCTGTGGTTATGGTGGCAGGAACCAGAGCAGTATTGCACTTGGACAAGGCTTCAGTAGACACCAGACCTCACCTCCGCAGGCAGCCTGAGGTGCCTTTACCCCTCCTACCCCACCCCTGGGTCAAGGCCAGACCAGGCCAGGCACGGCCTGTCAGGTGCTGCACGCTCCCAGACCTGTCCTGGACTTTTATCCTGTTCAAGATCCAGCTTACAGAAACTGTACAGTGTCATTAGAGTTTGCACAAAAGATGATCTGAAAAGGCCTCTGCCTCAGATGCAGATGAGCTGTTGTCCCATGTGGAGTAATAACTTCCGTGCTGTTCATGAGTGGTGGCGTGGCTCGTGGGTTGTAACAGCAGCCCATGTTTGTGAAGTGGCAGCTATGCACGTACTCGGCCTGGGCTTCCCAGGACGTGCTGTGGCCAGGTGGGATCTAGGTTACTCATCCAGGGCTTCTCGATGTTGCAGAGGAGACCCTTGAGAGGTGTCCCCATCCTGTCAAGAAGCGGCTGGACCACGTGCTGCTGAGGTGAGCTCTGTTCCCTGGAGATCTGGGGCTTTTCCTCCCTCAAGGTGCACACAGGTCCCGCCGTGGTCTGGGAAGCAGCTAGAGGAGAGACAAGAGTGACCCGGCCCTCAGCTTTACCCTCTCTGGGGCCTTTGAGAACACACCTGGTTCCTCTTTATGTGCTTGTTTCTGAGAGCCCCTGGGGAACCCTTCCTCAGACTGTTTGTTACGTTGGCAGCAGAATGTGTGAACGGAGGCAGGGAAAGGATTTCGGTATGCCCACCTGTACCCAGGTGTCAGTCACTTCTCTGCCTCCTCCTAACTTTGGGACCTTCTCTTATCACTGGTTTCATCCTCCATAAAGCAGGACTACAATGAGGCCATTTGTCCTCAGATCACCTAGTCCCTGTCTTTTACAACCTAAGAACTCTGTCACTTTTCTTTCAGAGGTGTCCTCCCTTTGTCTCTCCCTTCCGGGCCACGTGGAAGGCTTTTTTGCAGGATTAGAAGCAAATACTGGGTCCTTGTGCTCTGTTAGGCCGACTGCTCCAGGCCTCTGCCATTGGCCTCCTTTTTCAGCAAACCCTCTGTCCTTTCCTGCCCCTGCACTTGGAAGTGATCACGGCCTGCCCGTGGCCTGCACTTTGGTAGTGCAGGCAGAGGAAACATGGTAGGGTTGTCCTGCATTTGGAGGGTTCACATCCTCACCCTCCAGTTCCGGGAGCTTTCCCACACACTCCTGCTTCTTCCCTGCCACACCTTGGGCCTCCAGGGCCTTGGGGTCTACCATGCGTGCATTAGTGTCATTGTTGGGGCATTTGCTTCCTGCCCCTGCTGTTGGGAACCAGGCCCTGTGTGCTGCTTAAGTTCCCCTTGATGCCCAGTTGCTATCAGTCGGCCATGGCACGTTCCTGTAAACCTGGCAACGGCGTCCTTTTCCACCTATCACTGATCAATTACACATTGGTCAGCGTTGGCCACCCTGCCATAGGCCATCCACTGTCTCCCTTTTTAGAGTTAACTACTGTTTTTTTTTAATGAGGAAATAGTGTGTCTGTTCAGGAAATAATAACAGCCAACATATGCAGAACGTTTACTGTCTGGTAACTCTTGCACTAAGTCCTTTCCTGGTGCCTGACATGTTCTGTGAGCAGGGACAAGGCAGGTGCTCATCCTTGGCTGCTTGTCTGTTGCAGATGAGTCCACTGTGTGCAGAGGTGTCATGGAAGTTGTCATCAGGAGTGGTCTAGACCCCAGTGTCCTTGAGGTAAGATCTCTGGTCCATTCTCTGGAGTGTTGGGTCCTCTGATCCGGTAGTCGTGTGTTTGTGTTCCCAGGGGCTTTGGGTGAAGATGTAGGGGAGCCGAGAGGTGAGCTGAAGGCAGCATCCACGAGTCCCCAGGTCTGCTCACCACCCCAGCTCTGGGCATCCTGGACCACATCTGGCCCTTCACTGTCTGCAGTGGCTGCTGCAGGGGTGGAGCCTTTAGAGTTCCACTGGGGCAATGAGAGTTGTGGGGTATCTGTCCTTCCCAGGAGTGTGGGCAGAAGGATGTTGTGATGGAAAATGGGTGGACCTGGGCATCAGACATTCCTCCCCTGGCTTTGAATCCCCTTCTGCTGCCGGCCTAGTCAGTGTCCTGTTCAGAACCTTGTTTTCTTCACTTGAAAAACCAAAGCTGTGTTAGAGGTGACTTTGTGGTTCTTAAGACCACATGATTTCTGTAATTTCCGACTATAATATTTTCCCATTTTTGTCCAAAGTGACTTCTCTTTTTTTTTTTTTTTGAGTGGATTTTTTACTGTGCTTTTTTTTTTTTTTAATTTATTTTTGGCTGTGTTGGGTCTTTGTTGCTGTGCACAGGCTTTCTCTAGTTGCAGTGAGCAGGGGCTACCCTCCATTGTGGTGCGCAGGCTTCTCATTGTCGTGGCTTCTCTTGTTGTGGAGCATGGGCTCTAGGCGCACATGCTTCAGTAGTTGTGAGTTGCGGGCTCTAGAGCGCAGGCTCAGTAGTTGTGGCGCACAGGCTTAGTTGCTCCGTGGCATGTGGGATCTTCCCCGGCCAGCGCTCAAACCTGTGTCCCTTGCATTGGCAGGCAGATGCTTAACCACTGCACCACCAGGGAAGCCCCAAAGTGACTTCTCTTTGATTCCTCTTGGGAGAAGGTTCCTGTTGGGCTTTTGCAGGAAAGAATGGCCACTCCCTGGGTCCTGTGCTTGGCTGGGTGGTTTTCCCAGACTCAGTCTACTGTATAGACCACTGGCACTCCCATCTCTTCCTGGAGCTCTCTCTGCCTTGTACGTACCTGCATTCAAAAGTGACCGTGGGCTGTCCGTGCTCTGGTCGTTGATAATGCAGGGAGAGGAATTGTGGAAAGCAATTTCCCGTGTTTGGAGGGTCCACACCTGTCCCTTTCAAATGCTGGCGCTTTCACACACTCCTGCTTCTCTCCAGCTCGTGCTTTCCAGCCCTCAGGCACTGGGGGCTGCTGTGTGACAGGCAGTGACAGGAGACTTCTGAGCTTGGCCTGTCTCAGCTTGGCCTCCTGTTAGCAGAGCCAGGCTACGTCTGTGTCAGGTTTAGATACTTTGAGGGGTAAGGAACCAGGATGAATTACACGTAATGAATAAGCACGATGTTGGGTGGTGTATAGTGGTTGCCGTAAGATTTTCAAAGGGAAGCAGCTTGTTGGAGGTGGCGGACCTGGCCTTTGAAGGAGTGGGATGTGATAGGCCATAGGGAGGTCTTCAGGGGAAGGGAGGAACACGAGCACGATTTGAGGCTGGGGTGAGCGTGAGCACCTGGGAGTCCGGCGTACAGGCAGTAGTGACAGTGTGGAGGACAGCTGCTGGGGTGGTGGTCCCTGCTCCTGCCACAGGGGTAGGGCCGAGTGGGAAGAGCTCCTGCGAGCAAGCTCTCCAGCCGTCTCTCTGCCAGTTACTACATTTGCTCTGTCGCCAAGAGAAGGCCCATTTTAAAGACTGTTCATTTTGACTCTTCTCTGGGAGTTTTGAGATTCCTTTTTGAGCCAGATTTAGTGTGAAAAGCCCGCAGCTCATGCCTGACTAATTGGGGGCACTCTCACGCGTGTCAGCTTGTAGGAAGACGAGGTAGCGTTGGAGAGTTATCCCTGGTCCTGACCTCCTGCCCCGTGGCCTCCTCATCACTCTGCGGTGCTGCCTTGGAGGAAGCCTCAGGGGATGGAAGCTCTGGCCTCTCAGGATGGTGACCTGGGTCCCAGCTCCCCTGGAAGAACCTCCTCATGGTGAGTAACTGCCAAGGGGCTAAGTCGGCCTGTGTTTCTGAAATAGAAATTCCAAGCTGCCGGCCTCATGTGCTTCCTCCTTCAGGTTGTTCTGGGGCTGCTCACGGATGCTGGCGCAGCAGAGTGAAGAGGGATGTTGCCGCCAGTCATCACCAGACCTTCTCCTGTTGCCTTAGCACAGTCTGGGAGGGCTTTGTCCCTGTGAGCGGGGCAGAGGGAAAGTCCTGGGGCTCTTGGGACATGGGATTCAGAACTGGAGACCTTCAGCTGGCCCTGCCCTTCCCAGCAGGTGCCACAGAGCACCGCGGACCCACAAGTCTGCTTTCCTTCCGTCTGGACCAGGTCATCCAGTGGCCTCCGTGTCCCCTTGTCTGCTCCTGGTTTAACTTTTTAGAAGCAAGAGTTCCCATTGGAGTCTTCTGTGCTGGGCATCGTGTCCTCTAACCCACATCAATAAATCTTGAAACTGTCTTGCCGCGTTTTATGGTTTTGTTTTCTTTTTTTAATACTTGCTTCCGTGTGCACAGCTGGGTGTAGAGACAGTGGGTCACAGGGGCAGGTCTTCCAGGTTTCAGTCATTGAGACTTTCTGCTTAGCATTCTCCTGAGGCCTGACCTAGGGATGGGGGATGAGATGTAGAATTGACATAGGGTTGAATAATCCCAGGTGCTTCTGGGGGCTCAGGTTTAGCAGAGATGGGAATTGTTGGCAGAGGAATGTTTGGAAGAGAGGATGAGGGTGCGGTGGACGTAGAGACAGTCAGGGGCTGAAGTCCTCGAGGAAGGCAGGAGAGGCTTGGGCTCTGGGGGTGAAAGTACACGGGGTGAATTTGGGGAGATGGTTTGGAGCAGGGCTGGGAGAGGGATGTATGAGGAACAGCTGCCCTCGGGAGAACTCTGGGGCTGTGGTGGGCAAAGGTCAGGTGTTGGGGTTACTGGTACAATAACAATAACGGCACTGGTGCGCTTCACTATCCTGTGGGTACATGGTACTCTTGCTCACCTTTCAGGTGTCGTCCACACAGGGGGACTCGCCCAAAGGCCCTGCTGAGAAGGGAGGAGTTCGCTGTCCACTCCTTCCAGTGACTTTGAATCATCTTGACTGGGGCTGAGGTAGAAACCAGGTGGTCAGGCCCACCTTTGTGAGGTCAGCAAATTGATGGCTTCTGTCAGTGGGAGGCATTCTTGAGCCTGGAGGGTCCACGCTGCCGGGCAGCCGCAGCAGAGGTCCTTGTTTCTGCCGTTCCCCTCTCGGTACCTGCCCAAGGGCCACGTGAAGTCTCCCATTTGCTCTCTTGAAGACCCCACACCTGCTCTGACTCCTCTCTGGGCCAGTTTCATCCCACTGTGCCCTAGTCATCTAGTGAAAAAGGAGCACATGTCCGCCCACTTAGCCAAAGCCCCTTCCTTTCCAGCGAGATTTCGCTGCTGGTTGTTGCCTCGACACTTGGAGCCCTCTTTCTTTAACACCGACTGTCCCCTCATTGCTAAGCAACTTCCTGTCAGGTTTTGGTACCAGTGTCTATGCCACATTCCCCGCCCTTTATTCTGTTTATTCTTTCATGGTTTTCTGGACCCCCCTACCTCAGTCCTATAGCCTGGGGGTCCCTGATGTCATTTTGTCTGTGTCCTGTAGGAGGGGGCGGCGATGGAGCACTGGAGAGGGGAGAGGCACGAGGTGCTATGGTTGGTGAAGTGGGGGCGGGGAGGGGAGTCACAAGCCTACGGAGGTGTGATCTCTGACCGTGGCTTGGCCCAAGGGCACCAAAATTTCCTTCGTAATTCGCCAGCCTGGTCACTTTCCGGAGGCGTCACTCATTTCTCACCCTGTTAAGTAGCATCTTGGTATAATGACTGGAGGTGGGGGTGGGTGAAGTAATGCATTAGAAGTGCAGGTTGCACCACCCTGCCTGCCTGCCCCACACGTAGCACTCAGTAGAGGACAGCGCTTCCTGATCGTTAACCTGTTCACTTTCAAATTATAAATGATGCTCGCCCCTGACCCAGCCTCTTAAGTCTGCCCTCCCCTGCCCTCTGCTACCCTCGCCCACCTGACCCTCAGCCCCAGCTTAGGCTTCCCACTCGCCAGGGTAGACACGCAGGGCCCTCCCCTGTGACCACGGTCTACTGTTCACCCGCATCTCACACGTCACGCCCCACAAGCACCACAGGCCCCAGCCATGCTACCACGTAAGGTTCCTGACCATGCTGCCCTTTTCGTGGCCTGCGTTTTGTGTGCCTGGAACGCCCCTTCCATTTCAGATGCTCGCCTGACTCAGCTTGTGTTACTTCCTGTAGGAAGCCTTCACTGGCTAAACCTCCACCCAGACTGGATCCCCTGCCCTTCCTTTCATTCACATCAAGTTCAATTTTGGGTAGGCACAATTCTAGGAAATGATAAATAAAAGAAGGCAAAAGAGTGAAAACCCCTGCCTTTGTGGTGCTTCCATTTTAGAGGACAGGGACATACCATAAACAAAGTACTGAAATGTCTAGTGTGCTAGAGAAGGACTGAGAAGAAAAATAGTCACGCAGAGAAACAGGACAGGAAGTCTGGAGACAAGCAGGGGGCATGGCCTTTGAATCTGTAGATGGAGAAGGCCTCACCTAGGAGGTGTGATTTGAGTAGAGGGAGGAGCTCTCACCTCTGGGCGTTCATGGCAGCCTGTGCAGTCCCCATCACAGCATGGACCAGCGATGGGAGGAATCTTCCCTCTGGGATACCAGGCCCAGGGAACTGGGGGGACGAGACACCTTTGAGGCCTCTGCAGGGCGACGGCTAATTAGCAACGTCTGCCATGTGGTGAGGGCAGCAGCCGAATCAAGTTGGGATTAGCTAGTCAGACCAGGCTGTGCACGTCTGGAGGGCAGGCTCTGCATTGTCAGCGCGCAGCCCCTCGCCCCACCCCCCGACCACAGCTTGGTGGACTCGGTGCCATCACCCATGGGCAGGCCTAACCCATGACCTGGTCTAGGACCAAGAACAGTGCTAACCAAGCCAGGCATGTTTTCCTCTTGGGGAGTTCTTAGCTTGTCAAGAGCCTAAGTGATTGGTTGCAGGAACAAAAACAGGAAGAGATGGAAGAATTAAGTCCCTTTAACAGCAGAGTCCAGAGGTGCAGAGCATTGAGCTCCTGTTGTAGGCAAGAGAACCATTTCTAGAATTTTTACAGGGAGAGGATGAGATTCCAATTTCCAAACCATGTTTGTGCTGCTGTACAAGGCCTGGCTATGGAGTCTGAGCAGCACTTGCTACAAGGCCAGGGGTTCAGTTTTCCCTGAATTCTTATAAGGCGTGGCCAAGTGACCAAAATTCTCGTCTTCCTTTTTCTAAGAGACGTTACATACACCATCACTGTACCATTAGTAGAGGGAGCTAAATGAGTCTCTGCTCATAACAGCCTACAGGGTGTTACTTACCAGTGTAGTGGCTGACACAGGCGAGGAGCTCAATCTGCATTTAAGAATGAGGGATGAAGCCAGTGGTGGCCTCGACCATGGGTACCAGGAATAGTTCACTGAGGCCCCTCTGCCCCCATGACTACAACTGGCATGTCACCAGGATACCTAACTCAACCTGCATTAGGAAGCGACCTAGAGAAATCATTAAGAGCCTGTTGAATTCTGATGTTGTCCCTTAATTGCTGTGGGGCCTGGAGCACATTCTTTTGCCTCCTTGAACCTCGGTTTCTGGCTCTGTAGTTTGACCATCAGAATAGGACCTACCACAAATAGTAATGATGAAATAAGATGATGCTTGTTATAACACAGTACCTGCCTCACACTGAATGCTCTGTACACATCAGCTATTTTTATTCGATGAGCATGTCTAGCTTGTTGATAGTTAAAATGTCATTTTGACAGACTCATCAGTCATCTATTAACGTGACACCATAAATACTTCTTTGCAAATTTTAGACGTCCCAGTGGGGCTGGTGTTAATCATCCTTACCATTGATTGAACTTTTATTAAATTGCATGCACTGTACTAAGTGAGCCTGTATATATAATTACTTCACTTAATCTTCACAACAACCAGTGAGGTAGACTTAATTATTCTCCATTTTATAAATGAAGAAACCAAAGCTCAGAGAAATGAAGGGACCTGTCTCCCTTCCAATGAATGGTTCAGCTGGCTTACCATTTCCTGGTGTATCAAGTAGTGAAAAATGTTGCAGGCTGATTTCATAAATAGCATACGAGGCTGTCAGATGCTTGTTTGTACTGGGAAACTGGAAATTAGGATATTTTACTATTCCCTCCATCTGTTTCAAATTATGGCCTATTATCCAGTCTTCCTAAAATAGTCCCCATCTAAATCACCAGTCTTGAGGACTGAACTTGTGAACCTGACATGTACAGAGACGATAGGCATGTTTCAGCCAACGCCAAAGTATCAAGTGCGCATCTCATTACAGCTGTGTCTGAGGCAGGACATCCTAGGTCTCCTAAGCTTGAAAAAACCTTGGCAGGGTATGACCGAGGTGGCCCAAGAACCAGGATTAGGGTCAAGAAGGGCCATGATCCTATCAACAATTTGGTGCCTGTTACCAGAGGTGAGGCAGCTGGTGGGAGTTTTATGTATAGTATAATCAAGCCAGGAGAACGGCCATCTGGGAGAATGAAGGTTTATTTGTCCATGCAAAAAAGATTTGTCAGGCACTATGCTGAGAAGCAGGATCTACCCTCATGGGGATCACATACAGGTATATACATAATAAATTCTACTTCCAGATATTTATGGAACAGTCACTGTGTGCGGGCCTTGCTCTAAGCTGTGCACACAATCCTGAACAAAGCTGAGGAGGGAACTCATGGAGTGTACAGTCTAGAACAGCACTGTCCAATATAAACCTATACATGTAATTTAAAATTTTCCGGGCTTCCCTGGTGGCGCAGTGGTAGAGAGTCCGCCTGCCGATGCAGGGGACACAGGTTCGTGCCCAGGTCCGGGAAGATCCCGCATGCTGCAGAGCGGCTGGGCCAATGAGCCATGGCCGCTGAGCCTGTGCATCCGGAGCCTGTGCTCCGCAACGGGAGAGGCCACAACAGTGAGAGGCCCACGTACCACAAAAAAAAAAAAGGAAAAATTTTCCTACTAGCTGCATTAAAGAAATAAAAAGCAGATGAAATACATTTTAGTAATATGGTTTTATTTGATTCACTGCATCAAAAAATATTGTCATTTCAACATATAATCAATATAAAAATTATTGAGATGTTTTATATTTTTCCCCCAAACTAAATCTTTGAAATCTGGTGTACATTTCATGCTTACAGCACATCTTAGTTATGCTTACAGCACGTGTGGCTGGTGGCTACCTTATTGGACAGCACACAGATCTACATGATGAGAGGTTCGAGGCTAATTCCATGAAAGAAGAGTGTTGCAAGGATGCCTTCTTTACAGGAAGGCTGCTGCATCTGGTAAAGAAGCTCCTCCAGCCTGGGTTCCCCATCCCCTGGGATCCCTCTTCCCCATCTTGGTTGAGCAGGGCCAGGTATATATCAGGTGTGCCGGATGGAATCCCTGCATCATGTTCCAGAACCTACTGGAGGCAGGATGCCAAGTTCCATAGTGCTCGCCCAGCGTAAGCCCCACCTCCTAGAGTTAACCTTAGTGTGCTGGGAGTGCGTTCAGTTACTACTTGTAACAAATAACAAGTCAGTTACTACTTGTTAATTGAGCACCTACTAAGTGCCAGCCTCTGTGCTAAGTAAGCACTGGGAACACACACCAGTGCACATAGACAGTTGATAGCTCACAGTCCCATCATGATAAATAAGTAACCCGTAAATGAAGAATCATTAAAAACTGTAAGAAATGCTATGGAGGACAAATGACAGGTGCTGTGAGATTCAACGGGGCCACCTGACCTCTTTGGGGGTCAGAGAAGTTCTCCCGGAGGAAGTAGAATCAACTGGGCAAAGGAGGAGTGGTCCACGTGCAAAAGCAGCATGGGGGATGCAGGGAGGAGCTCTAAGACAGCCAGTGGGGATGGCATGCACCACTGAGGATTAGGGCAGCAGCCTGGAGTGGCTGGGAGAGTGCTAGCTTTGGAGTCACACGGATCTGGTCCAACCCAGCCAGAAACTTGGGTGACAAGTTTCGATCTATCTGGGCTCCAGTTACCTCCTTTAGAGGGATGTGGTGAAGATTAAACAGAGTGATGTATGAAAACTCTTGATATAGCAAATGCCCTACCTCATTGTTAAATTATTGACCTTTGTTATTATTTATCGAAGGTTCTTCTGCACCATATCAGGAAGATGGCCAAGTTTTGTGTTTGTTTCCTTCTCTTGGGGACTTCAGAAGGCTCCAAAGTAGAAGTGTTTGGAGAAGTGGAGACAGAACCCCCCCCTTTTTATTTTTTCCCTTTATTTTTACTAGAAAATTTGAACAGTACAAGTAATAGATGACTTTTAAAAATAAACCTTTTATTTTGGAATAGTTTTAGATTTGCAGAAAATTTTAAAACCTAGTACAAAGAGTTCCCATGTATCCTTCACCCAGGTGCCCCTAATAAGCACATTTGTCAAAATTAAAAAGTTAATACTGGTACCTTACCATTAACTGAACTCCAGGTTCAGTTTGGATTTCACCAGTTTCCCCACTCATGTCCATTTTCTGTGCCAGGATCCAATCCAGAATACCACATTACATTTAGTCATTATGTTTCCTTAATCTCCTCCAATCTGCAACAGTTTCTCAGTCTTTCCTTATTTTTCACGACCCTGACAGTTTTTTGTTTTTTTTTTTTTTTTTTTTTTTTT
>NW_006772681.1:694985-717021 GCF_000442215.2 Lipotes vexillifer | reverse complement strand
GTCCCCTGCATCGGCAGGCGGACTCTCAACCACTGCGCCACCAGGGAAGCCCTGTTTTTGTTTTTGGCTGCTAAGTATGTGGGATCTTAGTTCCCCGACCAGGGATCGAACTTGTGCCACTTGCAGTGGGAGCATGGAGTCTTTTTCTTTAAGGTCACTGCAGTAGTGGTTGGAATAAGAGGCTGAAAGGATTTTTTTTTTTTTTTTTTTGGCTGTGTTGGGTCTTTGTTGCTGCGCGCGGGCTTTCTCTAGTTGCGGTGAGAGGGGGGCTACTCTTCGTTGCTGCGTGCAAGCTTCTCATTGCGGTGGCTTCTCTTGTTGTGGAGCACGGGCTCTAGGCACGTGGGCTCAGTAGTTGTGGCTCACGGGCCCTAGAGCGCAGGCTCGGTAGTTGTGGCACATGGGCCTAGGTGCTCTGTGGCATGTGGGATCTTCCTGGATCTGGGATCGAACCCGTGCCTGCATTGGCAGGCAGATTCTTCACCACTGGGCCACCAGGGAAGTCCCGACGTTGACAGTTTTGAAATGTGTTGGTAAGATATTTTGTAGAATGTCTCTCAATTTGGGCTTTTCTGATGTTTTCTCATGATTAGACTGGAGTTATGGGTTTGGGGGAAGAATATCACAGAGGTGAAAAGCCCCTCTTATCACATCCTATCAGAGTATATAACATGACTTATCACCAGTGATATTAACCTTGATTACTTGGTTAAGGTGGTAGCTGCCAGACTTCCCCACTATAAAGTTACTATTTTTCCCTTTCCATACTCTAGTCTTTGGAATATAGGCTTGATTTTAATAGCTATTTAAGAAAACATATTTGGAAATCTTTGCCCAACAGTGAGAGAGGATATCTCTTTCTCAAGCACATTTGAAGTATTTACAAATAATGACCACATTATCTGCTGCAAAGCGAGTCTCAAATACCAATGCATCAGTATCACAGATTACAATATGACTACAACATAAAGACACGTAAAAACAACTTTAGACAATACTTAGACTTGAACTATTACGAACATACCGTATATCAAAACTTGTGGAATGCAGCTAAAACTGTACATAAGGAGAAGTTTATAACTTCGAAGGCCTTCATTGAGAAATTCCCTACAGTAAAGGGAGCATGTGACTCATCACACAGGAGACTTACCTCCACTGACCAGTGTGGACAGGAGTTCAGAGGGTTTCTCCCCAGTGTTATGGTCTTGGGCACTCCTCCAGGACTTTAGCAAAACCCTGAGGGAATCAGAACCGCAGTGAACCGCTGAGATTGAATGGCCCACCAGTTCCGAAAAACGGAGGCACAGAACAGTTCCTATTCGATTTTACAAAGAAAAGGGATAAAGGGAACTATGTTCAATATGCTGTGATAGGGACTTCCCTGGTGGTCCAGTCGTTAAGACTCTGCGCTTCCAATGCAGGGGGCGCAGGTTCGATCCCTGGTCAGGGGACTAAGATCCCACATGCATGCTGTAACTAAGAGTTCGCATGCCACAACTAAGGAGCCCACCTGCCGCAATAAGACCCAACTCAACCAAATAAATAAATAAATATTTTTAAAAAATCCTGTGATAAACCATAAAGGAAAAGAATATAAAAAAATATATATGTGTGTATAACTGAGTCACTATGCTGTACAGCAGAGATTGGCACAGCATTGTAAATCAACTAGACTTCAATTAAAAAAAAAAAGAAAAGGGATAAGATATTTTCCCCACCCTAGCTTTGTGAAATAAGTTTCAGTTGTAATATCCATCAGAGGTGTTGAGGGAAACCAGAGTTTATGTTATCTTTGATTTAGATCTGCTAAAGACATTGTTTTGTTGGGAGCAAGAGTTTTATAATTTTTTTAAAAAGCTGTCTTTTCTCAACAGTGAAAAAAGTACACAAGAATATAGGTTTAACCTCTTCTTAAAATAAAAAATTCTAAGTAACGAAGTTTGCTCCAGTGTCACAGGTATTGCCTTTAAGTGCTACCTTTTTCAGAATGTGCCACCTCCTTGTAAAACTCTTGCCACTTCTAATAGACCCTGTGTGGGTTCTGCTCTCATAGGTTTAGCTGGCTTCTGCTTGAGGTGATCAAGCCTGGGAATACAAAGCTTCAAAGTGCCAATTCTTTGAGCTATTCCCTGGCAGCTTTACCAGGGAGATCATTAACGGTTAGGGTGGGATTCCTTGAGCTCCCTTGGAATGGGCTTGTTGAGGACCACCCTTCCCCACCAGAGAAGAATGTAATAAGAAAACCTACCCTTCTCTTTCAGTCAAGCATTTTCTATGGCATGGGCTCAACCAAGCATCCCCAGCATCTCTGCTTCTCAGCTATGAAGTATGATGTGAATGGCTCCCAGGAGGGGTACAGTGCACATCCCTATGTGGTAAACCTGCCTACCTTCAGTGGAAGGTGGATGGAGACATGCCTGGGATAAACCTAGAGTATGTCTCTAACTGTATGCAAAAAACCAGAGTGAGTGTGGAGTCAGAAGTCCACACATAGGGAGAGGCAGAGCTGCAGGACAGGGAGTCCCAGAGGAATTCCAGTCCCCCGTGCTTGTTGTCTTGAAGGCCCAACTTGACCTCTGCCCTCCCCTTATTTGATGACGTAAGCTTTCCAATAAATATTTCTTTTTAAAGTATAAGTTAGATTTCTGTCGCCACTGCATCCTCACTAAAAGCCTGAGTTTTCCCCTTAGCTTGCCCCAAATGGCCAGTTTTTATGGTGTTCCATGGAGGGTTTGCTTATCCAGGTTGACCTTGCCTACCTAACGGGGATTCCAGCAAACAGGGCAGTGTATTGAGGTCTCAAAATAAACATGTAGTGACAGCCTTTGCTCCTGGCATTCAGACATCTGTCCATTCTCAGTGGCTTGTCCTTATTTGTTGGTCACTAAATTTATTTCCTGGTATTAAAAATAAAAGAGTAGGCACACTCCGTCCATGTGGGAGATGTATGTGTGATTTGGACCTTTTGACTGGAGGGGATGTTCTGGGGCAGCCACTCCAGTGGGGGCCCAAGTTGGCAATTTTCCAGACTGCCTGGAAAATGGTGCTTTCAAGAGTGGGGGAAGTGAGCTCAGAGGAGCTCAAGGGGCCTATAGGGAGAAGAGGAGGACACCAGCCAAGGCAGTCCTAGTATGTGCAAGGCCTTGGCAAATATTTTTTGTATAGCCCCTGTCTGTATAAACAATTTTCTTAAAAATGTATTACAGAGGGGAATTTCCTGGTGGTCCAGTGGTTAGGACTCCGTGCCCTCACTGCCAAGGGCCTGGGTTCCATCCCTGGTCGGGGAACTAAGATCCCACAAGCCACGATGCACGACCAGAAACAAACAAACAAACAAAAATTCATGGGCCCCATGTGGAGCGTTGTGATTTACTGATGAAGATTTAAATAATGGGTAGAGAAGAGGTGCTGAGACTTTATTTCTTGTCCTATCAGTGCACGTGAGGATTCTTGGTAATATCCAGACACCATCTCTTCCTCTTCAACTCCAAGAACCGTCTCTTCATGTTATTTATTGTAAAATGTGCCATTCTTCCTTAGTTTCTTATTTCCCACTGCAAAAAAAGGTATGCCGCTTGGAACCTGTTAGTATTGAAGCAATATAGATCTTCTTAACTTTGTATTTCTCTAATACATTTCTTTACTTATATATTACATTACAATTCATACATTACTCATGATGCTGCAGCATCCATGGTGGTGGTCCCTACATACTGGTTTCCAAGGACTCTCTCAAAGATTTTTACTGTGCCTCATTGATGAGAACTATGAATATAAATCTTACCCAGAGTATGCGGGAAAATGAGAATGATGATTTATTTTCTGGTCATGTTAAATTTACCATTTGCAATACTGTGTTTTAAATGTGGAGTAATACATCTTCCAATCATGACTTGAACTCTCTTGTTTTTTTGGTAGAAAGGAAAGTTGTTTTAATCAGAAAGCCAGCAATCTGGGGAGAAAGTAGACTCATGTCCCAAGAACAACTCCAAAGATTCTGCTCAGCCATGACAATTTTTAAAGGGAAAAAGGGGAAATTATCGCAGTTAAATATTAAGGAGGTCATATTCTTTGTCATTTTTCCATTGCGTGCAGACCTGCTGACTTCTGATCTTCCTCTGGATGCTCTCCTGCCTGCGTGATCTGCCTGCAGGTTTACCAAGGGGAAGCTAGGGGTAGATAGTAAGTCATTCTTTAACTACTTAATTCTTCATTATTACTCCTTCTAATCCAGGAAAGGAATCAACAGGTTAGGCAAGGCATTGTGTACATTCAGTAAAGCAAAAATCAGGAGTTAAGTTAAACGTTACCTAGTGATATCATTTATATGATTAAGGTCTGAGAAAAACAGAGATGGACAAACAGAAAAGGGACAAAAGAGATGCTTACATATCTACTGTACAAAAGCCTAGATTTGCTGAGAAGACCGTATTTCTCTTTTTATTACAAGTCTTTTCTCTGAAGTCAATATTTCATTCTCTTTCTTGGTAATATATATTTTCTCTCTCTTTAATTAATTTTATTCTTTTTTTTCCAATTCTGGTTTTATTTATTTAAATTAATTTTTATTGGAGTATAGTTGCTTTACAATGTTGTGTTAGTTTCTACTGTACAGCAAAATGAATCAGCTATATATACACATATATTCCCTCTTTTTCAGATTTCCTTCCCATTTAGGTCACCACAGTGCATTAAGTAGTTCCCTGTGCTATACAGTATGTTCTCATTAGTTATCTATTTTATACATAGTATCAATAGTGTATGTATGTCAATCCCAATGCATCCATCTTCATTAAATTCCTTCTTGAGAAATTCTGTTTATTTTTATTTCTGGCTCCCTAGCATCACTTTGGATTTGGACTCTGCTATCCAGAGTATTCACCAAGCCTCGGGGCTTCATGTCTTTTGAGAATAGGCTCAGCTGGTTTTCTAGGTTCTCATCCAAGTCTCTGCAAGAAACTGTTGGTTCAGCCAGAGCTTAGGGCTGAGTCCTCTAGGGTGCTATTAGAACACACTCTCTAGCTTGGCTTTGACCCTTTGGAGACTGACTGAACTCGCTAGGCAGTCAACCAACTGCGTTATTGCCCAGCTTACATCTCTTTATCTCAGTTAAAAAGATACCATGAGGGGGGCTTCCCTGGTGGCGCAGTGGTTGAGAGTCCACCTGCCGATGCAGGGGACACGGGTTCGTGCCCCGGTCCGGGAAGATCCCACATGCCACAGAGCGGCTGGCTGGGCCTACGCGTCCAGAGCCTGTGCTCTGCAGCGGGAGAGGCCACAGCAGTGAGAGGCCCACTTACCGCAAAAAGAAAAAGAAAAAAAGAAAAAAAAAGAAATGCCCATCAATTCCTATCTTAGAGTTTTTGTCAGGATGTCTACTGGATTATATCAAATGTATCTTGGCTTACATATCAATGACGACTTCCTCTGTGACAAGTGCCAAGAAATTTCAACTCAAATTTGCTTAAGCAAAACGTGAATGTAGGGACTTCGCTGGTGGCGCAGTGGTTGAGAGTCCGCCTGCCGATGCAGGGGACATGGGTTCGTGCCCTGGTCCGGGAAGATCCCACATGCCGCAGAGCGGCTGGACCCGTGAGCCATGGCCGCTGAGTGCCTGCGGGTCCGGAGCCTGTGCTCTGCAACGGGAGACGCCACAACAGTGAGAGGCCCGCGTATCCCCCCAAAAAAAGATATCATGAGGGTTTGGGTCAAAGGCCTTTCAGGCATAATATGGTTACACACAGGCCTTCCCAACCTATTAGTCTCTGATTCTATCACAAAAACCAGATAGGATTACTTGCTATAACTTATTCTTGGGAATCCCATACTGGCTCCTAGAGCTCATTGGTCCCTCTCTAAGGGTCTACATACTACCTATTTGGGAACAATTATAGTTTTGTTTTGTTTTTTAATAAATTTATTTATTTATTTTTGGCTGCTTTGGTTCTTCGTTGCTGTGCACGGCTTTCTCTAGTTGTGGCGAGCGGGGGCCACTCCGGTGCGGTGCGCAGGCTTCTCATTGCGGTGGCTTCTCTTGTTGTGGAGCATGGGCTCTAGGCACGCGGGCTTCAGTAGTTGTGGCTCACAGGCTCTAGAGCGCAGGCTCAGTAGTTGTGGCGCATGGGCTTAGTTGCTCCATGGCATGTGGGATCTTTCCAGACCAGGGATTGAATCCGTGTCCCCTGCAGTGGCAGGCGGATTCTTAACCCTTGCGCCACCAGGGAAGCCCCTCGATTATAGTTTTGAGTGAGTTAGAATTTGCCACACAGTTTGTCAGGTCTATCAGAATTTATTGAAGGGCTTCTTAACCTAGGGTTTGTGAACTTGCATGGGAATAAATTACATCTTCATTTTCACTAATCTCTGACTGAAATTTCGCATGTTTTCTAATTGTTAATGTAAGCAACAAATCACAGTAATATTAGCATGACCTTGACTTTGTCGCCAATACAAATCATGGATTTTTCACATGCTGGAGTTGTTGTAGACATTTCAGAATGTCTTTCAAGTTCACGACTACTTCAAAATTATGGTACTTATAAGACCTGCTGCTAGATCTTGTTATTTAATGCATTACTAAAGAGGCACGTATATTACCATATTGCAGGTTTAAAAAATATTCTAATAGCTTTATTTTAATATAATTGGCCTCCCTTGCAATCTGACATATTTCATTTGATGCATTTAAAAATACGACTCTGAGAAGAGGTCTGTAGCTGTCACCAGTTTGCCACAGGGGCTCAGGTACAGAAATTCATGCTTGTCATGATGGTAGCAGCTCCTCCTCAGAAGCCTCAGGGGCCAGAGCTCTGCCCAGAACTCCCCTTTGCCCAGACAGATCTCTTGAGGGGCAAAAGAACCCTCACCTCAACTTCGGGTCCTTCTCTTCACTCAGACTAAGCTAACACTAGTGAAGCTTTCCTTTCGACTACATGTCTTGAACTCTTTAGGCCATAATCACTGCATTCCTGAATTTATGATTGCTTTCAATGCTGACCACAGTCCTGCCTTCCACACACCACACCAGCGGGGAGCACAGGAAAGGGGCCTGTGAGCAGAGTGAGAAGAGTGGCCCCCTTCATACAAGATACATCCATCCCTTGTTCTCCATGGCTTAAGACAGATGAGAGCACCATGTCATCACACTGATTGGAGGCATGAAAAGTACATCGATGGAAAGAGCACATCGGCATTGCAGATCAACACCTCAAAAGTCCTTGGAGGAAACAGGCATGGCCGCTTCTGCCAAAGGGAGTGAGGTGACCACCCTGGGGGCTAGCTGGGGAAGGGAGAGCAGAACACCCAGAGTAAAGGACATCTGCTGCCCTTTTCTCCCATTTCCCTGGCTGCAGTAGGTCAGAGGGGCACTGTGGTCTGAACAGAGAGGTGCAAGCCAATACCTGGGTCCACACTTGCAGCTCAAGCGTCTGCAATGCATTGTTGGTGGCTCACAATCTTAAACCTAGCCTGGTTCCAAAGTGAGTGAGAATCATCAAAAACATACTAAAACTATTTTGGCAGCCCAATCTTGCACAAAGGGTGAAAGAACTACTGTATCAGATAACAAGAATGAGGTCATTGCCTGGCTGTCCTCTTGGAACCAGAGCTGGCTATGGGGCTCCATGATATGAGTCCTGGAGTATCTCAGGGCATCTGGTCAACCCCACACATAAGTGAGAGAGGGGTGGGGGTAAGATAGAGGGTTGAAGAGTTCTTCAAAGAAAAGAAACGGAGAATGAGACACATCTGGGATGGACATGGTCTGGGATGGGGTAGCTGTTCCTAGATGGCACCTCTGGCCAGCCCCAGCCACTGAAGTGAGACTTAGAAGATTTCAAGGTACAAATTTCTGGCCCACAGGACCCACATGGGGCCTGGTCTGGATTGGGGCACCTGGCCAAGATGGCGTTGGTGGCCTTGGAGGGGCACTCAGAAAATTTTGGGGAATACCAATCCAAAATGCAGTACCATTTGAGGCACAAGGTCTGGGGCAGGGGACCTCTTAACCTAGATCTAATGATATTTTCTACCTCTACCACTGGATATTATTCACTAGGGCTTAATGGTCCAGCAAGAAACTGGGTTCAATGCTGAGCCAATGAATCTTCCAGCCACTCACCCATCCATCCAACAAATGTTCATTGAGCACATACACTGTGCTAGTATTGCGTTAGGTTCAGGAGAAATAGAAGTGGATCTTCTCAACCATTATCCACACCAAGCTAGTTCTGCACAACTGTAAAAGGAAGAAAAGGAAAAAAACTGGCTACAGATGACATACCTCTCATACATCTGTTCAGTTAAACACTTTTCTCAATTATGGCTTTTGAAAACTCTTCCAGTTACTATGGTTCCACACAATTTACCCCAAAACTTAGTGGCTTAAAACAATGACAATATTTATTTTGCTCATGAATCTGCTATTTGGGCTGGGGTTATCTTGTCTCTACTTTGCTTGCTTTCAGGTGAGTTGACTTGAAGCCTGGGGACTGGAATCATCTGAAGCCTTCCTCACTCACATGTCTGGCCATTGATGTTGTCAGCTGAGACAGGTTGTCTCAGGTTGTCAGCTGGAACATCTCCACATGCTCTCTTCATGTGGTCTGAGCTTCCTCCCAGTATGGTGACTGGGTACTGAGGGTGAGCATTGCAAAAGGGGGTAAGCCAGGTGGAAGCTGAATCCTCTTTATGACCTAGCCCCAGAAGTCACCAAGCATCACTTCTGCCCTATTGGCCAGAACAGTCACAGCACCCAACCAGACTCAAGGAGAGGGAATATGGATCCATCTCTCAGCGGGAAGATGTTGGTTACATTGTAAGAACTGGGGGATGGATTATATATATTGGTGAGGTCAATTCAGGAAAAACGTCTGCCACATAAAGTTGATACAACTGCTCCATTGTTTTTCGTTTTTCAAATGCAATACCTTTTAATACACAGTAATTAAGTACATGATACAAAGTGATTATTCTGACAGTACAGTTTCAGATGAAGACAATTCCCCAATTCATTCTACTTTTACAGTTAGAATTTAAGATGTAGAACAGATTTGAACTGTGCCCTGTTTGGAGAATCCAAATGTTTTATTCTGTATAGCATTTCATATGTCTCTTCAGTCTATTGTGCATGCACACTTTTCGCATATGTTTCAAAGTGTTCTGATGTTTAATTTTCCCTCAAGGTGTTTTGTGTGTGTTGTAACTTTATTTTTATGTTGGTTTAAGAGAAACCCTGAAAATTTTTTTAAAAATTGGAAAAGAAAAAGATGCAGAAACATAATATCACCTTTAAAAAATGACTGCTCACTTGTATCTTTCCTCCACCCACCATCCCTCACCTAATATTAAATCTTGTCTTCTTGGTCAGTACATTAGTCCTTATACATTACATTTTTTTTTTTTTTTTTTTTTGGGGTTTGGGGCCCTCCCACTGTTGTGGCTTTTTTTTTTTGCGGTATGCGGGCCTCTCACTGTTGTGGCCTCTCCCGCTGCGGAGCACAGGCTCCGGACGCGCAGGCTCAGCGGCCATGGCTCAGGCTCAGCGGCCATGGCTCACGGGCCCAGCCGCTCCGCGGCATGCGGGATCCTCCCAGACGGGGCGCGAACCCGTGTCCCCTGCATCGGCAGGCGGACTCCCAACCACTGCGCCACCAGGGAAGCCCTACATTTTTTATGTAGAAGCCACATTCTTTTTTTTTTAGCATTTTATTTTATATTGGAGTATAGTTGATTAACAGTGTTGTGTTATTTTCAGGTGTACAGCAAAGTGATTCAGTTTTATTTATTTATTTATCTTTTGGCCACACCATGTGGCCTGTGGGATCTTAGTTCCCCGACTGAGGATCGAACCCATGCCCCCTGCATTGGGAGTGCAGAGTCTTAACCACTGGACCTCCAGGGAAGTCCCACAAAGTGATTCAGTTACACGTATCTATTCTTTTTCATATTCTTTTTCCATTTAGGTTGTTACATATTATTGAGCAGACTTCCCTGAACTCTACAGTAGGTCCTTGTTGGTTATCCATTTTAAATATAGCAGTGTGTACATATCAATCCCAAACCCCCTAACTATCCTTCCTCCCCCGCAGAAGCCATACTCTTAATTTAAAATTATTTGTTTATTGCTTATATGATTTTTGTTTCCATTGTTCCATTGCTACATTTTTGTCTGTTAAAAATATTTAGGTGTCTTGGGTTGGAATTGAACACCTATCTTTTTCCCATTAAAATTAATGGAATGGCTTCCCTGGTGGTGCAGTGGTTGCGAATCCGCCTGCCAATGCAGGGGACACGGGTTCAAGCCCTGGTCCGGGAAGATCCCACATGCCGCGGAGCAACTAAGCCAGTGCACCACAACTACTGAGCCTGTGCACTAGAGCCCGTGAGCCACAACTACTGAGCCCATGTGCTACAACTACTGAAGCCCATGCGCCTAGAGCCCGGGCTCCGCAACAAAAGAAGCCACTGCAATGGGAAGCCTGCGCACCACAACAAAGAGTAGCCCCTGCTCTCTGCAACTAGAGAAAGCCTGTGCACAGCAACGAAGACCCAATGCGGCCAAAAATAAATAAATAAAATAAATAAAATTTAAAAAATAATGGAAATATGTATTTTTTCATTTATCAGCTTTTCACTTAGAGGCAGAATTTTCAGGAATGAATTAAAGTCATCAGGTGGGAGATAGATGTACTTTCATCATCTCCCTAAAAGCTCTGACAGCCTCCCAGTTCTCTGTGTCTGTCATTTTTCTAGTTCCCATCACCCACTGCTCTTCTAAGCTATCACCTCCATTATCAGCTCCTTACCTGTCTGACATATTACAGATGTTCCATATTTATTACATTAGGAATGAGTCTGGTTGAAAGTAACAGGTAACTTGACAAACTGTGGTCTAAAAAAGATTTTTTTTCCCCCTCATAAAACAGGAAGGCAGTCCAGGGTTTGTGCAGCTGCTTGAGTATGACCTAAAGTACCAGGCTTCTTTTGTCCTTTTATTTCATCTTCCTTAGCACAATCCTCCTCATGGTCTCAAGATGATTGCTGCACCTCCGGTTGTTGTGCCTTAATTCCAAGCATGAAGTAGGGGAAGGGTGAAGGTCACAAACTTCTCCAAAGAGTTCCTTTTTATTCTGGAAGGGAAGCTGTCCCTTGGGACTTCTGCCTACATCTTATTGGCCAGGACTTTGTCTTATTGCCACTTCTAGCTGCAAGGGAAGGTGGGAACTGTGTGCTTTGCTTTCCAGCCTCTGTAGTTTGGAAAGGCAAGGGATAAGTGATTGGAATAAATATTGAGAGCCTCTTACAACATGTACCACACTGCGTTTAATTGAAATGTATTGCTTCGATCCACAAAGTATCCTGGATATAGCCTGTTCTTGTCCTGGAACATTCTTCCTTTTCCTTTTCTCTCCTCTAGTTACTTTCCAGGGTATGTATGTGTTTGTGTGTGTGATGAGACAAAATATTGAGGAAACACTTTTTTTTTTTTTTCCATGAAGGTACCAGTTCCCTTGTCAATCCTTCCTCCATGGTCTCTTCTAACTGAGGGTAAGGAGGAGGAGTCAGCATCTTCTTTGCTCCGTTCTGCTCTTTTCAGACACCGTGACTTCAGCACTACTATCCTGATCCCTTCCTCTCTGAATATCAAGGACAGTCTCAAGGCCAGGTTCTCCCTCCTCTTCTTTCTCAGCCCAAGTTTCCTCCTTTACACTCCCAAGGGACCTGAGCTGTATCTGGTATTAATCACTTTCTGAAAGTGGTATTAATCACTTTCTTCGTTGAAGCTGAAACCAAATGATTGGAAGTGGTACTGTTTACGAAATGTGTGGTGCATTGTAGGTGCTCAAACCGGTAGCTCTTGCTATTATTACTACTATTAATAATGTCTTATCGCCTATATCAGACTCAGCTCCTTAATGACAGGCTCTGAATCTGATGTCCGATTCATCTTTGTAACACACATCTGGCCTGGAACTGAACATTGCTCATAATGCTATCAATATAAGGGGGCGGCGGGTAAAGGACAACATTTCAAAGGAAGGGTGCTGTAATGGTGTGAGAAGTTCCTAGAACCTGAGTGGGAGCCAGAATCTTGCAGAGAAGACCCTTACTCCGTCAGCATCAAAAACAGGCAGAGTCCCAACTGTTTCGTAGGGAGGCAGGTGGACCGCCTCCACGCCTGTATTGCGATGATGTAGGAGAGTCCGTCACTTCACCCCTCCTGCTCCTCCGGAAAGGGAGGCGGGACTATACCCCGCGCGCGGCGATCTGGGATAGCTGCGCACGCGCAGCTTCCGGCTCCGTGTCTTGGGAATTATTTGACGCCGCCGCCTTGGCCCCACACAAGTCTCTGATTAGGCGCGCCGCGCACGCGCAGTGATCCTCTAGGCTCGGGGAGTTATTTGACGCTGCCGCCCCTGGCAGTCGGAAGTTGCCTGAGCAGAGCCCAGCCGGCCGGCCCGAGTGGCCTTCGTCGACCCGGGCGCCCTGGGAGAGTCGCTGACGGGTGGACGGAGCGACCGCTTGAGGACAGCCGGCCGGGGCAGCGAAAGCGCCGGGCCTATGGCGCGGGTGGCGTGAGGCGGAAGGCCGAGTGCGGCCGGCGGCGGCGGCGGCGGCGGCGGCGGCGCCCGCCCCAGCAATGCGGGCCCCGCCCGTCGCCTCAGGTAACCGGGCGGCCCTCCCCGTCGCGACCGGACCCTCCCCTCTCCTCCCCTCCGGGCGGTCTAGGGATGGCTAAACCTTGTTTCTCGGCCTCGGTGGCTCCAAGGGCCCTTCTGAAGCGCATCTCATTTTGGGGGGGACCCACGGGGTTCGGGGGAGCTTGGCTGTGGAGTTGGCGGCTTCTGTCGGGTCTGTTCAAACCCGGGGTGGCCCTTGAGAGCTGCCCCGGCCGGGCGAAGCTGTTTCCTGGCAGCCTGGGGGAGGGGGCGGGTCTGGAGCGGAGCTAGACAACTCTGGTGAAGAATCTGGTCCAGCAGAAAGGTTGGTCGAGTGGCTGTCGCTCTGTGGGGACGATGCTGCCCGTTGCACGGTGACTGTCGGAGGAGGAAGAGTTAATAATGAGAATAAACAGCTAGCCCTTGTTAAGCGCTTACTATACGCCGGCCATTGTGCCAGACCATTACGTTCACCCCATCTAACTTCACAACAACCCGGTAAAGGAGGATGATTATCCCCATCTTACTGACGAGGCAACTGAGGCCCTGAATGGTTAGGTGACTTCTTTGCCCAAGGTCACGGAGCTGGTAAATTTGACTCGAGATTCAAGTTGTTGACAATTAGGTCAGTGGCTCTCCAACTTCGCTGCACGTAGAAATCACCTGGGGCAGCTTTTAAAGATTCCTGATGCCCAGGTAGCAGAGCCAAGCCAAATAAATCACCGTGTTTGGGAGCAGGATCAGAGGAGGGAGCCAGACAGCAGTATTTCTTAAAGATCCCCACATGAATTCAGTGTGCAGCAAAGTTTGGGAACTGCTACCGTAGATAATTCTGCATCTCAGTAAAACGTTTCGGTGTTTCTCCAGTTTAAGTGTGTAGGAGAATTTTCTGGGAGTTTGTTTAAAATGCAGTTTCCACCCTCAGAGATCTTTTCATTAGGCCCACGGACTACTACACCTTGTGAAAGCCTGTTGGGGGTGGGAAGTAACTTTCTCTGCAGGATTTGTGAGTCAGCTGGACCTTTTAAAGTGCGTGCATCTCATGCAAAACTGTTAGTTTGCAATTTTCTTGGATACACAGTACTCATGGTTATAGTGTCTCTGATCTCTGGGTCTTGTTTGAATATGCTGTTCTCTGCCTAGTCTGTCCTCTGTGCTTTCTCCCTGCTCCGCCCAGACACACACACTTCTGCTGTTTCTTACACACATGCATGTAGTCTTTTCTTCCCATCTCTGGCTGCGTAACTCCTAGCATTCAAGAAGCCTCTGTGACCTCACACCTCTTACTCCCAACCACCTTGGGTCTTTGCTGTTTGCTCTTTAGCATCATCATAATGGAATTAATCAGTGATTTTACTGTATTGTATTTCTGTGTTTTATTAGACTGTGAGCGACTTGAGCCATGTTTTCTCATCTCTGTATTCCTCCCAGTTCTTTGACATAGAGACTCACAAAGGTTTTACTGAATGGAATGTTGGTGTCCCTTTTATGTCACAGACTGCATGCTGCAAACCGATTCTTCTCTATTTCCACTTTTGCAAAAGGTGTTTGGTAGTTCTTGCTCTACAGAGTTTTGTTCTTTTTGCTTGAAAATACTCTAGTTAGGTTCGTTAACTTTTCCATTCAGCAGTTAAATAAACACATTGAGTTCTTACAACTGGCGAGACACTAGGGAAGACTAACTATGTGCAGTCAACATTGGTTTTTTTTTTTTTATTTATTTAGTGACTTCTTATCATATGGTGTCATATAGTAAGACTGCATGATGTTTTTTTTTTTTAATTTTATTTATTTATTTATTTATGGCTGTGTTGGGTCTTTGTTTCTGTGCGAGGGCTTTCTCTAGTTGCGGCAAGTGGGGGCCACTCTTAATCGCGGTGCGTGGGCCTCTCACTGTCGTGGCCTCTCTTGTTGCGGAACACAGGCTCCAGACGCGCAGGCTCAGTAATTGTGGCTCACGGGCCTAGTTGCTCCGCGGCATGTGGGATCCTCCCAGACCAGGGCTCGAACCCGTGTCCCCCGCATTGGCAGGCAGACCCTCAACCACTGTGCCACCAGGGAAGCCTGGTTGATTTTTCATTATCTAGTTTTATCACAGTCAGATACAATCAGTTCTGTAGTGGAAACCTTTTTATTGCCCTTAGGCCTTTGCATATGTTCCCTACTAAACACTGTGCTGTCCAAACTAGTGTTTAGTTGGCATCCACTAAATGTTGTTACCTTGCTGGTACTTGGTAAATATTAGTAGATGGAAGTGCTGTTGGAAGTAGTTCATCCTGTTACCAGGAGATGACTTAAGAAGTACTTAATAAAGATTAAAACCTTGATGTCAGAGGAATTGACAAACTCAGTATAGATTTATTACAGAATGCCTGAACTGCTGTTGCCCAACATATTTACAAATTATAAAGGAAGGCAGCCTGGTAATTCAGATTATATTTGTTCTTGGCTGGTCTTAAAACCATGTAAGGTTTATAAAAGTGAGTGAGTGAGTATGTGTGTGAAGGTCATTATGAGGAGGTTTTTGGACAATAAATATTTTCTATAGTAGTTAAATATGGTAAAGTATGTGGACTGAATAAGAAACACATTTCACGTAATGACATTCTTTACATCATACAGATTGTTATAGAAAGAATTTTCTTGGTTCTGTTTTGTACTGTTTACTCAAATTTTAGGCTAAGGCTAATGTAGAAACTGATGGGATAATTTATGTTAAATTCAGATACTCAAGAAACTTGCCCTTGTTTCTCTGATCAGATATGGGCAGAGTATCCAGTTCTGGCCTCAGCACATGGAAGAAATTCAATCTTCAAGCCTGAGGTTTAAGTCTCTAGTTTGATCCCCCAGAAAAGGTGAAAAACTACACATGCTCAGTTAAAGACCAAAAATGAATCTAATCATGATAGCCTGAGACCTAGAAATGGATTCTTTTTAATTTGAGGTACCCATCAGTGTTAGCAGATGTGTTCCCTGACATGTGTAAAGGGCTTTTTGATAGAATACATGATTTTCTTTGGTGCAAGACGATTAAACGTTTTAGAATTAAGGTACATGGAGTTTGAGTTTTAGATGCAGAAAATAAGTAGCTTGCCCAAGACTACATGGTTGGCTGTAGCACATCTAAGAATAGAATGCAGGTCTCCTTCCTTTGGACTCAGTATCCCCTTCCACCCTCATGCCCCTCATGTGAGAGGATTTCTTGTTGTTGCTGTTGTTGTGTGTGTGTGTGTTGGGGATGGGGGAAGTGGACAGAGTAGTTTGCTATGTTTGAGATATTAAATTAGATATATAATGAGTGCTTGTAGTATGACATGTACTTTGCTATATAAACTGGGGATATTAAGATAAATAAGACACAGCCCCTTTCCTTCAAGAATCTATAGTCTAGTCAGGGTTGTAATAAAAGTAAAAGTATAGTATCTAAGGCAACTCTGTCAAATAGAAATTTCTACAATGATGGAACTGTTCTATATCTGCACTGTCCAATGTGGTAGCAGTTAACCACATGTGATGTTGAGGACTTGAAATGTGACTAGATTAACTAAGGAACTGAATTTATAATTTAATTTAAATTTAAGTAACGTGGTTATGGCTTCTGTGTTAGAGCAAGTCTGAGGCATAAAAGATGAGAACTGTGGTGGGGGTGGGAGCAGGCAGAGTATCCATACTTTTTTGGACAGACTAGCAAAAACTACCTGTTTTCACTTTTGGGGAGGAATGCAGGCAGAACCTGTCTCCTTTTCTTGTAACTCAGGTGTTTGATGGGATCCTTAACAGAATCTGGTGCACAGGTGAATACATTCCTTTTTGGCCAAGTTTGATTGATATTTGCCTTGGGGGTCAATAGGACTACAACAGAAATATAAAATATGTTCCTTTTGCCTTTATTAATTGTAAAGGTTATATGGATGACCTTGAATGCACTTATGCACCTTAAAATCCAGCATTTATTTACTCAGTTCATTTATTCAGTGTTTTGGCACCCTGTACCCTATTTTTCCTAAGAGAAACAAGGCATGCCTGATAGTGTGTACCTTGCATTTGTACAGCTCAAAGTATGTTGACTTATGTTGTTTTATTTGATCCTTTTCCCAAGTCACTTTAGCTAGGTACTGCAGGTATTCTCCCTGTTTTACAGGTGAGGAAACTATGACAAAGAAATGCCAAGTGACTTGTCCAAGGTCATATGGTGAGGTACGGAGTCAGAACAAAAGAAGGAGCATTGGACTTCGAGGCAAGAGGTGGAGTTTCTTGTCCCAGCTCTACTGTTACTTGATGTGACCCTGAGCAAGTTGTAGAGGCTAGTGACATCTGTCTTGCTTAAATTTCTAGGCTTGTTATTGAACTGAAATGAAATAATATGTGAAAGCTCTTTGAAAATGATCAATTATGCAAAGGTACATTGTTATCAAGAAAGATCTGCAATAGTTTTTCTGTTGTAGGATGCCACCTTCCTAACTCATCACGTCAGTTACCATGTTGAATACTGCTGTATCATGGATTTATTCATCATGGATTTCTCTTGTCTTCTTCACTATGAAACTTTCTTTTGGGCAGCCATTGTGTCCTATTCATATCTGCCTCCCTACATGTTAGGACAATACCTGACACATAGCAGGTGTTTAATAAATGTTTGTTTAATGAAATGACTGATGTATGAATTTACAAAGTTAAAAAAAACCTGTTCTCTGTAATTAGATTTGAAGCTCCTTGGGAGCAAGGATGATGTTTGTTTATTCATTATTATAGTCCCTGTGCTTGGTGTATAGAAGGCATGTAATAAATATTGGCTGAGTTAATTGATGTAATTAATGCCAAGCTGTGGTCTTAGTGTGTCTACCACTGCATTGATCATTTTGGTAGTTTTCAATTAGACCAAACCTTCATGTTACTTTGTGGTAGTACCTACAAGTCATAAACTGTTACCCAGCACACAGTGACCTGATAGTAGAAACATCCAGAGATTACCTAGAAAATGGATACATGCAGAGTTGGGAAGGCGATTAAGTGATCTGCAGGGTAGCACTGTCATCTTTGCTTTCCTCCTATCACTTCTGGAGTATTGAAAGTGGAGACTTCTCTGCTCGCAGCTCAAGTTGATAGCCAACAGAGCCTAGCTGGGAAGGAGACTCATAGGATCCTAACACAGCAGTCAAAGCTCTCAACCGTCTGACTTCAGTATCTCACCACAGTGCCCAACCCTCCCTGCAATGTTCCCATCCTTCCTGCCCTCCCCTTCCTCAGTATATTAGAGACACTGGAGTCTGCTTTCCTGCCGTCTCTTCAGCCTGTCTTAGATACTTCCATCAAATATCTAATAGGAATTCAGTTCCTGTTGTATTATTCCTACGATAAAGTTAAACTTTCTCTCATTCTCTGCCCTCAGTTTTTACTAAGTTAATTTCAAATCTCCAATCTGAGGATTCATAGTATTCTTCCTCTATAAGAGCTATCGTTTGTTGATTGCTTACTATGGACTAGATAGGACCAAACATCTTACATGTCTTGATTCTCTAATCACAACTCCAAAGTAGGCTGTTACCCTACTGTTATCTCCATTTAAACAGATGAGGATGCTCAGACACAGAGGTAGAGCAACTTTTGCAGGATTTACCAATTTGCAGGTGGTGGAACTGGGATTTGAATCCAAGAAGTCTAGTTCCAGAGTCCTGGCTCTTAACCAGTCTCCTATTCATTTTCATGCTTTTCATCTCTGTGTTTAATGGCTACATTATAGTATATAGAGTTAATATGCCCTAATTGTGAAGGTATTCCATTATTGATGGACAGTGAAATTCTGATCACTTCCCCATCTTATGTGCAGTTCACTACAGTGAATGAATGCCTCGTGCATTTTTCTGTTGAGTTATCAGGATAAATTAAGTGGTATTACTGGGTCAAAGCACCTGATATTACTATGTCTCCCACTATGTATTGGCAAAACATTCGTGCTATCCTTGGGTGAATGGTTAGAAAAATGGCATTAGCCTGAGGTGCCTTACAAGTGTGTCAATTTATCGGCAGGATAGAGCTACAAACAATTCCATGGCAAGTGGACTAGGCAATCAAGGCCCATCAGGGTTTTGCCATGGTGCTATCCTGAAAGGTTGATGCACATGTGAACATCTTTGCCCAGGAGGACCTAGGCTGTGAAACAATTCTGGTTCTTGAAACTACAGATGTTCTCTGAGATCTCTGGGTTGCTTTGGAGAGCCTGAGCTGCAACTGCAAGAGGAGGTTCTTATTTGTGTGTTTAAGACTAGGCTGGCCAATGACAAAACTGGACCCAACGGGACTTACCCTGCCAAATTTGTGACATTACACTCTGCGGTTCTTATTTGTGTGTTTAAGACTAGGCTGGCCAATGACAAAACTGGACCCAACGGGACTTACCCTGCCAAATTTGTGACATTACCCTCTGCCCTCATCTTTTTTTTTTTTTTTTTTCCCTAACAGCAACAAACATGAAACAAAATGAAGTTATAGGACTTCCATAGTTGGGTTATAAGCAGAGGTGGGTTAGGGTGACTTTCAGGGCAGCAATGGCTCATTCATAGTGTATGCCTCCCTACCTTCCCTCCACAAGAATCATGCTAATTCAGTTACCAAAACCAGCATATGCCTTTATCTTTGATCAGAGGCATAAATTGACCTATAGATGAGTTCCTTTTAGCTTACATCCTGTTTTTTTTTTTTTAAACTTGAATTAGTTGCCAACATTTAAAGAGTAGGCTTCACAGAGATGTCCAGATTTTCTGTGTCTCTTGAAAAACTGGATTATCAGACAGCACTGGGGTCTACATTCCTTCAAGGTAATAGTTGGCTAGGGCTGAGTAGTGATTGTGGCCTTTAAAGAGAACCTTAATTCTCTAATTTGCCCCAATGTGCACCCTACCCACTTCACCCCATGTTTGGTTTCCTAGACTGGAGGTTTTCATCCTTCCCAGACCTAATATTGGTAATGACTGCTTCAGTATCCTGAAATTAACAGATAATATATAACCTACCAACACATAGAATTTTTAAAAAAATCTGTGAAACTAACAATAACAAATGAAAACCATAAATTACTATCCTTCCAATAAAATTGGTATTTCAGTAAAAATGCTCAGGTAGAACTATACTAGAGGACATAACAAAATGGTCAGATGCTTGTGTCTACTTATAACTTGAGAAGTAAGACAGTAATATGGCACTTTATATTTGACATTTTGAAATAAGGGCTAAGTAAGTAGCATGTAGTTCTTGTGATTGTGTTCCTGACAGCAGTGTGTGGTATTAACAACTCAGACACCACAAAAGGTATGGCCTTTGGTGATGTGATTGTTCTGAAATGGTGAACAATTCTTGGTATGGTAAGGTTCCAAACATAAAAAAGTTGAATTTTTCCTCGGTTTGCATGGTTAATTGTGTTACTGGAAAATTAAGTGTATATTAAAATAGCACAAAATATTTTGTATTTATGAGTAAAATGAAGTTAGATTTTTAGCCTTAGACAGTTAAGAACAGAATGATTTTCTGACAGACATTAGAAAGTCAGGTGAAATGTAGCAAAATTATTCATTGTGCAGGACTGTCACCTGGGTTACAGGATGTCTAGATATCCTGGATCTGCCCATAAATACCATAAATACCAGTAACATGCCCCAGTCGTTGCGTTAACCAAAAGTGCATTTAATATTTCCAAAACACCCTGGTGGGGGCAGTCCTTTTTTTTTTTTTTTTTTTTTTTTAGTTGAAAATCATTGCCCTAAACTCTTGAGTGTGTCCTGTTGGCCCTACCTCCTAAATCAGAGTGAATTTTTATCACTCATTTTGCTAGTTTAATATTTACAAAATGATGCCTTAGTTACTTTACTTTGTGTTTCTTTGATTTTTTTTATGTTTGTATGATTTTTTTTATGTATGTTTGTTTCCAGTGTTTATTTTCTCTTCATTGTTTAATTTGCCTCTGCAGTTGGCCCTTTCTGTTAGTGGGTTCTGCATTTGCAGATTCAACCAACCATGAATCAAAGATATTTGGGGAAAAAAAATCCAGAAAGTTCCAAAAAGAAAAACCTGAATTTGCTGTATGTAGGCAGCTATTTACACGGCATTTATATTGTACTTACAACTATTTACATAGCATTTACATTGTATTAGGTATTATAAATAATCTAGAGATTATTTAAAGTATATGGGAGGATGTGCATAGGTTATATGCCACATACTTTTATATAAGGGACTTGAGCATCTGTGATTTTGGTATTGTTGGAGGGTCCTTGAACCAGTCCCCTGTGGATACCAAGGGACAACTGTAATTATAAGGTACATCATTGTCTTATTATTTTTTGTCTTTTATGTATTCTGTTGAAATTTAGCAGCTGTATTTTTCTGTTACATGTGTTAAATATTTTAGTTCAACTTTTTATCTCTCTCGGTCTTAGTTGCAGTACATGGGCTCTTTAGTTGGGGCACGTGGCGTCTTTAGTTGCGACGTGCGGACCTCTTAGTTGCGGCATGCATGCAGGATCTGATTCCTGGACCAGGGTTTGAAACCAGGCTCCCTGCATTGGGAGCGCAGAGTCTTACCCACTGGGCCACCAGGGAAGTCCCTACCTTACATGTTTCTTGGAGCATTTATTTCATTTTCTTCCATGTAATCATTTAAACATTAATAGATTTGAAGAATTTAAATCTCTTACATTTAAAAACTTTTTTAAAATTTTAAGAAGAATTTAAGACCTATTAATCCTGTTTTGATTGGTCTTTCATAGTGTTTTTTTCAAGAAAGATACTCCTGTTTTTACTTCAGAAGTGGGAAGGGTGGTAGCTGTTTCTTAAAAATGTAGATTCCCAGTCCCTAACCCAGACCTACAGAATTTAGCTTTTTAGGGATGGAGTTTTGAAATCTACATTTTAAACCAGAGGGCGCCCCCCTCAATGATTCTTATGTATACAGTGGAGTTTGAGAGCTAGCTTGTCTTTTTTTTTTTTTCCTTAAAACATTTTTTTCCCTCCAACAATGTATTATCCGAAATGGCTGCTAAATATTATTTAAATATTCCTTGAATATTTGAAAACCATCCAACTGCTTTTTTTATACTAATAAATAGCTTAAAGCAAATGGACATTTTCAATTTTTATATGTATACAACATGCAAAATTTTGGACTTCCTTCAGTGGCATAAAGGGAACACCTTCTAACATCTTCCTTTTTCCCATTGATAAACCTTGGCATTCTGAAACATTCAGTATTCACTGTGTGCCAAGGACTTCTCAAAGATTCAGGAAATGAGGCTTCCCCTCAAAAAAGGTTGACACACTTGTGGTGAAGATATCTTTACAAAGCTAACAAATAACCAAATGTGAAGCTTAATATGAATAGCCTGTAG
>NW_006772681.1:674332-694975 GCF_000442215.2 Lipotes vexillifer | reverse complement strand
CTCAGAGCTGGTGAAGAGCGGTGACTGGAGGAGTCAGAGTTTTACCAAAGAGGACATTTGAGCTGTGCTTTGAAGTGTGAAGACTTCGTAAGGTGGAAAGAGGTGGGGAACAACATGAGCAGTAATATAGGGTATGAACAAACTTGTCGGTTTTGAGCAATCATCAGTAGTTCTTTGGGTCATAGCTTGGAGGATGGGGTGGGAAAGTGGCCATAGAAGGTAAAACTGGGAACGTGGATAAGCAGTTTCAATTAGAATTTTAGCAAGGGTTTTTTCTTTAATTGGATAAAGTCATCTTAACTTTTATATAAAAGAGTAAATGCCTGAGAATAGCTGATAAAGTTTTGAAAAAGAGTAGTCAAAGTAAAGGGGGCTTCCTTTTCAGATGTTAAAACATTCGGTAAAGCCACTGAATTTAAATCATTATGGCTGGAGTTCCTTGGTGGCGTAGTGGTTAAGAATCCGCCAGTGCAGGGGACATGGGTTCTAGCCCAGGTCTGGGAAGATCCCACATGCTGCGGAGCAGCCAAGCCTGTGCGCCACAACTACTGAGGCTGCACTCTACAGCCCACGAGCCACAACTACTGAGCCTGCGTGCCACAACTACTGAAGCCCGCATGCCTAGAGCCCGTGCTCCACAACAAGAGAAGCCACCACAATGAGAAGCCCGTGCACCATAACGAAGAGTAGCCCCTGCTCGCCACAACTAGAAAAAGCCCGCATGCAGCAACAAAGACCCAATGCAGCCAAAAATAAAAATTAATTAATTTTTAAAAATCGTTATGGCATTAGCATAGGAATAGACAAATAGTTGAACAGAACAGATTTGTAAATAGATTCCTATATAAGTGAGAGTCTAATATATGACAAAATTGGTATTTCAGGTCAGTGGGAAAGGACATGCTTTTATGTTTTTTGGCTGCATTTGGTCTTCGTTGCTGTGCATGGGCTTTCTCTAGTTGTGGCGAGTGGGGTCTACTCTTTGTTGAGGTGCGTGGATTTCTCATTGCGGTGGCTTCTCTTGTTGCGGAACATGGGCTCTAGGCACGTGGGCTTCAGTAGTTGCAGCATGTGGGCTCAGTAGTTGCAGCACATGGGCTTAGTTGCAAGGATGTGTTTTTTTTGTTTTTTTTAGATGTTGGGGGTAGGAGTTTATTAATTTATTTATTTTTGCTGTGTTGGGTCTTTGTTTCTGTGCAAGGACTTTCTCTAGTTGTGGCAAGCAGGGGCCACTCTTCATCGCGGTGCGCGGGCCTCTCACTATCGCGGCCTCTCTTGTTGCGGAGCACAGGCTCCAGACACGTAGGCTCAGCAGTTGTGGCTTACGGGCCTAGCTGCTCCGCGGCATGTGGGATCCACCCAGACCAGGGCGCGAACCCGTGTCCCCTGCATTAGCAGGCAGATTCTCAACCACTGTGCCACCAGGGAAGCCCAAGGATGTGTTTGTAATAGATGATGTTGACACAACTTACTATACATCTCTAAGAAAATAAAATTGGATCTTTCCTATACCACTTGTAGAAGTAAATTCCAGGTGATATAAAACTTAAATGTGAAGAATTCATTATCTTGCATGGAAATCTAGTAACTGCATTATACACTTTAGGGTTATGTCTTTAAACTTCTGGACCTAGACGCATAATAAATATTTTATGTATTTTACATTATGACCCAGAACATATGCATATATAAAAAATGAAACAAGTCTCACAGGACATTGCTTACCTTTACTGTGTGTGATGCCTTTATTGTATATTCTATTCCATATAATTAAAAAGTATTATCTATTTCATTTATTTTATGACCCACAGTTTGAAAAACACTGATACAGGGGATAGGAGAGACTCAAAACTAGAAGTTATAAAATAAAAAATATATATTTGGCTAGAATAATGAAATTTCACTTCATACCTACCAAATTGGCAAATAAATAAATGTGTAAATAAATCTGATTCTTGGCAAAAGATTGGGAGTGAGAGGAGGGAAGGGCTCTCGTCCATTCCTAATGTAAATGGGAGTTGTTACAGCTTCTTGGGACTCTATCTGGCAAGACCTATTAACATTAAAAATACATGTACTCCTTGATCCAGTGGTTTCACTCTTGGAAACTTGTTCCATAGAAATTAAAAGGCCACTACTTAAGGATATATAAGCAAGCATATTTATTGCATCATTATTTCCTGGTGACAAAATATGGGAAATGAAGTAAATGTAAATCATTGGGAGACTGAATAAATTGTACCATATCATGGAATATTACACAGCCATTAAAAAGAATCTTATTGGAAGGATATTCATGAGGTACTGGTGAATAGAAAAAAGATGTAGAAAAGTATATAGTCCCCCGCTATGTGTGTGTATAAATTATTTTAATATGACTGAGTTAGGGTGGAGCAAAATACACAAGGAAGTGTTAGGTTGGTTAAATGGGTTATCTATTCAGGGAAGTGAATTATTTGGGTAGGGAATGAAGACAAATATAAAGGGTAAAAAATCACACAAACAAAACAAAAAACCTTGTAGTATAATGTTCTTGTGCATTTATTGAAGAGATTATAGTGTGTGTTTTATACTGTATACTATATGTATATGTATGTGTGTGTGTTTATATATATGTTCATTAAAAAAGGTGAGAAAAAATGTTGTGTGGGTATAAGTTATACTCCGATGAGAATGGCAACCTATCAGAGTCTCCTCTTTCTTCCCTTCCATTTTTTAAAAAAATTCTTATTAGTCATCAGTTTTATACACATCAGTGTATACATGTCAATCCCAATCGCCCAATTCATCACACCCCACCTCCCGTGGCTTACCCCCTTGGTGTCCATACGTTTGTTCTCTACATCTGTGTCTCAACTTCTGCCCTGCTAACCGGTTCATCTGTACCATTTTTCTAGGTTCTACATATATGAGTTAATATACGATATTTGTTTTTCTCTTTCTGACTTACTTTACTCTGTATGACAGTCTCTAGATCCATCCACGTCTCAACAAATGACCCAATCTCGTTCCTTTTTATGGTTGAGTAATATTCCATTGTATATATGTACCACATCTTCTTTATCCATTCATTTGTCGACGGGCATTTAGGTTGCTTCCATGACCTGGCTATTGTAAATAGTGCTGCAGTGAACACTGAGGTGCATGTGTCTTTTTGAATTATGGTTTTCTCTGGGTATATGCCCAGTAGTGGGATTGCTGGATCATATGGTAATTCTATTTTTAGTTTTCTAAGGAACCTCCATACTGTTCTCCATAGTGGCTGTATCAATTTACATTCCCACCAAGAGTGCAAGAGGGTTCTCCTTTCTCCACACTCTCCAGCATTTGTTGTTTGTAGATTTTCTGATGATGCCCATTCTAACTGGTGTGAGGTGATGCCTCATTGTAGTTTTGATTTGCATTTCTCTAATAGTGATGTCGAGCAGCTTTTCATGTGCCTCTTGGCCATCTATATATCTTCTTTGGAGAAATGTCTATTTAGGTCTTCTGCCCATTTTTGGATTGGGTTGTTTGTTTCTTTTATATTGAGCTGCATGAACTGTTTATATATTTTGGAGATTAATTCTTTGTCCGTTGATTTGTTTGCCCATTTTTCTCTCATTCTGAGGGTTGTCTTTTTGTCTTGTTTATGGTTTCCTTTGGTGTGCAAAAGCTTTTAAGTTTCATTAGGTCCCATTTGTTTGTTTTTATTTCCATTACTCTAAGAGGTGGATCAAAAAAGATCTTGCTGTGATTTATGTCAAAGAGTGTTCTTCCTATGTTTTCCTCTGAGAGTTTTATTGTGTCCGGTCTTACATTTAGATCTCGAATCCATTTTGAGTTTACTTTTGTGTGTGGTGTTAGGGAGTGTTCTAATTTCATCTTTTACATGTAGCTGTCCAGTTTTCCCAGCACCACTTATTGAAGAGACTGTCTTTTCTCCATTGTATATCCTTGCCTCCTTTGTCATAGATTAGTTGACCATAGGTGCATGGGTTTATCTCTGGGCTTTCTATCTTGTTCCATTAATCTATGTTTCTGTTTTTGTGCCAATACCATATTGTCTGGATGACTGTAGCTTTGTAGTATAGTCTGAAGTCAGGGAATCTGATTCCCCCAGCTCCATTTTTTTCCCTCAAGACTGCTTTGGCTATTTGGGGTCTTTTGTGTCTCCATACAAATTTTAAGATATTTTGTTCTAGTTCCATAAAAAATGCCATTGGTAATTTGATAGCGATTGCATTGAATCTGTAGATTGCTTTGAATAGTGTAGTCATTTTAAAATATTGATTCTTCCAATCCAAGAACATGGTATATCTCTCCATCTGTTGGTATCATCTTTAATTTCTTTCATCAGTGTCTTACAGTTTTCTGCATACAGGTCTTTTGTCTCCCTAGGTAGGTTTATTCCTAGGTATTTTATTCTTTTTGTTGCAGTGGTAAATGGGAGTGTTTCCTTAATTTCTCATTCAGATTTTTCATCATTAGTGTATAGGAATGCAAGAGATTTCTGTGCATTAATTTTGTATCCTGCAACCATACCAGATTCATTGATTAGCTCTAGTAGTTTTCTGGTGGCATCTTTAGGATTCTCTATGTATAGTATGTCATCTGCAAAGAGTGACAGTTTTACTTCTTCTTTTCCACTTTGTATTCCTTTTATTTCTTTTTCTTCTCTGATTGCCGTGGCTAAGACTTCCAAAACTATGTTGAATAATAGTGGCAAGAGTGGACATCCTTGTCTTGTTCCTGATCTTAGAGGAAATGCTTTCAGTTTTTCACCATTGAGAATGATGTTTGCTGTGGGTTTGTCATATATGGCCTTTATTATGTTGAGGTAGGTTCCCTCTATGCCCACTTCTGGAGAGTTTTTATCATAAATGGGTGTTGAATTTTGTCAGAAGCTTTTTCGACATCTATTGAGATGATGGTTTTTCTTCTTCAATTTTTTGTTAATATCGTTGATCACATTGACTGATTTGCATATATTGAAGAATTCTTGCATCCCTCGGATAAATCCCACTTGATCATGGTGTATGATCCTTTTAATGTGTTGTTGGATTCTGTTTACTAGTATTTTGTTGAGGATTTTTGCATCTATATTCATGAGTGATATTGGTCTGTAATTTTCTTTTTTTGTAGTATCTTCGTCTGGTTTTGGTATCAGGGTGATGGTGGCCTCATAGAATGAGTTTGGGAGTGTTCCTTCCTCTGCAGTTTTTTGGAAGAGTTTGAGAAGGATGGGTGTTAGCTCTTCTCTAAATGTTTGATAGAATTCACCTGTGAAGCCATCTGGTCCTGGACTTTTGTTTGTTGGAAGAGTTTTAATCACAGTTTCAATTTCATTACTTGTGATTGGTATGTTCATATTTTCTATTTCTTCCTGGTTCAGTCTTGGAAGGTTGTACCTTTCTGAGAATTTGTCCATTTCTCCCAGGTTGTCCATTTCATTGGCATAGAGTTGCTTGTAGTGGTTTCTTAGGATGCTTTGTATTTCTGTGGTGTCTGTTGTAACTTCTCCTTTTTCATTTCTAATTTTATTGATTTGAGTCCTCTCCCTCTTTTTCTTGATGAATCTGGCTAATGGTTTATCAATTCTGTTTATCTTTCAAAGAACCAGCTTTTTGTTTTATTGATGTTTGCTCTCGTTTCCTTTGTTTCTATTTCATTTATTTCTGCTCTGATCTTTATGATTTCTTTCCTTCTGATAACTTTGTGTTTTGTTTGTTCTTCTTCCTGTAGTTCCTGTAGGTGTAAGGTTAGATTGTTTATTTGAGATGTTTCTTGTTTCTTGAGGTAGGCTTGTATAGCTATAAACTTCCCTCTTAGAACTGCTTTTGCTGCATCCTATAGGTTTTGGATTCTCTGTGTGTTCATTGTCATTTGTCTCTAGGTATTTTTTCATTTCCTCTTTGATTTCTTCAGTGATCTCTTAGTTATTTAGCAATGTATTGTTTAGCCTCCATGTGTTTGTGTTTTTTACGTTTTTTTCCCCTGTAATTGATTTCTAATCTCATAGCGTTGTCAGAAAAGATGCTAGATATGATTTCAATTTTCTTAAATTTACTGAGGCTTGATTTGTGACCCAGCATGTGATCTATCCTGGAGAATGTTCTGTGCGCACTTGAGAAGAAAGTGTAATCTGCTGTTTCTGGATGGAATGTATTATAAATATCAATTAAATCTATCTGGTCTATTGTGTCATTTAAAGCTTCTGTTTCCTTATTTATTTTCATTTTGGTTGATCTGTCCATTGGTGTAGGCGAGGTGTTAAAGTCCCCCACTATTATTGTGTTACTGTCTATTTTCTCTTTTTTAGCTGTTAGCAGTTGCCTTATGTATTGAGGTGCTCCTATGTTGGGTGCATATGTATTTGTAATTGTTATATCTTCTTCTTGGATTGATCCTTTCATCATTATGTAGTGTCCTTCCTTGTCTCTTATAACATTATTTTAAAGTCTATTTTATCTGATATGAGTATTGCTACTCCAGCTTTCTTTTGATTTCCATTTGCATGGAATATCTTTTTCCATCCCCTCACTTTCAGTTTGTATGTGTCCCTAGGTCTGAAGTGGGTCTCTTGTAGACAGAATATATGTGGGTCTTGTTTTTGTATCCTTTTAGCAAGCCTGTGTCTTTTGGTTGGAGCATTTAATCCATTCACGTTTAAGGTAATTATCGATATGTATGTTCCTATTATGATTTTCTTAGTTGTTTTGGGTTTGTTTTTGTAGGTCCTTTTTTTCTCTTGAGTTTCCCACTTAGAGAAGTCCCTTTAGCATTTGTTGTAGAGCTGGTTTGGTGGTGCTGAATTCTCTTAGCTTTTGCTTGTCTGTAAAGCTTTTGATTTCTCCATTGAATCTGAATGAGATCCTTGCTGGGTAGAGTAATCTTGGTTGTAGGTTCTTCCCTTTCATCACTTTAAGTATATCATGCCACTCCCTTCTGGCTTGTAGAGTTTCTTCTGAGAAATCAGCTCTTAACCTTATGGGAGTTCCCTTGTATGTTATTTGTCGTTTTTCCCTTGCTGCTTTCAATAATTTTTCTTTGTCTTTAATTTTTGCCAATTTGATTACTATGTGTCCTGGTGTGTTTCTCCTTGGGTTTATCCTGTATGGGACTTGCTGCACTTCCTGGACTTGGGTGGCTATTTCCTTTCCCACGTTAGGGAAGTTTTCGACTATAATCTCTTCAGATATTTTCTTGGGTCCTTTCTCTCTCTCTTCTCCTTCTGGGACCCCTATAATGTGAATGTTGTTGAGTTTAATGTTGTCCCAGAGGTCTCTTATGCTTTCTTCATTTCTTTTCCTTCTTTTTTCTTTATTCTGTTCCACAGCAGTGAATTCTACCATTCTGTCTTCCAGGTCGCTTATTCGTTCTTCTGCCTCAGTTATTCTGCTATTGATTCCTTCTAGTGTAGTTTTCATTTCAGTTATTGTATTGTTCATCTCTGTTTGTTCTTTAATTCTTCTAGGTCTTTGTTACACCTTCTCGATCTTTGCCTCCATTCTTTTTCCGAGGTCCTGGATCATCTTCACTATCATTATTTTGAATTCTTTTTCTGGAAGGTTGCCTATCTCCACTTCATTTAGTTGTTTTTCTGGGGTTTTATCTTGTTCCTTCATCTGGTACATAGCTTTCAGCCTTTTCATCTTGTCCATCTTTCTGTGAATATGGTTTTTGTTCCACAGGCTGCAGGATTGTAGCTCTTCTTGTTTCTGCTGTCTGCCCTCTGGTGGATGAGGCTTTCTAAGAGGCTTGTGCAAGTTTCCTGATGGGAGGGACTGGTGGTGGGTAGAGCTGACTGGTGCTCTGGTGGGCAGAACTCAGTAAAACTTTAATCCACTTGACTGCTGGTACGTGGGGCTGGATTCCCTCCCTGTGGTGGTTTGGCCTGAGGCAACCTAACACTGGAGCCTACTGGGCTCTTTGGTGGGGCTAATGGTGGACTCTGGGAGGGCTCACGCCAAGGAGTACTTCCCAGAACTTCTGTTGCAAGTGTCCTTGTCCCCACAGTGAGCCACAGCCACCCCTCGCCTCTGCAGGAGACCCTTCAACACTAGCAGGTATGTCTGGTTCAGTCTTCCCTGGGGTCACTGCTCCTTCCCCTGGGTCCCGATGTGCACACTACTTTGTGTGTGCCCTCCAAGAGTGGAGTCTCTGTTTCCCCCAGTCCTGTTGAATCAAATCCCTGCAATCAAATGCCACTAGCCTTCAAAGTCTGATTCTCTAGGAATTCCTCTTCCCATTGCTGGACCCCCAGGTTGGGAAGCCTGACGTGGGGCTCAGAACCTTCACTCCAGTGGGTGGACTTCTGTGGTATAAGTGTTCTCCAGTCTGTGAGTCACCCACCCGGCAGTTATGGGATTTGATTTTACTGTGATTGTGCCCCTCCTACTGTCTCATTGCAGCTTCTCCTTTGTCTTTGGATGTGGGGTATCTTTTTTGGTGAGTTCTAGTGTCTTTGTGTTGATGATTGTCCAGCAGCTAGTTGTCATTCTGGTGTTCTCACAAGAGGGAGTGAGAGCACGTCCTTCTACTCCGTCAAATTTTCCTGTCCGTTTTTGAGAGTGCTTATATCCTTAGGGGGGTTCCTTATAAATCCTAAGGAAATTGAGGCAACTTTAACAGTCAGTCGCATCCACCCATCCTTCACATTGTAGGTACCTTGTTCGATTCTGGTGCATCCTTTCTGCCTTCCCATTTTCAGGGCCTCTTGGTTCAGAGGAGGACCATATCCTCTTGAAAAACACTGATACTTATTGAGCCAGAATGAGGCTTTGTAAGATAAAATTAAACAAAGCTACCAGTTTGAAGAAAAACTAGTTTAAGGGATAGAACTTTTTAAAGCTTAAGTGTATTCTTAAACTCTGCTGGCTGGGCAAACAGATTTCAGAGCAAGTAGAAAATGAAAGTTAATAGAAATTAATTGGAAAGGACTAACCATCCTTGATTCTCCTCATGAGTATGGCATTTATGATTGTAATATTTACATTGCATTCATATAGATATGTTTTCTGTGGCTAAAGTTTCTCATTTGTATGGTAGACTTAGATATCTTTTCATGGAGAATATACAGCATAGGGAAAAGCAGGACATGTCATGGAGAATGTATAGGTTAGGGAGGGGCAGTACCTGCTATGGTTAAGAGCATGGTCCCTGGAGCCCAACAGATGTGGACTCAAAACCCACCTCTACCATGTTACAGTTGTGAAGCCTCAGGGAAGCAGCAGACCTCTCTATGCCTCAGTTTTTTCATCTGTGAATTAGGGATAGCATTACTTAATTTTCATAGAGTTGTGTGATTTCATGAGTAGTATGTAGTAAATGCTCAGTAAGTGGCAGGTCTTTACATGTTTTCTGAAGGACATTGACTTCCAGGGGACCCATTGCCAGAAGAATGTATGCCACTGCTGTAGATAATGAAATATTCTCAAAGAATTTTATGTCTGATTTGAGGGCATTGGTGGGAAATTGCAGCGGTATGTTTCTAGCAAGTAATAGGTACTTGGAAACTGTTGACTGAAAAATCTGGGCCCTAGAGTAAACCCTTTCCTTTGTCTCCCTTTCCTACTTAGAGCATACCCTTCTTCTATCTTTTTCTATCCTGGAACATGAAATGTAGAAGGTTCCCTCATGCTGTGAGTGTACCAAATTTGATTATTTAATCCCCTTGCATGGTGGTCGTCTGCCCTAGCTCTACTCTGGGCTTCTGAGGGCTCTTTTGGGGAGGTGCTCAAAGAGCTGCTTCCCAGGGTCTGCCTTTCCTACCTGATCTCACTAAGAGGCTATTTAGGACATTCTCAAGACATTTAAATGTTTTTTTTCCTCAGTCTTCTCAAGGCAGTATATTTACAGCTTCTTTATCTTGCTATGTAGGGTAAATATGTATTTTACTAAGTTATATTAGTTTGCAGCAATATAGTTTGACTTGTAATTCTCTTTTGTCTTTTCAGGTGCCATTTGGATAGTCCTTTAGCGGCACGATGTACTCTGAGTGGAGGTCGCTGCATTTGGTGATTCAGAATGATCAGGGTCACACCAGTGTGCTACACAGCTATCCAGAGAGCGTTGGGCGAGAGGTGGCCAATGCGGTGGTTCATCCTCTCGGGCAGGCCTTAGGTACCCTTTCAGCGGCTGGTGGTGAGAGTTTGTTGAAAACTGACAAAGAAGTAAGTGTTTTTTCATTTCATTCTACTCTGTGAAAATATAAGTTTGTTACAGAATAATTTGTTTAACATTGTCTTTTTAAGTGGATTTCTGCTCAGTGTAGTGTGACATCTTAACTTGACCGTATTTGGGTTGTGGGTTGGGGCCCAGAGTCTGTGGGGGTTATGAGGAATAGGTTGTACCATTGTGCTGTTGGGACTTCCTGCTAGCTGGACCCAGTTCTCCACTTGAGCTGTGAGCTGAGACAGAGACTTGCCTGTCAGGTCCCTTTTCCTAAGTTTTAGGCTTAGTCTTCAGATTTCCATTCAGAGGTTGTGTTTGAAAGGTCTTCATTCCTACGTCTAGATGGCCTCTGACTGAAGGCCCATCTTGTGTTGTCTTCAGGCTACACATGTGCGCTGCACTTGAGGCTCTCCCGCTGTCTCCATCCCAGTCTACCCTTGTCTGACTTCTAGGTTTAAGAGTGCTACAGGTCAGCTAAGTCTGTATAGCTGTGAGCCCACGTGGTTGGAATGGGGGTTGTGTTTGCTGTTCCTAAAGATGAGGAGCTTTTGGAGTGGTTTGTCCTAGAGCTGGTCCTCTGTTCTTGGGTTCAGGGGACGGGGCTGAAGTTAAGTTGCCAGTGGGGAGTCATGAAGGGGCCCTGAGAATGGAGTGTTACAGAGCTTGCTAGTATGAGGTCTGGCTAAGATCGGGATTAGAACTTGTCCCCTGTGCTTGAGGACATTCATACAACCTTTAGGCTTTGGGTTTACCTGTTTCTCAGACACCGCACCGTTTTTCACTTACATTTTGATTTCTTGTGAAGGAGAGATTAGACTTAATCTAGATATAAGACAACTCTAGTTAGGAGACTAAGGTTTATAGCTCAGGAAGTATTTTATTTACCCTCTGTAGGCCAAAGAGCCTGGGTTGCCAAAGGGGAAGCCCCTCATACTGAGGAGCATTTTCTTCTCATGAGTGCCCTGGCAGAGACTTACCCCGAGGACCAGCACTTGTCCTGCGCACTCTCTTCTTGGTGTCTGTAACTCCTTCTGCCCTCTCCTGGGAAGAGATGGCATGTGAGTAGATAAAGGTGCTCAGTGTAGCCCTTGTTTTTTCTCCTTTCCTACCCTCAAAAGGATATGAGAGAATAGGTCTTGAATCCAGTGTCCTCTCGAATTATACAGTTGAACTGTTGTGTGAAGATATTACCAAAGATATCTTCTCCTTGGTCTTTCCTGTGATAATTAGGGACTTGCAACCTCTTTTAAAATTCTTTCTCTAGTTCAGCTAAATCCCACCCCCTCCATACCCCTTCCCACCTCATTTGTCACAGCTTCACTGTGTTTTTATAGTCACTTTTAACATTTATTGCTGTTATATGTTACTTTCTTTTATATTGTTGTTATGTATTTTCTACCCTTAGCCTTTGTAGTTCTGAGGTTAAAAATTTCAGTACATGTATTTGTCTTGTTAGATTCAGCTTTAGTTTTAAGCTGTTATAATATTTTTTTTAAGTTATTTTATTTATTTATGTTCGGCTGAGTTGGGTCTTTGTTGCTGTGCGCGGGCTTTCTCTAGTTGTGGTGAGCAGGGTCTACTCTTCATTGCGGTGCATGGGCTTCTTATTGGGGTGGCTCCTCTTGTTGTGAAGCATGGGCTCTAGGCATGCGGGCTTCAGTAGTTGTGGTGCACGGGCTTCAGTAGTTGTGGCTCGCAGGCTCTAGAGCGCAGGCTCAGTAGTTGTGGCGCACGTAAGTGCTCCACGGCATGTGGGATCTTCCTGGACCAGGGCTTGAACCCGTGTCCCCTGCATTGGCAGGCGAATTCTTAACCACTGCGCCACCAGGGAAGCCCAAAGCTGTTATAATCTTTTTGAATCCTGAATTTCTATTTAACAAGTTAGTTTTTTTTTTTTTTAGCTTTGTGATATCTGCAAATGGTCAGCATGTAATCTGTTTTTCTCTAAGTTAAAATCTTGGCAGAGCCTTTGGCATGCCATTGGGCATCTTCTTCCAAAATGATCTTGGTACAGTAATCCACTGCTATTCTCCCATGTTATTTTGACCAGTTACAAATCCAACCATTCTACCTCCTTCTGGGCTGTATCTTTCCATATTGTCCACAAGGACCAAATTTCTTGTTAAAGCCCAGTTCCCCCTTTGCCAGAGAAGGCTGTTAATGGCATGGTGAGAATAGCTTTAGATTTCTAGTTGGAAGACCAGGGATCAGATTTTCAGCTCCAGCATTTCCAAACGAGTGCCATGGTCCAAATTGCTTAATTTGCTAAACTTCAGTTTTCTTACGTATGAAATGAGGATGGGGACTTCCCTGGCGGTCCAGTGGTTAAGACTCCACGCTTCCACTGCAGGGGGTACACGTTTGATCCCTAGTTGGGGGAGTAAGATTCCACGAGCCATGCAGTGTGGCCAGAAAATAAAAATAAAAAATAAAAATAAAATGAGGATAGTTTACCCTCTCACACCAGTTATTTTGATGTTTAGATAATATTTATGAAAGTACCTCAGAAACTGATTTTAAATCAGTGCCAGGTTTCTACATTTGTCAGCTGCCTTCATAGTAACCCTCTTAATAAAGGAATGAAGCTTGTCTGGCATGACTTGTTCTTTTTGAGCAGGCTGGTTCTCAGTGACCCTGCTTCCCTTTCATAAGTGCTCACTGATCATCTGCTTAGTAATTTGTCCCAGAGTTTTGTCTGGAATTCACTTAAACTTTCCAGTCTACATTATCTGGAGTATAGTTTCATCCTCTTTTGCAAATTAGGCCATTTCCCCTTTCTCATTGTGCCTTATTTGTTCATGACTGCAAGCAGTGGGTCAGCAGTCTCTTAGGCACCTTCTCTCGGCCCCTGTGATTCAGACAGGTCAGGAGGCTGGAACTCGTTTAGTGCAGCTAAGTGCCTTTTTGAGATCTTACCCAGCTTCAGTCACTTCTGACCTGTGTTTGTTCTTGCCCTTCCATTTAAAATATTGTTTTCTTTGCCAACGAAAATAGTCACAAAATAAGAGCTGGGCAGTTCATTTTCCTTCCTGTTGTTTGTTAAAGTTGCATAATCTGGAAATAGAATATAATTAAATTTATGTAAGTGATTTCCTAAATGACACACATACCCGCATGCAAATTAAGTGGAGAAAAATATCTAAAATTTTCTATTTCTGTGCCTCCAATCTCTATGGAAAATCAAGATGACCTGTACTTTTTATTTTACAGAGCAAACAATAATAATATTTAAAGGGTGAAAGCCAACATAGGCTTAATTAGAAATAAGTAATTTATTTTCTTCTTAAATCTTTTGCTTAGGAAACGTTGTCTGAGTATGTCTTTTTTCTTTTTTTTTTGCGGTACGCGGGCCTCTCACTGTTGTGGCCTCTCCTGTTGCGGAGCACAGGCTCTGGACGCGCAGGCTCAGCGGCCATGGCTCACGGGCCTAGCTGCTCCGCGGCATGTGGGATCTTCCTGGACCGGGGCACGAACCCGTGTCCCCTGCATCGGCAGGCAGACTCTCAGCCACTGCGCCACCAGGGAAGCCCCCTGAGTATGTCTTATACGTGGAAAGTACATTCTGTAGAATTAATCTGATGTATGTTGAGATGAATATACTTCAGTTGAGAGGTTTTTGACAATAAGAGGTTAACATTTTAAATCAGTGTACTGATATACAGATAGGAATGTGTAATACTTCTATATGTATATTTTCTTTTGTTTAGGTAAAATGGACCATGGAAGTAATTTGCTATGGACTGACCCTTCCATTGGACGGAGAGACTGTAAAATATTGTGTTGATGTATATACTGACTGGATTATGGCTTTAGTGTTGCCGAAAGATTCTATTCCATTGCCAGTTATTAAAGAGCCTAATCTATATGTTCAAAGTATACTAAAACACCTGCAGAATCTTTTTGTACCAAGGTAAGCTATACTAGTCTATCTGGCCTGTTATTAGGATCATAATAAACTACTCATCAATGTTACTTTTTTATATTATAGGAACTGATTTCATTGTTAGACCTTTGAACAGTAACTTTCATTACTTGTTCAGTTAAAGAGTGTGTTAATATGAATGAGAGAGATGGGCTTATATAATGTTTACTAGGACTCTTTAACAAGTGTGTGTTCATTTTAACGGCTTTTGGCTTTGCTTCTAAGATCTGATAGCTATTAGATGTTAAAATACTGTGACCCCTTTCCCTTCCAGTCAAAAAAAGCCATACTTTTGCCTAACATAATTCTTGTCTCCACTTAAGCTAATGGCGGCTAAGCCATCTACCTTAAAATGAATCTTTCTTATGAGAGAATGAAGACATTGAAGTAAGCAGATTTGAAATTATAGGCACATTTGTAGTAGGCCAAAAGAATACTCTTGACAGTTTATTATTGAGTTTTTCCCCTATCTCTGCGGCAGAGACCTTAAATATTGTAAGATTGCCTTACTTGTGCCTAAAACATTTTTTTCCCATTCTTAAAGAATTATATGTCACTATAAAGGATTTTGGAAATATAGAAAATAATGGAGAAGAAAGCATTAGTTGCCTACCTATTTGTAGGGATTTACTTTGAGAAAAATCTGTTTTCAGCTGTTTTTTATGTCTGTGGAAGGGGCAAGTGGGCTTCCCTCCTTTTGGAAAAGTTCTGGTTAGGGCTTTTGGTCTGTCAGATGATGAGGACTTTGAATCATCCAAAAACCAGCCCTGTAAATTTTAACTTTTTAAATTTAGAAGGAAGATTACTTTGGAAAAATCTGAATTAAAAAAGAGGAATCTCCATTAAGAGCTCTGGTCTATAGGATCAGTTGTACAAACATACCTCAAGATATTGCAGGTTTGGTTGCAGACCACCACAATAAAGCAATCATTGAAATAAAGCAAGTCACATGAATTTTTCGGTTTCCCAGTACGTAAAAGTTTTTATACTATACTGTAGTCTGTAAATATGCAATAGCATTATGTCTAAAAAAAAATTACATATCTTGATTAAAAAATACTAGCATTGCTGAAAAATGTTAACCATCTGAGCCTTTAGTGAACTGAAATCTTTTTGCTAGTGGAGGGTCCTGCCTCAATGCGATGGCTGCTGACTGATCAGGGTGGTTGCTGAAGCTTGGGTGGCTGTGGCAATGTGTTAAAATAAGACAACAGTGAAGTCTACCACGTTGATTGACTCTTCAGTTCATGAACGATTTGTCTGTAGCATACAATGTTGTTTGATAGCATTTTACCTACAGTAGTTCTTTCAAAATTGGAGTTAATCCTCTCAGACCCTGCTGCTGCTTTATCAACTAAGTTTATGTAATATTCTAAATTCTTTGTTGTCATTTCAATAATTTTCACAGCATCTTCACCGGGAGTAGATTCCATCTCAGGAAACCACTTTCTCTGCTCATCCATAAGAAGCAACTCCTGTTCCATTAAAGTTTTATTATGAGATTGCAGCAATTCAGTCACATCTTCGCACTCCACTTCTGATTTTAGTTCTCTTATTATTTCTGCCATATCTGCATTTACTTCCACCACTGAAGTCTTGAGCCCCTCAAAGTCATCCGTGAGGGTTGAAATCAGCTTCTTCCAGACTCTTATTAATATTGATGTTTTGATCTCTTCCCATGACATAAATATTCTTAATGCCATTTAGAATGGTGAATCCTTTCCAGAGGGTTTTCAATTTCCTTTGCCCAGATCCATCAGAGGAATCGCTGTCTGTGGCAGCTATAGTCTTAAGAAATGTATTTCTTAAATAATAAAACTTGAAAGTCGGAATTGCTCCTTGATCCGTGGGCAGCAGAATGGATTTTGGGTTAGCAGGCAAACATTAATCTTGTTGTACATCTCAGTGTTGACTGAAAAAACTGCACAGTCGAAAAGTTGAGAATTATGTTTTATTTGGCGGACTTACTGAAGACTATAGCCCGGATACTGTTTCTCAGTTCTGAGGGGCTGTTCCAAAGAGGTAAGGGAGGAGCGAGGATGTATATGAGTTTTGCTGGGAAAAAACCAAAACTGTGTAGTGGAACATCAAAAGACTACTGCTAATCATAAAACAGGCATCTCAAGTTAATGATTTTAGTGCCTTTCTGTATATGGGAAGCTGCAAGAGTTTGGGCTCATTGAAATTATTCCTTTGGTATGCATCTTAACTGTCTAGGGCCACTATTTTGTTTCTCTCTGTCCTAAAGTCCCCTCAGGGTGCACCATGGGGGTGGGGGGGCAGCTGCAGTGGCTGATGGCTTTATGGCCACAATATTGTTTGTTTACTGAAATGGCAGATGACATTCTTTGTCCACATCCATTAGAGCTCTTGGATGACCCAGGTGCATTGTTAATGAGCAGTAATATTTTGAAAGGCATCTTTTCTTCTGAGCAGTAGGTCTCACCAGTGGGCTTAAAATGTTGTAAACAGATGTGCTGGCATCCAGGCTTTATTTCATTTATATGGCACAGGCAGAGTAGATTTAGCATAATTTTTAGGGGCCCTAGGATTTTCAGAATGGTGAATGAGCATTGGCTTCAACTTGAAGTCACCAGCTGCATTAGCCCCTAACCAGAGAGTCAGCTTGACCTTTGAGGCTTTGAAGCCAGGAGTTGACTTCTCTCTAGCTATGAAAGTCCTAGATGGCATCTTCTTCCAATAGAAGGCTGTAGGCTGTTTTGTCTCCATTGAAAATCTGTTGTTTAGTGTGGTCACTCTAATTATCTTGGCTACATCTTCTGGATAACTTGCTACAGCTTTTACATTAGCAATTGCTGCTTCATCTTGCACTTTTTTTTTTTTTTTAAATGGAGACATTTCCTTAAACTTCATGAACCAGCCTCTGCTGGCTTCAGACTTTCCTTCTGCAGCTTCCTCACTGCTCTCAGCCTTCATAGAACTGAAGAGAGTTAGGGGCTTGCTCTGGATTAGGCTTTGGCTTAAGGCATTGTTGTGGCTGGTTTGATCTTCTATCCAGACACTAAAACTTTCTTCATATCAGTAGTAAGCCTGTTTCTCTTCTTATCATTTGTGTGTTCGCTGGAGTAGCACTTCTGATTTCCTTCAAGAACTTTTCCTTTGCATTCACAGTTTGGCTAATTGGTGCAAGAGGTCTAGCTTCCAGCCTGTCTTGGCTTTTGACTTGCCTTCCTCACTAAGCTTAATCATTTCTACCTTTTTACAATGTTGTGTTAGATTCTGGTGTACAGCAAAGTGATTCAGTTTTTTTTTTTGTATATATATATACATATATATATATATGTACACACACATACATATATAAACACACACATATATATGTATATTCTTTTTCAGATTCTTTTCCATTATAGGTTATTACAGGGTACTAAATATGGTTCCCTGTGCTATAAGGTACGTCCTTGTTGTTTCTAGCTTTTGATTTAAAGTGAGAGACATGATTCTTCCTTTCATTTGAACACTTAGAAGCCATTGTAGGGTTATTAAATGGCCTAATTCTAATATTGCTATCTCTCAGGGAGCAGGGAGGCCTGAGGAGAGAGGGAGAGTAGGAAAATGGCCGGTCGGTGGAGCAGTCAGAACACACACAACATTTATCAGTTAAGTTCGCTGTCTTTTATGAGCGTGGTTTGTAGTGCCCCAAAACAATTACAATCACCATAACAGATATAATAATGAAAATATTGCTTGTGAGAATTACCAAAATGTGGCACAGAGACACAAAGTGAGCAAATGCAGTTGGAAAAATGGTGCTGATAGACTTGTTCAATCAATGCAGGATTGCCACAAGTCTTCAATTTGTAAAAATACTGCAATATCTGTGAAGTGCAACAGAATGAAGTGCAATACAGTGAGGTATGCCTGTAAACTCCTTATCTTGTGTGAAATGCCTGCTGTAATCTGGCCCCTAACCAGATTAGCTGCTGCTAATTCTGCGTGAGCCCTGCTCTTTGGTCACACTCATAAATTAAACATTCTCCCAAGACTCCTTAAAGATCTTCTCCATCATTACCTACTCTTTTTCCATCCTCATCCTCCTCTCCCTGTCCTAGATGTGTCCTAGTTGTCCACATCTCTCTCTTGATGGTTCATCTTAAATTCAGCCTTACCTGATCATCCAGGCCCATAGGGATCACACCTTCTTTGAGCCTGTAGGGTACTTCCTGTGTACTTCTTGTATCTCTCCAGTTTTATTGCTTATCTTTTAAAATGTGTACGTCTCATTTCCCCATCTAACTAACTTGAGGGTAGGAACTAGGTTGTATATAGTTTGGACTTCCACAGTACCTGGAGCAGTACTGGTATTACATTAGGGTGAATAAAATGCTGGTTGCTTATATTTATTGATTTCAAATAGAATTATAACAGGAAATGATGGGAAGTAAGTGGCATATTGTTTGTGGCTAAGCAGGTTCTTCTAAAATGATACAATACTTTTAATGCTTTCTTGTCATCCCATTTAGGAGACTAATTTACTAGGTTTTTTCTTAGTGTGTGGGACAGTCTAATGGATAGTACTGTCACTGTGTTTCTTTCCTCTTTGTACTCTTACCAACTCTCAGTGCTCAGTTTGTATTGATGAGAAAAATCAATGGCATTTGAGTTAATTAGGCTTTTGCTTTGGCTTTTCTCTTTTGAGAAACATGGCTACCTTATAAATTGTTTATCTTACTGTTTGGTAGTTAGCTTATTTTCTCAAAAGTGTGTGTGTGTGCATACTTCTGAGTGGGTGCTGAACTGAGTATTAGAGTTCTCATGGCCAGTAATGTCTTAGGGAGCTGAATATGATTCTTCCTTTCATTTGAACACTTAGAAGCCATTGTAGGGTTATTAAATGGCCTAATTCTAATATTGCTATCTCTCAGGGAGCAGGGAGGCCTGAGGAGAGAGGGAGAGTAGGAAAATGGCCGGTCGGTGGAGCAGTCAGAACACACACAACATTTATCAGTTAAGTTCGCTGTCTTTTATGAGCGTGGTTTGTAGTGCCCCAAAACAATTACAATCACCATAACAGATATAATAATGAAAATATTGCTTGTGAGAATTACCAAAATGTGGCACAGAGACACAAAGTGAGCAAATGCAGTTGGAAAAATGGTGCTGATAGACTTGTTCAATCAATGCAGGATTGCCACAAGTCTTCAATTTGTAAAAATACTGCAATATCTGTGAAGTGCAACAGAATGAAGTGCAATACAGTGAGGTATGCCTGTAAACTCCTTATCTTGTGTGAAATGCCTGCTGTAATCTGGCCCCTAACCAGATTAGCTGCTGCTAATTCTGCGTGAGCCCTGCTCTTTGGTCACACTCATAAATTAAACATTCTCCCAAGACTCCTTAAAGATCTTCTCCATCATTACCTACTCTTTTTCCATCCTCATCCTCCTCTCCCTGTCCTAGATGTGTCCTAGTTGTCCACATCTCTCTCTTGATGGTTCATCTTAAATTCAGCCTTACCTGATCATCCAGGCCCATAGGGATCACACCTTCTTTGAGCCTGTAGGGTACTTCCTGTGTACTTCTTGTATCTCTCCAGTTTTATTGCTTATCTTTTAAAATGTGTACGTCTCATTTCCCCATCTAACTAACTTGAGGGTAGGAACTAGGTTGTATATAGTTTGGACTTCCACAGTACCTGGAGCAGTACTGGTATTACATTAGGGTGAATAAAATGCTGGTTGCTTATATTTATTGATTTCAAATAGAATTATAACAGGAAATGATGGGAAGTAAGTGGCATATTGTTTGTGGCTAAGCAGGTTCTTCTAAAATGATACAATACTTTTAATGCTTTCTTGTCATCCCATTTAGGAGACTAATTTACTAGGTTTTTTCTTAGTGTGTGGGACAGTCTAATGGATAGTACTGTCACTGTGTTTCTTTCCTCTTTGTACTCTTACCAACTCTCAGTGCTCAGTTTGTATTGATGAGAAAAATCAATGGCATTTGAGTTAATTAGGCTTTTGCTTTGGCTTTTCTCTTTTGAGAAACATGGCTACCTTATAAATTGTTTATCTTACTGTTTGGTAGTTAGCTTATTTTCTCAAAAGTGTGTGTGTGTGCATACTTCTGAGTGGGTGCTGAACTGAGTATTAGAGTTCTCATGGCCAGTAATGTCTTAGGGAGCTGAATATTTTCAGTGCTAAATATTGGGAGTTACGATCTCATCTATTACTGGAAGTTTCATTTTTTTTTTTATTCAGATAGTTCATAAAATTGTCATCAAGTTTACTTAATTAGTTGTTTTTATGAAAACTAACACTCAGAATAGAGGAAGCAGCCTCTACTACTTTGCTAGAGATTAAGTCAGAGTGGATGTAACCTTTCTCTTTTTGCCTATCAGTTTTTTTTTTTCTTTTTGCATAATTGAGTGAAGAGTGACCCATCGTTTAAAATTGATTAGTGTCTTCATTGTTCAAATAAACTTCTTTAGAAAATGTGATGTTCTTCTAAAGCAGTGGTTGGCAAACTTTTTGTGAAGAGTCATATAGTAAATATTTTAGCCTTTGTGGGCCATACGGTGTCTGTCACAACTATTCAACTCT
>NW_006772681.1:663818-674322 GCF_000442215.2 Lipotes vexillifer | reverse complement strand
TAGGGAAGCAGCCATAGATGATATATAAATAAATGAGCATGGTTGTGTTCCAATAAAACTTTATTTACAAAAACAGATAGCAGGCCAGATTTGACCCATTGGCCATATGTAATTCACCACCCCATGTTCTAGAACAGTTTTCTGAAGTTCACAAGTTGCTTTTGAAAATATTAAGGGGAAAGGAATATCTTTGGTGTTTAGACCTTTCTGTTTATTTTTCAGTAAAGATTACCTTGTTTCTCTTAGCTGTAGAAACTTGGACACTGCTCTTAAATTTAGGCTGTCTGAGTGAGGCTACAGTACCTAGGGAGCAGATGTTTCCTTTTCTGCCACTGGGCAGGTGGTACCTAGAAAGGGTGGGTAGGCCTGGGTTGCCATTTGGGAGGCTTCTAATGTCATTGCTGTCTTGCAAGGGTGTCACCCCCAGGACTGCTAGTGGTATTTTTATTTCTTATTCTGGGTTCCCTCTTACATGGCTACATGAGGTTTGGGGCTGTTATGTATTTCTTACTCTTTAGTAGCCAGAGCAACAAACACAAGCTTGAGCCTCATGGCTTCCCATGGACTGGATTCACATCAAACTGAACATGGGACATCTTCCTGCTCTTGGAGACTCTTGGCTTTTCCTAAGTGAATGTCTCATCATTTTACTTTAGATCTGACTTCTTTAGGGAAAACTTAAGGTTGTCATTTTTTTGCAACTCCAGTGTAAGTTTCTGGTTTTCTGGGTCATGGCCCAGAATCTGAGAATCTTTATTCTAAGGTTGTGATGGGAGTTCTAAGGGCACTCACTTCATTTTCTGGATTTCTTGAGGCAGCTCTGCGATTCCCTACTCTCATTCAGACATGTTTTATGAATTTGTAACATGAGTCATAATATATAGAAACTTGGCCTCAAGATTTATTTCAGTAGTATGAGTTACTTGTCTTGGGTTTCACTTGAGAACTCTGGAGGGCAGTTCAGCATTTGCTGATGCAGTGGGTTTACTACGATTCTTGAAATTCTCAAGGTGATCCACTTCGGACAGTAGGGATAAGGGCTGGAGCTTGGACCTGATATATTGATCTAATTCTGTTGGAGAAAAATGGTCCTGTGGACTAAAAAGTGTTGTAAAACTGTTCTTTGGGAGTATCTTGGGTACCTTTGGAGCCCCCATCTTGGGTTATGTTGCCTTTTTTTTTTGTAGAGCAGCAGTAGCAGGTGCTCATTTCTGAGGGAATTGCCCCTATATCTCGTCAGTTTTGGGGACCTATTAGGATATTCCATTCTGTAGGCTCTTCTCTAGCAGACATTAGCTTCAGAGGGACTTGTGAGCACTATGAAATCACGTGCAGAATTCTTGTAAATGTGTGCTTAAAATTTTTAAAAAGAATACAAAGGCCATTCTGCTGTGTGAGCAGCGGAAGTGGCTGTGGGTATTTACTCATTCATTCAGCAGAAACCTATTGAGTATCTGTTGTATGCGCCAGGCACATTTCACACTTAGAAAATCTGGAGGTGAAGTTTACTTTCTATTATCCTCTAAAAATCTAGAGGTGAAGTTTACTTTCAATTATCCTCTGTCTCCCCAGGAGCTCTTCAAGCTCTTTAAGAGTGGTAGGCTAGATCCCAGAGGGCCAAACTGTATGAGGAGGAAGAAGCTTTGAACTGAAGAGGGTGTACCTAGTTCTGTCTGCTGATGCTGTTAGGGAGTATCATTGGATCATTGTTTGCTGTGTCCAAAAGTCGCCTGTCCTTAACTGTTGCATTCTCTCCTCAAGGCTTGTCAGTGATGTCTGTCTGTCTTCTTCAGACAGGAACAGGGCTCCAGTCAGATCCGACTATGCTTACAGGTCCTGAGAGCCATTCAGAAACTGGCCCGTGAGTCATCCATTATGGCCCGAGAAACCTGGGAAGTCTTACTGTTGTTTCTTCTGCAGATTAATGACATACTTCTAGCACCACCAACTGTTCAAGGTTTGTTAATTATTTTTCTAGTTTATTTCTGAGCTCCAAATGCTGTTTACTTTTAGACTCAATGAGTAGTAGACTCTGTGGGGATTTAAACTTTGGCACTACAGTTGACAAACCAAGATGAACAATTCTTAGAATGGAAAACCCTCAAAGGCACAATGCAAAGTTATGTTACCTTCAGTGATGATTTTGCTAATATAGGGAGGGGCTCAGTGAATTAATGCATGTTTGATAATGACAGTAACAGTAGCTTGTTCAGTATATTAGGATAGAGCCTATATACAAAACAACTCATGCACCTGATTACAAAGTAGTTATCCAGGTAGACTGAAAACTTGATAGCTAGAAGATATTTTGTTTAGCAAATGAACCCTACAGAATCTTAAAGTGTTCTATTTGGAAGTATGACAGTATGTCATTCATTGCCTAGCCATTAAAAAGCCTCCAATTTTATAAGATTTTAGAGTGTATTTTAGACATCCTGCTTTGTATGCACAGTGTACACAGACAATAAGTTGATATTCTAGTTCCAAGTTCCCTTATTGCTTATTCATCTGTGTAGTCCCTTTACTAACACATGTGAGTGTGCTTGTGCTCTCACACAGATGCAGTGTCCAGGAACATATCTTAAAAAAAACCCTAGAATTTTAGTGTTGCAAGGGACCACATAATAGGAATACCCTGTCTGGTATTGATGATAGCTGGCCAGACACAGATAGTGTGTCTCTCTGCTACACACTCCCCATGGCAGGGATTTCAGCACCATAAGGCAGGCAATCCATCCACTTCTGGGGCTTATTATTGTTGAAACTTCATTTTTGCACATTTGAAATAGGAATCCTTAGAACTTTTCCTTCTCGTCCCAAGTTTGTCTTTTGGAGCTATGCAGAGTACAGACCACTGCTGTTCTTCCTAGTTCCAGGGCTTGGAACAGAGGAGCCGCTCTGTTTTCATGGTTGAGGCTCTGTCCTGCCCAGTACCAGTCCTTCGGCTCCCTTCTTTGTCTCCCTCTCCCTTGAAGGGTAGCTTTCAAACACCTGAAGCATTTTGTAGCAAAGTTTAGAGGTAAAAAGTCTTGGGTATTTGTTCTGATTCCTTTACTTATTGGCTGTGTGAACTTGGGCAAGTTACTTAAATTTCCTGAACCTGTTTTCTCATCTTCAAAATGGGTATAATCGATAATTGGTAAGAGATTATAAATACCTGTCCTGCAGAATTAATGTGTATGAGCTGTGTGCACAGAAACTGACTCATAGCAGTCGTTCATTATAGACGCTCATCCTTTCCCTTCTTCCCTTTGTACTCCTTGTCCCACTGCTGGAAGATTAAGATCTGCAATACGAACCGAGCAGGGCCACTTGAAAACTTTCAAAGTGATAATGGGTTGATGTATCCATGATTTCCTTCATAGGAGCTTCTAAGAATAGTTTTTTGTTCTCACTGTTAAGTGATTATTTGAAAGTCAAAACTTAACATTGCAGTTTTAAAATTTTTTGGCCAGTTCTCCCAAGTCAGTGAATTAAAGATTCTGCTTTACAAATAAGTATGCCAAAGATGTTTTCTTTTTGTTGGTAAGGTGGCATTGCTGAGAATCTAGCAGAGAAGTTGATTGGTGTTCTCTTTGAGGTTTGGTTACTAGCTTGTACTCGGTGCTTCCCAACACCTCCTTACTGGAAAACAGCCAAGGAGATGGTGGCTAACTGGAGGCACCACCCAGCAGTGGTGGAGCAGTGGAGCAAGGTCATCTGTGCGCTCACTTCAAGGTAAGTTATCATCATCACTTGCCTTCCTTCATCCGTCTGACCTTGGGTAGCTTTCCCCTAGTTCTGTGTCTTTCTGGGATTCACAGAGTACATGGTAAAAAGTCTCTATTCTGTGTCTCTCATTACTGTACCTTAGATAGAGAATCAAACCACTTTTTAAAAATAGATGTGTCAGTTTGGCTAGTGCCTGTCTAATCTAAAACATTTTAGATTAAGCAGGTATTTTGGAGAGGCAGATAAATTCTGAGCCCTACTACTCCCACCCCCAAAATCCCACTCTTATTCTGATTATTAAAATATTCATGATCATTATTTTTAAAAAACAAACCAAAGAAAGTTATAACAGAAAGAGTTAAGTTCACCAGAAGTCTTGTTATATATGTTTATACATAATTTTACAGAAATAGAACCATACTATAATGTTCTCCTGTGTAACCAAAGTAGGCAGTATTTTATTATAATAATTTAACTTTTTTTTTTTTTTTGCGATACGCGGCCTCGCACTGCTGTGGCATCTCCCGTTGCGGAGCACAGGCTCCGGACGTGCAAGCTCAGTGGCCATGGCTCACAGGCCCAGCTGCTCTGCGTCACGTGGGATCTTCCCAGACCGGGGCACGAACCCATGTCCCCTGCATCGGCAGGCGGACTGTCAACCACTGCGCCACCAGGGAAGCCCTAATTAACTTTAATTTTTTTTTTTTTTTTTTTTTTACCATTTATATATAATGCCATCACTATTCTGTGAGCAAACTGTTAGGCTTCATTTTTTTCAGACTTGTTTTTTTCATTTCTTTTAATATGACTCTAAAAGTTGAGCATTCTTTTTTTTTTAATTTATTTACTTATTTATTTTTGGCTGTGTTGGGTATTCGTTGCTGTGTGCAGGCTTTCTCTAGTTGCGGCGAGTGGGAGCCACTCTTTTATGAGGTGCACATTGTGGTGGCTTCTCGTTGCGGAGCAAGGGCTCATGGCACGCGGGCTCTAGAGCGCAGGCTTAGTAGTTGTGGCACACGGGGTTAGTTGCTCCATGGCATGTGGGATCTTCCCAGACCAGGGCTCGAACCCTTGTCCCCTGCATTGGCAGGCGGATTCTTAACCACTGCGCCATCAGGGAAGCCCTGAGCATTCTTTTTTAAACATAATCACAATACCATTTATCACACCTAAACAAAATGTTAATAGTTTGTTAATATTGGTTAGCTGTTGAGTGTTCAGATGTCCCTGAATGTCTCAATTTTTTTTATAGTTGATTCCATTGAATCAGAACACAAACAAGGTTTGGACATTGTATTTAGTTGACATGTTTCTTAAGCCTATTTTAAACTGTAGGTTACTGTTGTCTCATTTTTATTTCCTTGCAGTTTTTTTGTTGAACTGCATTGTTTGTCTTATAGAATGCTTCACATTTTGGATTTTTCTGATTATGTCCTAGTTGTGTTAATTAGCATGTTCCTCTGTCCCCTGTATTTCCTGTCGACTGGTGATCTAGAGACTTGATCTGATTCAGGTTTGATTGGGGGTGGGGTAGTGGTGGAGGTGAGAACAGATCATTCATAGGTGGTATCATGTATCAGAAGGTAGACTGGTCATTTTGAGAGTTAATAAATGTTTATCTCTTTATATCGTTTAAACTAAGATGAAGGTTTGGAATATTCTATTGATTCTGGTATATCTTTGTGAATGTCAATATTATGAATCTATTTTTAAATAATACATCATTTTATCTTGATTATAAAAGCAATACATGCTTATAATAGAAAATTTGGAAGATGTAGGGGGAAATATCCATCACCTACAAATAACCAAAGTTTGAATATATTTTTCCTGGTTTCTCTTTTTTAAAAAATAAATTTGAGATTATTTGATATAGTATTATCTGCTTTTTTTATTTGTTGTCTGATTCTTGTCCCAGTAATTACATGTACCTTTTTTCTTCTTAAATAGATCTCAAGATCATTTTTTAATGGCTTTATAGTTTTTCATTTTATAAATGGAATTATAATTCATTTAATAATTTCCCTGCTGTTTTGATATTTAAGTTTTTCCCTGTGTTTTAAAAATATTGTTGATATGTGAGTACTTTATACATAGTCTTTGTGTATATTCTGGTTATTTTATTAACACATAAACTTTAGATTATATAACTATAAGATAATAGATTATAATCTATTCTGATTATAATAGGTTAATAATTGGGTCAAAGGGCTTTGAACAGTTTTAATACATTTGGAATATTACTATTTAGTTAAGTAATTGAATTGTCAAATTCATTTTATGGCACACACACCATAAATTCTAAACTTCATTTAAAGTTATATAGCAGTTATTATGAATAGATTATAGCTTAGTTGTGTTGAAGGTGTTTGCAGTGCGATGAATCTTAAAAATAATTAAAGAATTTATTATTTATATTACATGACTATATAATCAACATAAGCATAATTGTGTATTATTATATGATTTGTTATTTGCAATTTTAAAGTAAACTTTTAGGTAATTTTTAATTTTATAAAGTAATATTTAATTTGTGATTTATATTATAGTATATATTATAAAATTATATTATGTATAATTATATACACCATTGTATGTTACATGTTATACATATTATAATGTTATACACAAGATGTATTATAAAATTTATATGAGATATAACATTTAATTTATAAAATCACTTATTTGATAAGTATAATAAAATCATATAAGTAAAATAAAATTACAGTTAAGTACATAAATTTATTAAATTATAAAGAAATTTTTTAAGTAAATAAAATAAACTTATAAATTATATAACTTAAAAATATATGAACTAAATTATAAATAACATTAATTATTTAAACATAGAAATACATGTTTTAAAAAATCCTTTACAAAACTGGAAATCCTCTTCCAGTTTATCTATTTTATAAACAAGGGTTTTCATTTATTTTATTCACTTCAGTGAGGTATAATACAAGTTTCATCTATTTTCTCTTATCATATTTCTCTTAGTATATTTTAATGCTTGGATGTATTTTCCATTCTGTTACAAAATGAACTTGCTGGTATGATTTTTTTATTTTCTAGATTGCTACGCTTTACATATGGTCCTTCATTTCCTCCATTTAAAGTTCCCGATGAAGATGCCAGTCTGATCCCTCCTGAAATGGATAATGAGTGTGTTGCACAGACATGGTTTCGCTTTTTACATATGTTAAGGTACTGTTGTTGTATTTCATGTGGTCTTTACGCAGTGAGTGTCTTAGGGCAGGAACGGTGCTATAACTCCTTGTTAGAGTTCACAGTGTGGCTTGTTAAGCCCAGTCATCAGATGGAGCCAAATTGGACAACACACACATCTACATCATGTGCCCCTGCTCTCCCTGTCCCAGCAGGGTCAGGCTGTCCTCAGCTGCTCTTGGGCCACACTCTCTAGAGGCTTGTTCCCTGCAGTAGGTGCAGCATTTGTTCTCTTGCCTGTCGGTGCAGCTTGGATGATGATCTCTCTCCCAGGACTTTGTCACATTCTGTGGGGACTGGAGACTAGCTTGTTCCTCTCTATGACCAGCACTGACTGGCCAGTCTGGCTCTCAGGACCTCTCCTCTAGTAGCATTGTTTAAAATTTCACTGAGGGTACACCATAAAATTTCACAGAGGGACAAATTGCTAAAAGTAATACTTCATGCTTTCTTTTTTTATAGTAATTCTATTCAATTCAATTTCATTGCTTCCTACCTTTCTCTCTACTAGCCCCATCCTTGTGCTCTGTGGAACTTTGGTTCTGTTGTATACTGTCTTGATTTGTAAAGTTTTTCCTTCCATATCTTTTCTTTCTGGTTTGACGAGCCTCATTTTTCTATTTGTGTATTAGTGATTCTGAATTACTCTGTATGACCTGTATATAAGTTAGGGATCTTAACCATTTTCTATCATGTTTTTTTCAGTTTGTATTGTGTGTTTTTCATCTTTCAGTGATTTTTAGTTTATTTTTTAAAATCTGTCTTTTTCTGTGATTATTTTCTGTTTCCTTTAAGATTAGAAAGTCTTCCTGTGTTCTTTGATCAGATAGATATTCACCTATGATTTCTTCTGACTTTGTTTCCTTTGTGCCATTAAGTTCCTTTATATATATGGGTTTTGTCTTTGGGCCACATATTATTCCATTGATCTTTTAATTCATTCTTATAGGAGATTAACATTTTTAATTATTTTAACCTTATAATAGTTATTGATATTTGGTGGGACTAATATCTTTTTCCCTAAAACATTTCTTGGAATATTTTAAAAAATCTCTTCTTGCCTGTTTAACATTTTAGATGAATTTTAGAATCCATTTGACATGTTACAAAACACAAGTGAACAGAAGAACCTCACAAAACCTTTTGGGGTTTGGAGTGTGTGTTAATTAGGGTAAGGAACATGTCCTCCTTTAGCAGATGAACCTGAAAACCTTAGTGGCTTAGTACAGTATGTTTCATAAAGTCTTGGGTAAGGAGCGGCTCTGCTTAGGTAGTTGTTCAGGGACCCAGGCTGGCAGAGTCACTGCCATCTTCAACATGTGGCTTTATTTGGGCCTTAACTTTGTAGGCAGGTGCCTCTGTATCTGGCTAGAAGATGGAAAAGAGAGAGAGCAAGGAAAATTGTGTGGAAGGTTTTCATGGACCGGCTCCTGAGCTGTGATGTAAATCACTGCTACCCATGTTCCACTGGCTGGAACTCAGACATATGCCACACTTAGTTGCAAGAGAACATAGGAGGAAAAGAGAAGCTAGTGAACATCTAACCAGACTCTGCCAAAGATGAGAATTGCATTAAGCTTGTATTTATATTTAGGAACAGCTGACATCTTAATATATTGTGTTTGCTTTTCTAAGAGTAGGTATTTTTCTTTTTTAGAATCTTAATTAATTAGTTTATTTAGGTTGTGTTGGGTCTTCATTGCTGTGCATGGGCTTTCTCTAGTTGAGGCAAGCAGGGGCTACCCCTTCATTGCGGTGTGCAGGCTTCTCATTATCATGGCTTCTCTTGTTGCAGAGCACAGGCTCTAGAGCGCAGGCTCAGTAGTTGTGGCGCACGGGCTTAGTTGCTCTGCAGCATGTGGGATCTTCCTGGGCTAGGGATTGAACCCCTGTCCCCTACATTGGCAGGCGGGTTCTTGACCACTGCACCACCAGGGAAGCCCCTAGAATCTTAACTATCTTGCAGAAGTGTTTTGTAGTTTTCTTCACAGAGATCTGCATGTTTTTTTCTTTTTACCATTATTCCTATGTATTTATTGCTGATGTTGTGAAAGGCTAACTTTTTTTCTACTGTTAAATCTTGTAAGTGGCTATTGCTGCTGTAAAGAAAATGTTTTACTTATTTTATTTTTGTATATTTTTTATATACTTGGGATTTAAAAATGCTCTGAGTATTTCACTGATTCTTTTAAAATTTCTAGATATAATGAATACATATCTGCAAATAAATGTCTGCTTTCTAGTAATTCATACTCGAATCTGTGGTAATTAATTATAAGTGCTTTGACTGCAATAAGGTCTGTATATGAGTTCATGTTCTGCTACTTTTTTCTTTGTGAACTTGAGCAAGCAGTTTAGTCTCTCTGAGTCTCAGTCTCTTTTTAATCTATACAATGGGGATAATAATACTATCCATCTTGTTATAAGTATTGAAGAAAAAGTATGTAAAACAGTACATCTAATGCTTGAAAAGTTGCCATTGTTGTTATAATTATTTTTGTATGTGTTTTACTACATTAGGCAGAATTTCTAGAACATTGTTGAGTTAAAATGATACTGTTTTGGCATCCTTCTTTCATTCTGATTTTCATTGGACTGCCTCTGTTCTGTGAAATTTTGAGTGGGATATTGGTTGTTGATATTAGATAGTTATTCTTTTTTATGTTCCTGATTTCCTAAGCAATGAAAAAATTTTAAATTTAAAAATATAAGTAAAATCAGAAATAGTACTGAATTATTTTCAAATCATATTTTGGCATCCATTTAAGCAATTAAATGTTTTTTCTTCTTTTACCTATTATAGTATGTTAATTTTTCCCCAATACTGAATCATCCTTCATTGTTTAGAGAAAAATTCTGCTTGGTTATGGAATGCTGTTCTATTGAATCATCCTTCATTGTTTAGAGAAAACTTCTGCTTGGTTATGGAATGCTATTTTAATGTTTTCCCAAATTATCTCCATTTCTATTTTTTGACTAATTTATATTTTGGTAACTTAAATAGGAAACTACCTATCTTTTTCTACGCTCTGTTGCATGAAAGTTATATATTCCTTAAGAGTTTGTAGTTCTTGGATAATCTTTTCCTATTCCTTCACTATTAATTGATCTCTTCAGGCTCTATCTTTCTTTTTGAGCTGAAAGATTTTAGTATTTTAGTCAGGGTTTTTTTTGATATACAGAATAGGAACTTACTTAAACAAATGCAGGTGAAAAAGAGGGGTTATTGTGTGATGATAGAGCGGTCTCACTGGGCTCCAAGAAGCAGTGAACATTCAATCATGATAGGGAGGGATCAAGGCAGCCTTGGGACAGGCTGCTCTATTGTCTATCTCTTGGCTTTTTTGCTCCTCTTGTGCGTATGCACTGCTCTCTTTCTCCGGCACACTCTCCCTGAACCCTTTTCTTTCTCCCTGGTTTTTGGTATCAAACAGATATGAATTTAGCAGAGCTCTGCTGGACTGAGGTGTAGTCCATTCCAAGCTTACTGCTTATTTTTCTAATTTTTGAACAGAGAACTATAATCCCCAGTAGGTACTGCTTCTAGAGACTTCTTATCTTCCCTACA